>NW_028073613.1:593786-897232 GCF_014824575.4 Sturnira hondurensis | reverse complement strand
ATAAACTGGTGTACTTTTTCAGGCACTCAGTTTGCAGTAATTTGTTGTGGCAAGAATAGGAAAGCAATTCTCTAAGGGATAACAACATTTCAACGGCCACTCAGCTCAGAAGGGGGCTCTGGAGGATTGTTGACAAGTGTGCCCAGCCTTAATGCAGTGTGTAGAGCATGGCAGGGATCTCAGGTTTTCATTTCCAAGTAGGACCTTGAACTTGGCAAGCAACATAGATGGTCTCTTGTGTGATAACCTCTTCAAGTGTGATAACTTTCCCCAAAAGAAACAGCTGGTAGGTGGTGGAATCGGGATTAACACTCTGGCCTATGCATTTGTGTAGATATAAAGTGAGCTGTGCTAGTAGCAGAAAATGAAGTCTGTTGTGAGAATAAATATGCTGCACAGTTCTGACCAGAAACAGGAAAACAAATTTATATATACACTATAATCACAACTATGTTGAATATGTATATAAAAGGTTAAAAACTCAAGAAGTGTGCAAAATATCTAGAATCAAGTTGCACTAAAACATGAATGTCCAGGAGGGGTTTCCAGTGGCTCTGAACCTTTTGGGGGTTATGGAACCTGTAGTAGTCTGTTTTGGCTGCCAACACAAAGTACCACAGGCTGGGTGGCTTAAGCAACAGAAATTAATTTTCTGGCAATTCTCGGTGCTGGAGGTGTAAGCTCAAGGTGCCAGTCAATTTCATTCCTGCTGAGGGCACGCTTCTTGGCTTGCAGATGGCCAACGTCTCTAGTGTCCTCATATAGCATTTCCTGTGTGCACATGGGAAAAGAGAGAGAGAGAGAGTGCAAGACAGAGAGAGAAAGAGGAGAGAGAGAGAGATGTATGGTGTCCCTTCCTCTTGTTCTAAGGACACCAGTCCTATGAGATTAGGGACCCACTCTTATGACCTCATTTATCCTGAATTACCTCCGTAAAGGCCCCATCTCCAAATACAGTCATCTCGAGGGTGAGGGCTTCAATATAGCAATTTGAGTGCAATGCCATGAAGGACATAACAAGATTCCTTTGAGAAGCTGATGAAAGCTTGGACACCCTTTTAAGGAGACTGTCTGTATCACCTCCCGTACTTTTGCACACCATTTCGGGAAGTTCCCACACCTCGGGTTGAAAACCAGTGTTCCAGGCCACCTTCCTCTTTGCGCAGAGGGAGAACACAGAGGTTCAGAAAGGGGAAGTGGTTTTCAGCAGGTTAGGAGAGAGCCAGGTCCCCAGATTCCTCATCCAGTGCTTGCCCTACCTTACTGTGATGTCTATTAGGCCTGGTAGGTCAACTAACCAGGGTGACCCCAGCACATCACAGGTCCTCTGGGCAGGGTAAAGAGGACAGTGCTTCCTCACCTTGGATGTTCATATGGGTTAACGAGGCTCTAGGTGTGACAGACAGCAAATGGGGTAGATTTTGGTGCTTCAAACTAGTCAGGAGGTTAAGAAGAAGCTGTACCATCCAAGATCCACTCAAAAGAGGCCTGAATGTGAGAAGTTGGAGGAGCTTCAGTTCTGATGAAAGACAAAGGGAGGCTGAAGAGGCACAGCCATGGACTGTCGTGTGGCCTTGACCTGGCAATGTCCCTGTAGCTCTCGGACTGCTCACTGTACACTCCCCAAGAATTGGCCTGTTACATTTCTCTGAGAGTTCTTCTTGCTGTAATATTCTGTACTTCTCGGAATCAGGAGCAGGAACCATGGAGAAAACACCCGTTGAGGCATTTTGGTCCTGGAAGTAGGAGCAAAATGTCTTTCCCCTCTAAAACATCTTTTGACGGTTTTAATAAAAGTAGCAATAAATAGAATGTAGTAGAAAGAGATGAAAAATCCGCCGCAAGAATCTGAGAAGCATCCTTACATACTTAAATAGTCACTTAAAGGAAAGTTTCAACAGAAATGTTTCCTTTCTTTCTGCTCCAGGCCCATCCTTAAGTGGGGAGGTAGCTTGTAGCTGGACTCCTAAATAGAGAGGTCGGAGAATGAAACAGCATTCATAATGGGAAGTGCTATTTCTCTACAGGCAGAGACAGTGGCCTCAAAGAGTCTTTTTCGTTTCGTTTCACTAATCAATAAAATAAAGGACCATGACAGTCTTCCTCCTGACTCTATAAGGGCCACAACCCAGTGTGGAGCCTTCACTTGGGCCACCCTTGGGGAACACAAGACTAGAAACCAAAGAAGGGATGCTCCCTGTGGAGTGGAAGCTACCTTTTCAGGACAATTCTGGCTCTGCTCCCCACCAACACTAAGGCCTTGAAGGGCTCCACACACCTGCTATTTCCCTGCTTGTCAGGCTCCACACCTAGCACATCAGTGGACTCAGCTTCTGTCTGGGCAGGAGAAGAAAGAGGAAGAAAGGAATTGCTGAGGAGCAGGTGTGAAAGTAGGTGTTGACATGGACTCGTCAGAGAGGGAAAAGGGGAAGAGTCTGTCTGAACTACTACCACCACGTGTATTGGCAAAAATAACCCCTTCATTCCCAGTAGATAATCCAAAGAACAGGAGGAAGCCAAAGGCATGGCACCTGTCTCCTGCTTCCCAGCAAACAGCCTTAGACGGCACCGCCCTCAGGTGGTCAAGTACGTGTATTACAATGCAGGCCCATTGTTTTGGGATTTTAAATTTAAATGTCTTGTGGTGACATTGGTTAATAAGCATTATGCTGAGTGAAATAAGCCAGGTGTTGAAAGATAAATACTATATAACCTCACCTTTATGAGGAAGTTAAACACCAAAACAAACAAGCAAGCAAAATATAACCAAAGACACTGAAATACAAAACAGGGGGACAGTGACCAGAGAGGAGAGGGGAGGGAATTTCAGGGGGGAAAGGGGAAGGATTTACAGGAACTAGTATAAAGGACACATGGACAACAATTAACGGGGGTGCAAATGGGAGGGAGGTGGGGAGCACGGGGGGCTGGCTGGGATGGGAGTAAAACACAGAAAACAGTACTTGAACTATAATTAAACATTTTTTAAAAATTTTAAAACATGATCTAGGTTTCAAGTGTACTTTCTAGGACACGTGATCTATGTATCTGCTTTGTGTGCCCACCAACCAAAGTCAGATCATCTTTTGTCACCCCTGGATTTTTTGCCTTCATTTATTTTTTCTTCATTTTTATTTTCTATTGGTTACAGGTGCACAGCTTAGTGGTTGTAAAATCACAGACTTTACAAAGTGTTCCCCTCAGTAGTTTCGTGATGAACTGGCACCAAGCACAGTTACTACAATATTATTGGCTGTTCCCTGTTCATTACGTACATCCCTATGATTATTTTGTGACTACAAATTTGTGCTTGTTAATCCCTTCACCTCTTTCACCCGGTCCAAGTTTTCTTCTTCTCAGGATTTTAGTCCTTTGTTCTGAAAGGAAGTGAGTCAGGTGAAGAGAAATCTTCCTCAAGAAACTGTAACCACAATGCAATACCTCTGTGGGTTTTCAGCACAAACAAACACTTAAAATCTGCGTGAAAATGTACCCCACAGAATGGAGTGTTTGTGAAAAGTTGAGGTTGCTATTACATTTACATAAGCATCCATTCTTTCAGGCCACTCTTGGTCCAAGGGGAATAAATGGTCATGGAAAAAATATAATAAGGGCTAAATAAAAATAAAATAGAACCAAGGGCAATGTAAAAAAGAATAATATGTAAGCATTATTTTTACCATATTTTGCTGTGTACCAAGCACACCCACGTTTTGGTGCACATTGCATATGCGATTATTGTACCCCATGGTGTGTAATCATTATACCCATGTACGATGAGCATCTTTATTTTCCCCTAAAAAAATCTGGACAAAAAAAGTACACATTATACATGGCAAAATACGGTATTATTTTCAGTAAATTGAATGAGACACTGAAAATAAAATTACTCATATAAATAAAATGAGACTATTAATTGCAATGGCATCTGTTATAAATGAAGAAAATAAGCTCCATTCTACTTCTGGTTATAACATAATTACAATACTCTTATCTGGGGATGTTATTTCCCTTAGTGTTATTTTTTGTCTATTTATGGTGAGAGGTAACATAGATAGAGTGTCACAATACACGCGGGTGATTTAGTAAATGATTACCAAGTGAACCGAGATGTCAGCACCCACAGGTCACAGAGGAGAACACCATCAGCACCCCCAAAGGCTCCTGAAGGTTCCGTGGCTCCTCTGAGTCCCATTCCTCCCCCAAAGAGGAAACCCACATCCTTCCTTTGTGCCCACCCTTTCCTCCTTTTCCCCTGAATAGGTTAATGTTACCTGCTCTTTACAGGTACAAGTGCGATTAGTAATATGCCTGTATTGTTTCTTGCTTCTCTGACTCGATGTTACATTTGTAAGGTTCACTCTTACTCTGTGTAGTTGTACTTTACACATTTTTTTTGCTGATGAAATAATTTTGTCCTATACAAACATGGCAAAATCTATTGATCCAGTCAGAAAACTGGAACTTTGTGCTGTTTCCATAGTTGGAGGAAAACGATAACAAAAGTACTACTCACAAACCCTTATGCGGTGCAATGAGAGGAGTTTTAAATGCTTAGATGTAAGAGAGAATAGCTGATCATTAATGAGAAGAGGGTCGGAAAAGAACATCAGCAAAGACTTAAGGAACAACAACTGAGAAGGGTGGAAATGGGAAGGAGGGGGGAGCATGGGGGGTGGGATGGGATGGGAGTAATAGACAGAAAACTGTACTTGAAAAATAATTAAATAAAAATATTGGGAAAAAAGACTTAAGGAAATTAGAGGGAAGGAAGAAAGGTAAAAGAGATGACTGAAGGAGAAAAACGTGTGTAATAGAAAGGGTCACAAAACCAGAAGTTGTTCTTTGGGAAAGAATAAAATTGGTGAACCCAGAATGAGACTGGTCAAAGAAACAAGGGAGCAGGCCACTGATTTCAGGAAAGAAAGTGCAGAAGTAACCCACACAACCAGATGGGCAAGGTTAACATCAAATGGTGCAAGCAACTGAGGAAAGAATGTCTTGATGTTCTACACTGAGAATGACAGGGCATCTCCTGTATAGTATATCCCTGCCCAAGGCCTTCAACCTGAATGTAATCACAGAGAAGCAATCAGAAAAATCCTACTTGAGAAGCTTTCTGAAAACACATTTGGACTGTATCTTCGAAAAGTCAATGTCACAAATGCCAAAAAAGGGTGGGAGGAACCCATGGGGAACTGTTCTAGTTTGATGCAGGGTGCAGATGGTGTTTTGTTGAGCTGTACACTTGGAACTTGTATGGTTTTGTCAACCAGTATCACCCAATACATTCAAGAAAAAAATGGGAGGGAGAGGCCTAGCTGGTGTGGCTCAACAGATGGAGTGCCGGCCTGCGGACCAAAGGGTCGTGGGTTCCATTCCCAGTCAGGACACACGCCTGGGCTGCAGGCCAGTTCCAAGTACGGGGCACATGAAAGGCAAGCGTACATTGATGTTTCTCTCCCACTCTTTCTCCTTTCCTTCCCCTCTCTTTAAAAATAAATAAATAAAATCTCTTTTAAAAATAAGAAAGAAGTCTGACCACAGTTTAAAAAAAAGAAAACCTCTTTACAGCTGAATGCAATGCAGGATCCTTATTTGGAAACATGATTCTCAAGAAAAATGGTACAAAGAATGGTACAATATTGTACAATGGTACAATATTGGGACAATCAAAAAACTTGATTGTGGATTGTATAGTAGGTATTCTTACAAAGTCAAATTTTCTGAGTGTGGTAATTCCATTGATTTTGTAGTAAACAATTCTTTTTCCTAAGAAATTTATGCTGAGGCCCAACGGTTGTGACTGAGTGGGTCGAGGCTCATCCTGCAAATTGAGAGGACATTGGTTGGATTTCCGGTCAGGACACATGCCTGGCAGGCCAGGTCCCCAGCTGGGGGCATGCCAGAGGAAACAAATCCATGTTTCTTTAGCACGCATCGATATTTATCTCTCCCTCTTTTTCCCGTCCTACCCCTCACTGTAAAAATATATACGTCTTTTTTTTAAAGAAAGATACGTGCCAAATATATAGGGACGATATACCGTAATGTCTTCAAGTACGTTAAATTCCTTAAAAAAACAATTAGAGAGGGAGGACGGAAGGAAGGGAAGGAAGGGGGAGAGGGAGGGAGGGAGAGAGAGAGGGAAAAATGACTTGACAAACCACACAGAGAGAAAGAGAGACGAAGACAAATGAGTTAACAAACCACTGAGAAATAGAGAGACAGAGAGAGAGAGAGAGAGAGAGAGGAGAAACTGATTAATATTCAGCGAATCCAGGTGAAGTGTATATGGGTGTTCTGGGAATTCTCTTCACCTATCTGTAAGACCGAATAAAAATGTGGGGAGGAAGAGCATATTACAGATCATTTTATTTCTATCTGAAACTTAGAATAAGGTGACCAATGTTTAGAAAAGCATAATCTGCAAAAAATATCTCAGGAAGGAACAGGCAAGCTACATCATTCCATAACCATAAAAATATACATCGAAACTCAAAATACTTTTCATGAAACTCCAGTCTTCCCCACTGAATTCTGACATACAGCCTAGGCATAAATATTTTCAATTTGACACAAACTGAAAAAAGTAGGAAAGGAGGGAGTGTCCTTAATTCCTTTGGCCAAGAAGATAACCTTCATACTGAATCCTGTCACAGACAGTTTGAAAAGGAAGATCGTGGTTGACCCACACACTCATGACATGGATGCAAGAATCAGAAACAGAGTATTAGCAGACAGGATCCTACAGGGGCCAGAAAGGAAAGTACATACTATACAATGACTAAACTGGATTCATCCGACGAATACAAACTTGATCTAACTTCAGAAAATGAAGTAACAAAATATTCCACATGAACAGATTGCAGGAGAGAATTATGATCCTCATAGTCAGGAAAAAATAACTAGTAAGTGTAAATACCCATCAATGATGCTCTTTTTACAATTTCATTGAAAAGTGGGGAGTACTGTGGAATAATTTACCCACAGGGTCTTCTGAGTCCTTATAAATGCATATTGTCACGGAGCCACCACCACAGCCAAAACATAGAAGATTTTCTTCACCCCCAAATTTCTCCCTTCTCTCAACCCCCAGACCCATACAACTGCCCAGACCCATTCTGTCCCTACAAACTGGCTTTCTCAGGAGTGCCACAGAATGGAATCACGCAGGACATGGGCTTTTGCATTTGGTTTTCTTCCCAGAAAAGAACACATATGAGACCTCTGGAGGTGCCACCTACCTTTTCTTTCCCTGGGTACTGTTAGACGGCTTGATCACTTTGCAGTTCTTTGTCAAATTGTAGGCTTATGCCTTCTACAATGGTGTATAGGGAGAGTGTGTTTTACCAAGATAGTTAATTTCTCATGTCAGGTAGTTTAGCTCTGATATGTTTGGAGGGGTTATTTAGTAAAGAGCAATTGTTACCCTTTCAAAGGACGTGAATGTTTATTGGAAAGGCCAGGACAGCCATAACCCTCAGGAGGCCTAGTGCTGTGGACGTGATTGGCCTGGAGCAAAAGGAGGGCTCGAGAAGTACTGGCATGTTCTCCTTCTTCATGGGAGTGGTAGTTACCAGGGTCCCAACATTGCCTGAGCACAGCAACTTCCAGCAGCCTGCAGTCATGCTAATGATGGCTCCTGGAAGCAGGCAGGTAGAGTGCTCATGGCCACGCCCAGCAGCCACAGTGGGCCAGGTCAGAGCTGGAAAATGCAGGGGAGAGTAAGTCCACTGCAGTCAGCTGGGCAGCAACCTTTATTGCTTCTGTCACCCGGTGGGGTAGTGATGCTCCTTGGGGTGGGGAGGGGGATGTGCATGCCCTCCTGCTGTAGTTGAACCTCGATGGCTCTTGGCACATCAGTGGTTGGGACTGAGCCTCGGGCTGACTGGCTGTGATGAATGGCCAATACTACAGCTCATCAGAGGTTGTGTGGGGACAGACCCCACGGAGTGGGTTTGTTATAGTGGGGCTCTAGTGCCTACCCAGTGCACCCTTTCGTTGTGTCGTCTATGGAGCTAATGGGGTAGTGCTCTGAAGCCCGATACTGGGCATGTTGGCTGTTGGGCATCTTGGGAGGGGTCCGGTGCAGGCCAAGGTCAGCCATGCTCTGTGCTGGCCTAGGGCCACACGGGAGGACCTACAAAGTGGTCTGCAGGTGGTAGCTGCTGGTTCTGGGCTCGGTGGTGCCTGGGAGAGGCCATGCTGTGAACTGAGGATGACCAGCACTAGTGCCAGGCTTGCAGCCACTTGGTGACGTGCACAGGGCAAGGTGAGGCTGGAGATTTGTGGACCTTTGGGAGATTTGGGGAAATTCTGCAGCACGGGCTGAGGCCGTCCACTTATGTGGAACAGCCACAAACAGAGGTCTGGGCATGTGAGTTAGGTGGGGCAGGGTCCTAAGGAATTACCAGAGTCAGGTGAGCCGTGTTAGTCAAGTTAGTGGAGACTCTGATCTGGTACCCGTCTTCACCTGCCAGCTGAGTGGGGGAAGGGCTCAACAAAGGACCAGATCTGCCTGCCAGCACATCCGCCTAGCCTCGCCTGCTGGCCATGAGGCATGGCCAAACGTTTGGAAGCCCCTGCCCGCACCTCAGTCCCAGAGATAGCTGCTCCTTCAGCCCTTGTCCTGCAGCCAGATGACTCAGTTCCTCCCTGTAAGTCCCACAGGTGCTTTGCAAGGTCTGTGGAGCTTAGGCCCAGTGTTTCTGAGCCATTGGACCTGTGCTCAGGCCCTTCAAGGGGACTCCTATGTGTACAGCAGCTCTTCATCTCACCAGGATGGAGTTCCTGCTGATTTTCACAGCCAGGTGTTATGGAGATTCCTCTTCTTGGCACTGGCACTCTGGGGTGGTGAGCCCAGTGTGGGTCTGGAACCCCTTGCACCTCAGGTGAGAACTCTACCACTGAGATATCCCTCCCAATTCTCCACCACCACACATGGCTGTGGGACCACCCCATTCCCCCTCTCTGCCCCTCCTACCAGTCTTGATGTGGCTTTTTTATAACCTTAATTACAGGAGTTAGGTTCACATGGTCTTCAGGTGGTCCTCAATGGTGGTTGTTCTATCAATCGGTTTTAATTTTGCTGTGGTTGTGGGGGTAGGAGAGCACAAGTTGACCTACTCTGCCATCCTCACTATGGCCCTTATTTATTTGAATAAACTTTATACCCCTTTCTTCCTCTCTTCTTGTGGATTCAGACAATACTTTCATAATTTCTCTTGATGGTGTCCCATAAGCCCTTGTAATCTTTCTCCATTCATTTTCATTCTTTCTTCTTTGAGCCCCTCTGATTGGACAATTTCAATTGATATTCCCCTGCATGTCACTGATTCCTTCTTCTGCTACCTGTTAAAGCTCTCTGTTGAGTTGTTTGGTTCAGTCATATTTTCTCGATTATGCCATTACAGTTGTCCCATTTCCCCTCCTTCACTCTCCTCAACCCTGTATACCCCCCACATTCCCCCCTTTAGTTCATGTCCCTGTGTCATAAGTTCTTTAGCTTCTACATTTCCAACACTACGCTTGCCCTCCCCCTGCCTATCTTCTCCCCACCATCTATGCTACTTATTCTCTGTACCTTCTCCTCCTTCCACTCCCCTGTTGCTAACCCTGCATGTGATCCCCATTTCTGTAGCTCTTCTGATCTAGCTGTCCACTTAGTTTGCTTTTGTTTTAGGTGTGGTTGTTAATAACTGTGAGTTTGCTGTCCTTTCACTGTCCCTATTTTTTATCTTCTTTTTCTTAGATAAGTCCCTTTCACATTTCCTGTAATAAAGGCTTGGTGATGATGAACTCCTTGAACTTGACCTTCTCTGAAAAGTGCTTTATCTGCCCTTGCATTCGAAATGAAAGCTTTGCCAGAAAGAACAGTCTTGGCTGTAGGTCCTTGCCTTTCATGACTTGAAATACTTTCCAGCTCCTTCTTGCCTGTAAGGTCTCTTTTGAGAAATCAGCTGACAGTCTGATGGGAACTCCTTTGTAGGTGACTGTCCCCTTATCTCTTGCTGTTTCTAGGATTCTCTCCTTCATTTTAATCTTGGTTAATGTAATGATGATGTACCTTGGTGTGTTCCTCCTTGGGTCCACCTTCTTTGGGATCTCTGAGTTTCCTGGAGTTCCTGGAAATTTATTTCCTTTGTCAGACTGGGGAAGTTCTCATTTATTATTTGTTAAAGTAAGTTTTCCACTTGTTGCTCTTCCTCTTCCCCTTCCGGCACCCCCTATAATTTGGATGTTGGAACGTTTAAAGATGTCCTGGAGGTTCCTAAGCCTCTCCTTATTGTTTTGAATTCTTGTTTCTTAATATTTTTTCTGTTTGGTTGTTTCTTTCTCCCTTCTGGTCCACTCCATTGATTTGAGTCCCAGTTTCTGTTTCTATCACTTTTGGTTTCCTGTGCATTTTCCTTCATTTCACTTAGTGTAGCCTTCATTTTTATCATCTAGTTTGCAACCGAAATCAGCCAGTTCTGTGAGCAACCTGATCACCAGTGTTTGCAACTCTGCATCTGATAGGTTGGCTATCTCTTGGTCACTTAAAAGTATTGGCTCTGGGGCTTTGATTTGTTCTTCTGTTTGAGTCATATTTTTTTGTTCTGGTTGTGCCTGTTACATGTGATGGGCAGAGCCTTAGGTGTCCTCCAGGGTGGGGCAACCCTTGTCACTGGGTTCTGACACTGGGCATGGGGGCAGGGTCAGAGAGGAAATATTGGCTCTTGCTCTGCTCTCTCTTTGATTTTGGTCCCCTCTGCCACTTCCCACAAGCAAATTGGGCCCTTCTGGTGCTGGTTCCCTAGTGGGTGGGCTTGTGTACATTCTAGGACCCTGTGGGTCACCACAGCGAACACTCCTATAAGGCTGGGAGCCTCTCCTGGCGCCTCAACCCCTGCAAGTTTTTTTTAGTTGGTGCTTTTAGGCTTTATTTTCCATCACTGGGGGCCCTGGGTTGCTCAGTCTGTCTCACTGCCCATTTTTTGCCTATTTTATCTGCACGCAAACGTGTGTCCACAGTCAGCCAAGCACCTGTGTGCCTCACTGGGTCTGCTCGCTTCCTCCCCACATCCAGGTCGCCCAACCACAGCTTTTTTTCTCCCTTGACCCCTCTCTGCCAGCCACTGACTGGGCCCCTCTTACCACTTTGGATGAATGGTTCGCTGTTGTCGGACTTCAGTACAGTTCAATTTTCTGTCTCTTCTGGTTGTAGTTTTTTTTTTCTAAATCTTCGTTGTCCTTAAATTTGGTTTTGTCAGGAGGCACAGTGTTTCCACCTACACTTCCATCTTGGCTGGAAGTCTCAGGGGAACTCTTTTTAGCTGGGAAATGTCTTTGTGGTGCTGAACAATGCCTGCTGGGGAGATGGGATGATACAGGCACTATGAAGCTTTTCTCCTCTTCTTGTGTGATTATCCCCAGGGGCTTTGTTCCACTGTGTTGCTAAGACTTCTGATGTGGAGTCTGGAGCCCTCCCAGACCTCGGGGTTTTTTTCCTTACTTTTTTTCTTTTCCAGGGACAGCTCTCCACTTGTTGATCTTTGTAGGTTCATAGGAAATCTGGGACCTAATACATCATCATTTTGGTATGCTCTGATCCAGATTTTTTATATTTCTTTATGATTCAGTCTTGGTGGACTATATGCTTCTAGGAATGTAACCATTTCTTCTATGTTATCCAATTTATGGGCATATCATTGTTCATTGGGGTCTGTTATGATCCTTTATATTTCTCAGGCATCCACTGTGATGTCTCCCCTTTTATTTCTCATTTGTTATTTCAGTCATCTCTAGTTTGCTTTTAGTTAGCCTTGCTTAAGGTTTGTGAATTCTTAGCCTTGAAAAAACCTAACTTTTACTTTTGTTCATTTTTCCTCACTCTTTCTTTACTCTGTTACTTATTTCTCCTGTAACTTTAATTTCCTTCTTTCTTCCACCTTTGGGTTAGTTTGTTCTTCTTTTTCAAATTCCCCAAGGTGTAATATTAAGGATTTTTAAGTTCATTTTTATTTTCTAATGTAGGTATTTATTAAATGTAACCTCCCCCCACTGGTACCACTTTTGCTCCTTCTAATGTTTTAGTAAGTTGTGTTTTACTTTTCATTTGTTTCAACATACTAATTTCTCTTGTGACTTCTTCTTTGAGTCATTAAGAATCTAATTTTGACATTTTTATGAATTTTTCCATTTTCGTTGAGACATGTTGCCTGTTTATCGCCTGCCTCTAGGATGAGGCGAGTCCTCTAGTGTAAGGTGGCCACCTCCCCCTTCTCACTCCAGGAGGGGTGAGACATCGGAGGTCTGAACAGTGCGATCCACAGCCACCTCCAGCAACTCTGCCGTTTTCATATTCTGGACACCCTGCCTGTACAAGGGGTGACTTCTGCATAGTCCTCACCCACAATGTATTGACGATGTAACACTGCCCCTTGATAAAAGTAGATCCCACTCTTCTTTTTCCTCCCTCGATGTGTCAAGGGCCTTGACCACAGTCACTACTGACTTATACCTTAACAACATGTTTCTCCTCAAGGGATGTTATCCCAGTCACTTTTATTCGTTCTCTCTCTCTCTCTCTCACAACACACACACACACACACCCACATCCTNCATTGCTCTGCTGAAAGCAATGACAACCCTGAGTGACAGACAGAGGGAGCAGAGGCACAGAGGCAGGGCTGGGCAGAAGGGTGGGAAACAGGGAGAAGCATGGCCTCATACTCACTTCACTCTCTGGGAATGGTTCTCTGCTGGGCTCCTTGTCATCTCCTTCTGCCACCACTGGCTCAGACCCACTGTTCCTCTGGACCACACACTCCTGCCCAGTGCCAGTGGGCTTGGACTCTTTGGTTCCAAAAGGGGTCAAGGCACGACTGGCGCCCGTCCCAAAGAGCGGAACACCACAAATCTGAGAGCAGGTGACTGCATCCTGGGGGGCACCTGAACTTCTCTGGCCCGGCAAATAAAAGAAACACTCGGGGACAACTTGTGAGGCCCCCTCCAGGGATCTCTTCTCCTGGGCCACTTTCCATCTAGGAGTGGCCTTGGGCAGCCCACCTGCAGCAGCCACTAAGGACAGGTAGCTGGGCCTGCTCCCAGGCTTTCCCCAGGAATCACTGCGTGGTTTCTTAGAGGACACTTCCGGATCCCTAACAACCTGACCTGCCTCTCGGGGAGTGAAGGGCAGGCAAGGCCCTGGCGTGGGAAAGAACTTCTCCCTGACAGGGCTTCTCCAGAGACTGCCTGTGTCATTGAGGCTTTTGGGTTTGGCCCAGCCTCCTCCTGTCTGACAAGTGCTCACCCTCCTCAGCTGCCTCTCACTCAACTCATCTGATGATTCGGACTCAGACCAAGGTAAGCTGCCCAGGCCTTCCTCAAAGGCACGCTGGCGATCCACGCTGGCTTTAGACCTATACCTCACCCCTTGCTTAGGGCTTCCCCAGGTACAGCCTCCTTCGGGCCCCCTGAAGAAGAACGAGATGCCGGGGGATATCTGCGATCCCAGGCAGCCATCGGCCCCTGCGCCTCCACCCCTGGGACCCAGCTCTGGGTCCAAGCACACAGGGCACACTTGTCTGTTGCTGCTCTCCGGGGAGGGGCTTCTGCGGAAACCCCTGGCACTTCGCTTGGTCAGCCGCTGCGGCATGGCCATTGCAACCCTACTGCCAAAGGGGGCCGGAGTGGCCCCCTGAAAGGCGGCCACACAGACACTTCCACCTTCACCTCCCTGGGGCACCTGCCCTGCCACTTCCACCACATGCTGGTTGCCCACAAAGCCCTCGGGCTCTGGGAACTGGCCCTGGCCCTCACCCTCGCCTTCTCTCTTCTGCCCTGACCCCAAAGCAGAGCCTATTGTGCCGGCCTTCTGCCCGCTCTCTGGGTCCAACCCCACCCTTGAAACAGAGCCCTCGTCCTCCTCTAGGGAGCTCATGTTGCTAAGTCCCAAAAGTCCAGCTTCTGCCGAGACAGTAACCCTGGGCAAGGTGGCCTTGGCGGGAGAGTCTGCTGGCGGGTGGCAGGAGCACCGAACCTCCTGCACGAGAACTGAGTCTGGCAAGGCAGGCAATTCACTCAGAATGCAAAAGCGCGAGACTTCCAAGTGCCTTGTTACGCCAGGACGCTGCCCGCTCATTGGCCCACACCCCAGCCCCAATCAGCACATCCCTTGTATTCACGCCTGTGGAAGCCCTGGCCAATAATCTGGAGGGTCTCTGGTTGGTGCCAAATCCCACCGACGCGCCGACGCCGCGACCGAGAACGTCTATGTAGTGGACGCTGAAGGCCCGTCTGGCGGATGAGTTCCTTGGTGGTGCGGTTCTCACGCATCAGTTCCGATTCCGCATTGCTTGGCCAGGTGCCTGCTTTCCAGGCAGAGTCATAATGCTGAGACTCAGTTTCCCGTGCGCTGATTGGAGAGATGTGGGGAACTGTCTGGTGATGGGCGGAGGGCGTGTGAGGGTGGAACGTCAGGGTGGAGGAAAAGCACATAGCACACAAAGGGTCTGCCAGCCATGATTCCACAACAAGATTCTCACCCAATGGGGAAAGGGGCCCCAGAAACCTTTTGGACTGTGGTCCATGGTGGGGGTGGGCCTACTTTGTCTTAAAGGGCCAGAGAGGAAAAGTTGTCATAATGACTGGCTGAAGGGTGTCTGCTACAACTCAGTCACCATCATGACGTGTGACCTAATCGGCTCGTGGCTTGGCACTCAGGAAGCGTTACTGGCGGGCGGGTTGAGTGGATGGGCTGGGGTTTGCCCCACTCTCTCAGCATGTCCCCATTCTGAGCCCATTCAGAGAAGAAGGAATCCCGAAGGCCCGTACACTCCCCAAAGGTGGCTCGCCGTCATTGATCTTGGTGATGTGAACTGAAACTATATTTCAATTTTCACATACCAGGTTTGCAACCATTCCAAACAAGGGAGAGATTATGAGCAAATCAGTGGTTCCCCCACTGCTGAGGTGGTGTGGCAGGGTGGCCCCCATAGCGGGGTGACATTTCGGGGCCTGTGCTGCGACACCGAAGACCCATTTGGGAGGGTAACTAGCAGGGTTGAGGAAAAGCCACTTAGGTAACATGTACTGTGTGCCTGGCGCTGTTCTAGATAAGCACTACCACATGCTCACCACAGTCCTTGGAGTGGAGCGCCCTCTGTTGGTGCCCTCTGAAGGGTGAGGAAAGATGCAGTGAGAGGTTAAGGCACTGGCCCAAGGTCATTGATTGGGCTTGTGAGATCAGCAGTAGGATTGAAACCAGACAGTTCTACTCCAGGGCCCTTGCTTTGAATGGGAAACTTTAACACTGAAAAAAGGCCCATTTCCTCTGTGACCCGGCAACTCCTCTGAAGGGGTCATGTTCTGGGACATGCTGGTACAGGTAGTGTAGCAGGACACGTGCACAAGGGTGCTGGTGGTGGGAGACACTGGAAACACTCTAGTAAGTCCCATCAGCAAGGAAATGGGTGAATGCAACGTGGTGTATGCATCCAGTAGATTAAAAGACTTCAGTCAAAACAGAAGCAGTTTTTAAACTTACAAAGGTGTATCCAATTCCATACTTGTGCAACTTGCTGTATGCCTTGAAATCTGGGAACATGGCCTCCTACATTGTTTTGACCGAAGTGTTTTAATCTACTGGATGCATACACCACGTTGCATTCACCCATTTCCTTGCTGATGGGACTTACTAGAGTGTTTCCAGTGTCTCCCACCACCAGCACCCTTGTGTACGTGTCCTGCTACACTACCTGTACCAGCATGTCCCAGAATATAATATCTGAGAATACATATCGGCGTATGTACAGACTTGTTTTAAAGGCATGAAAGGATGCAGAGCCACGGTTTCCAGTGGGCAGGCTGAACAGGTCACTCGCTGTCTGTCAACTTTTCCTGAACCGCCTGGCTCTGAGCTTCCTTGAGCTGATCAGTCCTGGTACTCTCTTGGTTTCTAGAAGGCCTCAAGTGTTAGAACTTCCCCCTCGCCTCTGCCACCCAACACCTACTGCCACAGCATTCCCCCATTCCTTCCATGCTTTCTCCCTCTCTTTCCCATTCATACTCCTCTGTCTTTCCAGTCACCTCTCCCTCCTGCATCCTACTCCACAAGATTTCCGAGAGAGGCCTGGGGTGTGTGAACATCTGTTGCTAGAGGGCAGGCAAAGGCCCCGTTTTTCTGGGTCTGATGGAGAAGGCTATGGAGCAGGGAGACTGGGTGCACTCTGAAGTTTTCATCATACTCCTGATGTGTGACCCCTCTGCCCCCCACCAATCCCTGCCTGGGTGCAGATAAGGTCCTCCCTCACTTGTCCCAGTGAGTTTTAAAGATGTGGTGTGCTGCTTCAGACGTGCGAAAATGGATTGCGAAGGACAGAGGAAAGTCTGTACCCACCACCATCTCAGGAAATGTTAGCCATCCATGCTGGGGAGGCCTCTGACATCCCTCTCACCATTTCCATTTTCTCCCTCCTTCCCTCCCTCTCTCCCCCATGGAGAGAATCATAGAACTTCTTCACTCCTCCTCCACTTTCTTCATCCCTGGGGCTCTACTGCCTCTTCTTCCCCTGCATTTTATATGTCTTCAATAGGGTTGCTAATCTCTCCTAACCACACCCCCCACCTGGGGCTCAGAAGGATGGTAGCATTGGTTTTGACTTTGTATCTTGGCCTGGGGTGAGACCAGTATCAGAGGATTCAGTTGGCCTTCCCCACCTCCATGGCTCTTACCCCACAGACCAATGGCCCTGTGGGTGTTATTGCTCTGACCTCCAAGTGTGTAACTTACAATGATCAGAGTTGGGGCTGGAAAAATGACCACTCTGTTGATCCAGAGCACTGATCAGCTTACTCTGAAGCAGACTGTGTCTCCATCACTTTCATTACCAGTGCTTCATAAACCCCTTTCTAAGAGGCCCTCCATCACCACACTCTGGGCCTCTAGGATCGATGTCAGCTTAGACCCTGTGTTCAGCAGTTCTGTAACTGTCTGGATCTTTTTCTTTCTCAAGTGTAGAGTAACTTGAGAATTGGCAGTCATTCTTTTTAGGAAAGCATAGTGGCATCCTAACGGTATGTAAGTTTTCTAGCATGTTTCCTTTTCTAAAAACATTTATCTATGTATATTTTTAGAGAATGTAAGGGAGTAAGAGGGAGAGGAACATTAATGTGTAGTTTCCTCTCACATGTGTCCTCCTGGGGATCTGGCCCACAACCCAAGCATGTTCCCAGACTCGGAATCCAACTGGTGTCCGTGTGGTTTGCAGGCCAGTGCTTAATCCACGGAGCCACACCAGCCAGGGCTTTTTACACACTCTTGATTGCCCCACTGATCTTGTCATTAGTAACTGAAATGCAGTCTTCTGGCATCTTTGTTAAAAGCTGCTCTCTGTCCTTGGTTATGTTGGCATTTCATTATTCCCATGGAGGTATATGAGGTCAGGTTGGGATCACTTTCCTTCCATCATCTGTATTGGCCTTCAGAGTAGAACAAACACAGAACTTAGTGATGCTGGGAACCCTCTCACTGGAACCTTCCTGATGGTTTTGATGACTGGTGTGTCCTCTTGTCCCACCTGTGGAATATTTCCATCGAGCGATGTGGTGGCTTCACATTTTCTCTCTATTCCAGCATGCCTCATAACTGAATGTTATTGTTCTTTTCTCTACCACCTGCCAGTCCAAGGTAAGCATTTTCTCATTTCTCCATGTGGGCCATCCCTTTCTTAAAGTTTCTAATGGCTACTCTGGGAGTGAGTTTCCTCTATCTCCTGGCATCCTTGCCAGTGTGTTAAATCTCATGACATGAGAAATTGCCTCCATTCAGTAAAGCTTGCTTATACACTCTTATACTCTAATCTCCTTGATCCAGCACCCTCAAACTTCTAGTGCTGTTTTGTAGCACCTTCTAGTTCTAGTGCTATTTTCCAGCTCCTGCCTGAACAGGCTGGCTATTTGTTGCAGTTTCTTTGGTTTATAATTTTTTCCTCCCTTAGACTTGCCATATCCCCAGTCAGCTTATGGAGAAGAGATGGGGGCTTCTCCTGGAAAGGGAACCCGTGGCTTTGTAGGGGAGTAGACTGTATGGCATCTTTCAGCACACGGCACGTGCCAGCTCTTGTTTGGGAAGGAAGGGTCACCTTGCAAACTCTCAGGCCTCAGGGGTTGAGGCCCTAGGACAAAGGAATCAAATGGTATACTAACATACTTATTTAGACTTCCGGCCCAAATGGTGGCATAGGTGGAAACACTGTGCCTCTTCGCACAACTAAGTTTCAAGAGAACAAAATTTTAGTAACAAAAATGCAACCAAAACACAGAAAATTGAACTGTACGGAAGTCCGCCAACAAGGAACAATTCAGCCAGACCAGTAAGAGGGGCGGAGTCAGTGACTGGTGAGCAGGAGCGGGTCTTGCAGGAAAAAGTGGCCAGCCCAACCCAGGCACGCAGGCTGCAGTTGGCAGATCCCAGGCATGGGTTGACAACAGGCAGACCCAGTGAGGGCACAGGGCGGCTGGCTGACCACGGTCAGACATTCATGCGCAGATAAACCAGGTGAAGGAGCAAGCAGTGAGACAGACTGCGCAGGCTAGGGCCCCAGTGATGGGAATTAAAGCCTAGAATCACCAATTGGAAAAATTTGGGGGTCAAGGTGCTGGGAGAAGCTCCCAGACTCAGGGAGAGTTTGTTGGAGATACCCACAGGGTCCTGGAGGGTGCACAGGCTCACACACCTGGGAGTCGGCACCAGGGGGGCCCTGTTTGCTTGTGGGAAGCAGCAGAGGGGACCAAAATCTGAGAGAGAGTGGAGCAAACACCATTACCCTCTCTGACCCCTCCCCCAAATGCAGCATCACAACAGAGCAACTGGGTCTCCCCACCCTGGTGAACACCTAAGGCTACTCCCCTCATACTTAACAGGCATGAATAGACCAAAACATTATGGCCCAAGAAGTACAGCTGAAAGCCCCAGAGCCAATTAATTCTAAGCGAGCAAGAGATAGCCAACCTATCAGATGCACCGTTCAAAATACTGGTGATCAGGATGCTCACAGAATTGGTTAATTTTAGTTACAAATTAGAGAAGCAAATGAAGGCTAAACTAATTGAAATGAATAGAAATGCACAGAAAACCAATAGTGGTGGAAAGGAAACTGAGACTCAAATCAAGGGAGTGGACCAGAAGGAAGAAAAAAATGATCAAACAGAAAAGAATGAAGAAACAAGAATTCAAAAAACTGAGGAGAGCCTTAGGAACCTCCAGGACATCTTTTAACGTTCCAACATCCGAATTTAGGGTGCCAGAAGGGAAAGAGGAAGAGCAACAAGTGGAAAACTTATTTGAACAAATAATAAAGGAGAACTTCCCCAGTCTGGCAAAGGCAATAGACTTCCAGGAAATCCTGGACGCTCAGAGAGTCCCAAAGAATTTGGACCCAAGAAGGAATACACCAAGGCACATCATAATTACATTAACCAAGATTAAAATGAAGGAGAGAATCCTAGAAGCAGCAAGAGATCAGGGGACAGTCACCTACAAAGGAGTTCCCATCAGACTGTCAGCTGATTTCTCAAAAGTTACCTTCTGGGCAAGAAGGAGCTGTAAAGTATTCCAAGTCATGAAAGGGAAGGACCTACATTCAAGATTGCTCTATCTGTGAAAGCTTTCATTTAGAATGCAAGGGCAGATAAAGCACTTCTCAGAGAAGGTCAAGTTCAAGGAGTTCATCATCACCACGCCCTTATTACAGAAAATGTGAAAGGGACTTATCTAAGAAAAAGAAGATAAAAAATAGGAACAGTGAAAGGACAGCAAAGTCACAGTTATTAACAACCACACCTAAAACAGTAGCAAACTAAGAGGACGGCTAGAGCATGAGCGGAACCATAGAAATGGAGATCACATGGAGGGTTAGCAACAGGGGAGTGGGAGGAGGAGAAGGGGGGAGAAGGTACAGAGAAAAAGTAGCATAGACAGCAGGTAGAAAATAGACAGGGGGGAGGGCAGGAATACTATGGGAAATACAGAATCTAAAGAACTTGTGACACATGGACATGAACGAAAGGGGGGAATGATGGGGGACGGGGTGTGCAGGTTGGAGGGGAACGAAAGGGGGGAATGGGACAACTGTAATGGCATAATCAATAAAATATATTTTTTAAAAGAAAATGTTAAAAGAACATACTTTTTTAATACAAAAAAGTCAGGAACAAAATAATGTGAGAAATGTATAAAACCTATAGCAAAATAATAGATATGCATTAGCCATTGGAATTTCCTTTTCTTTGAATTAGAATACAAAACATAGTAAAGATATCACTTCTCCTCAAACTAATCAATGCAGCACCCTTAGCAACCAATAAGTTTGGAGCACAATCTGAGGAACTGATCTCTAAGAGGAAAGGAATGAACATATTTGAACATGTGGAAAGTACTTCTGATAAGACCGAAATGTAAATTTCTTTAGGGCAGGAACTTCATTTGTCTTGTTCAATGATATAATCACTAGAACAATACCTCGGACATGGTAAGCATTCAATAAAGATTTGTTAAATGAAAAGAAAAGAGGAAGAGTGAATGGGAGAAGAGGAATTTGATATAGTGAGTATACACAACTCTTTTAAAGGTGTTTTTCTGTAAAGCTAAGCGGAGGAATGTGGGTAACTTGAAGAGAAAGTGAGATCAGAAGAGGGGTTTTAAGTTAGGAGAAATGACAGGACTGTATGCTGATATAAATGACCCCAAATAAAGGAAAACATTTATGAAGCAGGAGCCAAATTTTCTTCTGTTGCCCTTTATATTCTCAGGGAAATGTGAAGCAAGGTCGTCAGGTGAGAGTGAAGATGGTTCATGAACAGCAAGTACCCCAATATCCTCAACATCTTTAAATATTTTATTTATTTATTTTTAGAGAGAGGGGAAGAGAAGGAGAAAGAGTGGGAGAGAAACATCAATGTGTGGTTGCCTCTCATGTGTCCCCTATTGGAGACCTGGCCTGCAACCCAGGCATGTGCCCTAACTTGGAATCAAACTGCTTCACAGGCTTGTGCTCAATCCACTGAACTACACCAGCTAAGGCCTCAACATCTTTAGATGTTCCCCTCATCTTCTCACTGAAAGTTGGCTGTTCCATCATTACTTTCTTTGAAAACTTGTTAAGTGATACTGTCATCTCTTACACACAGTGTCACCACAGTGCTTAATCTTTTGTATAATTGAAATTCTTTTAAAGATATTGAAATTAGTTCATGGTGTTCAACATATTCTATCATGGAAAATATGCAGCAGGAAGGAAGAGGAAGTTCCTACCCTTCACGACAGCACGGATGGAAGTGGAGAGCATTATTCTAAGTGAAATAAGCCAGGTAGGGGAAGACAAATAACATATGATCTCAACTATAAGTGGAATGTAATTAACAAAACAAATAAGCAAGTAAAATATAACCAGAGACAGTGAAATTAAGAACAAACTGACAGTAAGCAGATGGGAGGGGGGAGGGAAATAATGTGGGAAAGAAGGGAAAGGGTCATAAATGAACACGTATAAAAGACCCACGGACAAAGCCAAAGAGGAGTAGGATTGAGGGTGGGAGGTAATGGTGGGTAGGGTGAGGGAAACTGGTGGTGGGAAATTGGAGACAATTGTATTTGAACATTAGTAATGCAAAAAACTGAAAAACTTAAGTAAAATAAATTAACTATGACCCAGAGAAATGGAAACAGATTCCATATTCATGGATTAAAAGACTTAATTTTAATGGGAGGGAGGTGGGGAGCACTGGGAGGGTAGGGGTGGGAATATAAGACAGAAAACTGTACTCGAACAAGAATTAAATAAAAATAAAAAGTTTAAAAAAGACTTAATTTTGCCAAGATGCCAATACTATTCAAAGCAATCTATAGATTGAATACAATGTTATCAAAATTCCAATGACCTTTTTTGGGGAAGAAATGGAAAAGTCAACCTTCAAATTCATATGCAATTACAAGGAACTCAAATAGTCAAAACAGTCTTTAAAAAAAGAAGGAGGAATAAAGTTGTAGGATTCATAGTTATGGATTGTTTTTTTTAAATTTCTGTTTCTGATAGCTCATTATTGGTGTATAAAGATACAACCAATTTCTGAGTATTAATTAATCTCATACTTTACTGAATTCATCTATTAGTTCTAATAGTTTTGTGGTGAACTGTTTACAGTTCCCTCCATGTAGTAGTTTACCTTCAGATAATGGCAGTTTTCCTTCTTACTCTCTGATTTGGATGCCTTTTATTTCTTTTTCTTGTCTTATTGTTATGACTAGGTCTTCCAATACTATTTTGAATAGAAGTGGTGAAAGTAGACATTCTTTTCTTGTTCCAGATCTTAAAGGAAACACTATTAGCATTTCCCCATGGTGTATGATGCTAGCTGTGGGTTTGTCACATACAGCCTTTATTATATTGAGGAATGTTCCCTCTATTCCCACTTTGAGGAATTTTGTCAAATGCTTTTTTTGCATCCATTGATACGATCAAACAATTTTTTCATTTTGTTAATGTGCTGTATTGCATTAATTGACTTGCAGATATTGACTCAAACTTGCATTGCAGGAATAAATCCCACTTGATCATGGTGTATGATCTTTTAAATAGATTGCTGAATTTAGTTCACTAATATTTTGTTGAGGATTTTTGCATATATGTTTATAAGGGTTATTGGTCTATGATTTTATTTGGAATCAGGGTGATTCTAGCCTCATAAAATGAACTTGGGATCAATCCTTTCCTCCTATTCAATTTTTGGAGTATTTTGAGCAGGATAGGTGTTAATTCTTTGAATGTTTGGTAAAATTCACCTGTGAAGCCATCTGGTCCCGAACTTTTGTTTGTTTGTTTTATTACTGATGTGATTTTATTAGTACTTATTGGTATGTTTAGATTTTCTGCTTTTTCTTTTTTTTAAATTTTATTTATTTTTAGAGAGAGGGGAAGGGAGGAAGAAAGAGAGAGAAAACATCAATGTGTGGTTGCCTCTTGTACGCTACCTACTGGGGACTTGGTCCGCAACTCAGGCATGTGCCCTGACTGGGAATTGAACCAGCAACACTTTGGTTTACAGGCTAGCACTCAATTCACTGGGCCACAGCAGTCGGGTGATTTTCTGCTTTTTCTTGATTCAATCTTGGAAAATTTTATGTTTCTAGGGATTTATCTATTTATTTCAGGTTGTTCAATTTGTTGGCATATAATTGTTAGTAGTACTTTCCTATAATCATTTGTATTTCTGTGGTGTCATTTGTCACATCTCTTTCATTTCTGATTTTATTTATTTAGGTCCTCTTTCTTGTTTTCTTAATGAGTTTGTTTAAAGTTTTATCAGTCTTGTCTATCTTTTCAAAGAGTAAACTCTTGGTTTAATTGATTTTTTGTATTGATTTTTAGAGTTTATTTTATTTATTTTTGCTTTGATCTTTATTATTTCCTTCATTCTACTTACTTTGGGCTTTGTTTGTTATTCTTTTTCTAGGTCGTTTAGGCATAAGGTTAGATTGTTTATTTGAGATTTTTCTTGGTTTTGGAGGTTATCCTGCAGTGCAATGAATTTCCCTCTTGAAAATGCTTTGGTTTTGTTTCATAATTTTGGGTTGTGATGTATTCATTATCATTTGTCTCCAGGTATATTTTTATTTTTTCTCTTGATCTCATTGTTAACCCATTTATTGTTTAGTTGCATGTAATTTAGCCTCCATGTAGTTGTGTGTTTTTCAGTTTTCTTCTTGTAATTGATTTTTAGTTTTATACTACTGTAGTCTGACAAGATGCTTAATATAATTACAATTTTCTTAGATTTATAGAGGCTTGTCTTGTGGCCTAGCACATGGTCTGTCCTGGAAAATATTTCAAGTGTGCTTGAAAAGAATGTATTTCTGCAGCTTTGGGATGAAATGCTGTAGAAATATCAATTAAATTCATCTGGTCTAACGTGTCATTTAAGGCCACTGTTTCCTTGTTTATTTTCTGCCTGGATGATCTGTTCCAGGAGTGTCAAACTGATTTTCACCAGGGGCCACATCAACCTCACGGTTGTCTTCAAAGGGCCGAAATAATTTTAGGACTGTATAAATGTAACTACTCCTTAACTGTTAAGGAGTTGAAATTACATTTGGCCCTTTCAAGGCAACTGCAAGGCTATGTGGCCCCTGGTGAAAATGAGTTTGACCCCTCTGATTTATTCATTGTTGTCAGTAGCATATTAAATTGCCCTGTTATGACTATATTACTGTTGATCTTTCTCTTTGTGTCTGCCAATATTTATATATTTATATTGGCTTTATATATTTATGTTCTACAATGATGAGTGTGTAAATGTTTTACGAGGGTTGTATCCTCTCGTTGGATTGATCATTTTATCATTATGAAATGTCCTTCTTTCTCTCTTGTTACAGCTTTTGTTTTAAAGTCTGTTTTGTAAGATGTAAGTATTGCTACCCCAGATTTTTTGTTGTTTCCATTTGCATGAAGTAATTTTTTCTATTCCTTCACTTTCAGTCTGAGCACGTCTTTCAACCTGAAGTGGGTGCTTTGTAGGCACTATATGTATGGGTCTTGTTCTATTTTATTTTTTTTAAGATTTTATTTTTTTATTTTTAGAGTCAGGGGAAGGGAGGGAGAAGAAGAGGGAGAGATACATTTCTGTAAGAGAGAAACATCAATTGGTCACCTCTTGAACACACCCCAACTGGGGACTGAACTCACAACTCAGGCCTGTGCCCTGAATGGGAATCAAACCAGCAACCTTTTGTTTTGTGGGATGCCATCCAACTAACTGAACCACAGGGGTGAGGGAAGGTCTTGCTTTTTTATCTGTTCATCCACCTATGTCTTTTTATTGGAGCATTTATTTCATTTCCACTTAAATTAATTATTGATAGGTATATAGTCATTGTCACTTTATTATTCATATTTTCTAGTTCTTCTCCTTTTCCTCTTTCTCATTCTTCTTCTTTTTCTTTTTCAAGTCCCTTTGACATTTCTTGTAATACTGGTTTTGTGGTCATGAACTCCTTTAACTTTTTCTTCTCTGGGAAGCTCTTTACCTCTTTCTCAATTCTATTGATAAATGATAGCCTTGTTGGGTAATCTTGGTTGTAGGTCCTTGCTTTCTATCACTTTGAATATCTTATGTCAACCTCCTCTAGCCTGCACAGTTTCTGTTGAGAAATAGATTGACATGGGAGCTCCCTTGTAGGCAACTAACCACTTTTCCCTTGCTGCTTTGAAGACTTTCTCTTTATCTTTAAACTTCAGCATTTTAATTATGATGTATCTTGATGTGTGTCTCTTTGGGTTCATCTTGTTTGGGACACTCTGTACTTCCTATACTTTATTGTGTATTTTCTTTCTCAAAGTAGGGAATTTTTCAGACTTCATGTTCTCAAATAGGATTTCAATCCCTAGCTCTTTCTTTTTCTTTTTTTTTTTAAGATTTTACTTATTTATCTTTAGAGGGGAAGGAAAGGAGAGAGGGAGAGAAATATCAATGTATGGTTGCCTCTCGTGAGTCCCCTGCTGGGAACCGGGAACTGGAAACTGGCCTGCAACCCAGGCATATGCCCTGACTGGGAATCAAACCGCAATCATGTGGTTCGCAGGCCTGCACTCAACCCACTGAGCTACACCAGCCAGGGCCTTTTCTTTTTCTTATATGATGAAAATGTTGTTATGCTTGATGCTGTCCCAGATGTCCCTTAAACTATCCTTATTATTTAAATTATTCTGTTCTGCTGTTCCAGTTGGGTGTCTCCCACTACTTTGTGTTCCAAATCACTGACTTGATCCTCTGCTTCATTTATTCTGCTTGTGATTCCATCTAATCTATTCTTCATTTCAGTTATTGTATTCTTTATTTCTGACTGGTTCTTTTTATGGTTTGTATCTCTTTGTTGAAGCTGTAAGTTTATTTATTTTTCCTCTAAGTTCATTGGGCATCCTTATAACTAGTGTTTTGAACTCTGTATTTGGTAGAATGTTTGCCTCCATTTCAAAGAACTAAAGAACTCCATTAGTTCTTTTTCTGGAGTTTTATCCTGTTCTTTCATTTGGGAAGTTTTTCTTTGTCCCCTCATTTTGGCTGCCTCCCTGTGTTTTTTTCTATGGATTAGGTAGATCTGCTACATTTTCCAGTCTTGGAAGTATGGATGGCTTTCCCTTTGATTGTGTTATTTGTGGATCTAATTGGGTGGTACTCTGGTGTGCTCTGAAGCCAGATACTGAGTGTGTTGGTCTTGGGAGGGACTCTGGTGCAAGTCTTGTTAGCTGTTGCCTGTGTCTGTCCTGGGGCTACCTGGTAAGAGCTACAAAGTTATCTTGGGTTGGAGCTGCCTCTGCTGGGTTTGGAGGCACCTGGGAGAGGCTATGCTGCAAACTGAAACTGTCTGTCACTGGTGCCAGACTTGGGACTGCTTAGCAAGTTGTACATGGCATGCCAATGTCAACTGTTGCCTGTTTGGAGTCTGCGGATCTTTCAGAGATTTTTATTTGTAGTTTTTTTTTAAGATTTTTTATTTATTTATCTTTAGAGAGGAAGGGAAGGACAGAAGGAGAGAAACATCAATGTATGGTTGCCTCTTGTGAATCGCCTGCTGGGAACTGGCCTGCAACCCAGGCATGTGGCCTGACTGGGAATCGAACTGCAATCATGTGGTTCACAGGCCCGTGCTCAATCTACTGAGCTACACCAGCCAGGGCTCAGAGATTTTAATGAAGTTCACAAATGGTGTAGGTCCACTTGTGGGGAACATCCATTGAAAGAGGCTTGGACCTATGCACAACAAGTTGGTTATCAGGAAATCACCAGTGTGGGGTGTGTGGTGTTAGCTCATTTGATAGAGACTCAGATTTGATGTCCACCTTCACCTACAGGCTGGGTAAGGCAGAACGGCTCAACAAAGGGACAATGGCACTGCCTGCACTTCTGTCTTGGCCAGAACTGCCCCTCCAGGTTTCACTCTGAAGCCAGACAACTGTTCCTCTCATTATGTCACTGGAACTTTTCAAGTTGCTGCCCCAGCACTGGAGTTCACAGGGAGTGAGTCCATTAGTAAGTCAGTCTGTGTGCATACCCTTTAAGAGGAATGCCTGGGACTCTAGTAACCCTCTGTCTCACCAGGACAGAATCCCCACTAATTTTAATCCCCACTAATTTTCAATCCAGACAGATGTTGTGGTAACTCCTCTTTACAGCATGGTAGTTCTTGTGAGGCCTGGACCCCTTGCTACCCAAGGGGGACTCTGCAACCAAGCTATATGCCTCCTAATTCTTAATTGCCACATGTGGGTGTGGGAGCAGCTTATTTTGCATCTCTGCCCTTCCTATCAGTTTTGACATAGATTCTTTATATCCTTAGTTATAGGATTTCTGTTTAGTCTTCAGGTGGTTGTCAAGAGTGGTAGTGCTATAATTTAGTCATAATTTTGATGTGGTTTTGGGAAGAGGTGAGCCCAGCGTTTACCTACTCCATCATCTTGACTGGGTGAGCCTGTAAATACGTTTTTGAAAAAATCCTCAACCAAGGATATGTTTATTGATGAGAGAGAGAGAGAGAGAGGGAAAGAAAGAAACATTGATCAGTTGCCTCCCATATGCACCCTGACCAGGATTGAAGCTGAAGTTTAGGTATGTGCCCTGGCTGGGGATCAAACCTACAACCTTTTGGTGTATGGGACAACACTCCAGCCAACTGAGCCACCTGGCCAGAGTGTAAGTACATTTTTATTCTACCTACTTCATATCACCTTTGCTCTCAGCAAGCACCTCATCTGGTTGTGGTTCTTTTCCTGGTAGGGTAACTCAAATCTTCATTCCTGAAAAGTCTAGGCCATTACCAGTCCTGGCAGAATTGGGTTTTGTACTTTTTCAATGACTTTAAACAAAGGACATGGTAGTATTAAGTATTTAAAATTGAGAAAAGAAAAGGAATAGCAGTTTTTAGCAATGGTATGGCCATGTAGGTTAGTGATAAAGTAGGGTGGAGAGCCTAATAAAACTCCTGTGTTCCAGAAAAATCTGTCTTATCTCTGCTGTGCAGTGACAACCCATTATCCATTTGATAATTATGATCAATAACCCAAGTCAGTACAGTAACCTCCCTCTTTTTTCACTGATTTAGAGGTAGAAGGAGCCCAAAGTGTTCTTGTTAACTTTTAGTTCAATTAAATCATTGTGATGTCTACTGGTGGAAACATTCCTCCTTTTGGAACTGAGACCTCTGTATTAGCAGAGTCTAAGGTTGTTGGGATGGGAAGTAAAAATCTTGCTTGTGGTTCAATAGAGATAATAGTGAGTAGAGCCACTACTATTTCCACACCTTATTCTGGACCCATGAATCCTGGTCATGGTAGAAATGGCACCATATATTGGAAGCTGATTCAGAGCATACACAGCATTCTAGAGAACTTTTCTCCAGTCCTGCAAAGTATTGCTGCCTAGCTAGCACTGTAACTGAGTTGTCAAATTGCTATTCCACCATTCTATCAAGTCACCTGTTTTAAAATTATGGGGAACTGATAAGGCCAATGAATTCTATGAGCATGGGCCCACTGCCATACTTCAGTTCTGTGAAGTGAGTTCCTTGATTAGAAGCAATGTTGTGTGGAATACCATGATTGTGGATGGGTAAAGCATTCTGTAAGTCTATCTATGGTAACTTTGGCAGAAGCACTGCATGAAAAAAAGGCAAATCCATATCCAAATTATGTGTCTATATCATTAAGAACAAAAAACTGCCCCTTCCATGACAGAGGCAACATATTATAATCAACCTGTCACCTGGTAGCTGGCTTATCACCCTAAGGGGTGGTGCCATGAGGGACTTGATGTTCATCTCTGTTGCTGGCAGTTGGACACCCAGAAGTCCATGTTGTTGAACCCATGCATTATCTTCATCCCTGCCATCATGGCCACTTTGTTCATGAGCCCATTGAATAATGCCAAGAGTAGATGGAGAAAGAGTCTAACTTGTATCCATAGAATAGGTCATCATAGCCACTTGATTATTAAATCCTCTTCTGCTAAGGTCACCCTTTAATGAGCATTCACATGGGACATAGATATTTTAGCATTGTTTGTTCATTCAGTGAGTCCACATATCCCTTCCTCAGACCTCCTTGTCAACAACTTCTAATCATGTTCCTTCATCCAGACAAACCAGTGGCCACAACCTGTGAATCTCTATAGACTCTTCCGGCCTTTTCTACTTTCCAGGTAAAATGGAAATCCAGCTTCACTGCTGTTCAAGTTCTGTATACTGTGAGAATGTCTTCTCATCACTGTCCTCAGCGATCTCCCATAAAGCAGTTGTTGTGCTGTACCACTTTCTGGTGGTGCCTGCATAGTGTACAGAACCATCTGAAAATGAGGCACGAGTTTTTTCTTCCTCAGTCAGCTGACTGTAGGTAACTCCCAATGAGACCATAGATGTGGGCTGAGTGGGAATGTAATGTAGAAGAAGTAGGGGTCATGGACATTTGAGCCTGTTCCTCATATGACATACTTAAACCTTCAGGTAGTCATATATATACATACATACATACATACATACAGGTAGTCATATATATATATATGTATGTATATGTATATATATATGTATATATATCACTTCTGATCTCTTGCCCAATCCTATACATATCATTCCTATTTGTTAATGTAGTAATAGCTGTATAAACTTTATGGCTTTGTGAATCAGGCAACATCCAGTCCATGATGCATGGCTCAAGCTACATGATAACATGGTGTCCTGTGTTAAACATAAGGGCCCAGCAGCAAGCCAAAACTCAATATGAGGGAAGTTATCTTCAGAGGATGGTCAGACTTTGCTCCCAAGTCCTAAGGATATGCACTGTGATTCACGTATAGGGGCCTACCAAAAGTTTCAAGGAGCATCTCTTTCTGCCACTGACAGTTGATGCACCATTATAATCTGCAGGAACATATGGCCTGAGTGGCAGAACAGCTTGTATGGCAGCCAGGACCTATTGTAGAGCCTTCTCTTGTTCTAGGTGTCATTAAAAACTGGCATTTTGGGAGGCTACTTGATAAATTAACTGGAGCAGCTCACTCAAAGGAGGTCTGTTGCCTCAAAATCCACTAGGATTTTGTACCTCTTTTAGTAGTAGTAGGAGGCAGATAGAATAACTTATCCTTTGACTTAGAAGGGAAGCCTTGGTGTCCCCCAACCACTAGACCCCTCAAAATTTCACTGAAGTGGAAGGCTTCTGATTGTTATGGGATTTATTTCCCATCCTCTGCTACACATATGTCTTACCAACTTGTTTAGACCTCACCAGGTCTAGTCAACATAATTTCATCAGTGATAGAGACTAACATGATAACTTCCAGAAGGGAAAGGTAAAAAAGTCTCTTGTGGAGGTAGGGCTGGAGAGTTGATTTACCCTTGAGGTAGGACAGTGAAGGTTTATTGCTGGCTTTGTCAGCTAAAAGCAAACTGTTTCAGGTGGTCTTTACCAACAGGCATAGAAGAAAAAAAAGTCACCAGATCAATAGCTGCATACTAGGTACTAGGGGAGGTGTTAATTTGCTTATGCAACAAAACCACATTTGGAAAAGCAACTGCAATTGCAGCCACCACCTGATTTCACTGTCATTCTCTAAGATGTAATTGACCTTTTCACAAGCCTTTTGTAGGTGGAGAAGCTACACTGGATTCCACTTGGTCTGTTCTACCACAATAGCCCTCATTCCAAAGGTTAGGGCACTAATGTAGAGATTCTGCCAGCTGTGGAATATGTCTATCCTAAGTATACACTCTGATAATGGAGTGGGTTTGGGTCCCATTGTGTGATAGACCTGACCTCCACCAGTCCCTAGTCTGATCCCTAGTCCATGATCACAGGTGAACCATTGTGATGCTTTGAGTCACTAGGAATTAGTGTCAGCTCAGGGCTAGTGTCCAGTAATTCCTGAGGAGTCTGGTTATTTTCCTTTCTTTAATGCACAGTCATAGGTTTCTTACTAGGAACTTGAAGAATTCTGGAATCTATTCTTCACTCCTGGTGATAATAATATGACAGCTGGAAGAGGAACCATTTTACTTTCCATCTTTGCCAATAATGATTTGATTAAGTAGAATGCAGTGTCAGATGAGAAAAGAATATATGTCAAGAACTGTGAATGGTCTGAGATTTTACCCTACTGGCATGCTAACAAGTTAGCCTGCCATAGGTTCATAGATACTGGCAGAAGATACAAAATTCCTGGGTCAGAGACAAGGAACTTTACTAAAGTAATAGTAGCCAGAGTATTAGTATTTTCTTATACTGGTTCTCTGAGCTCCAACTCCTGTATAGCAACACAAGGAAGTCTAGGTGTTACCTGCACACACAGTGCATAACATTACAGGAACCTTAAGCTTAAGGAATCTTAGTTTTTTATACTAGATAGTAAGCATGGTTGCTCTTTATTTCAGAGACATTATCTTTATTATACTGAACTATAAACACATTTAATCTGGATACTTTCTGTATTCTCCAAGGCTGTTCACTATACAAATATCCTTAAAAAGGTAGTTAAGTGTCATGGAAAAAAATACAATGAAATAAATAATTAAAAAGACAGTGTCTCTGTTTGTAACATATGCAGAAACACAAGAACCACAGGGAATTTTCTTCCAATAAGAAGGCTAAAACAGAAACTTGAATTGGGAGGTGAAGCTGTTAGAGAGCCAAGGAAGAATCAGAATATTGTAAAACTGAAGTCAGAACAGAGTTTCAAGAAGGTGGGTGTGATCATCATTGTCAAATGCTATTGAGAGTAGATGTTGATAAAAATGGAGAAGAGGTTATTGAACTGTTTGGTGACTGTTCAAGCCTAAGTCCTCTGAGGATCAGATATGTACTGAGACAGGGTTCCACGTGTGAGAAATGTATTAGGGAAAATGCTTGTGAGAGAAAATCTGGAGGGAACCGGAGGCAGCTGGGAGAGCCATCAGTCCATGACTCAAGTCAATTCTCAGGAATTCTCTAGCTGTTGGGGAATCCTCAAACCAAAGTTGGCCATGATAGTAGCCTCATGTCTACCAAGAATAGTATCATTGCTGCACTAAGTCATTGGCCCTTCCTCCTTTCTAACAGAAACTTACTTTTGTATCGGTATCCATCCCATACCTAGCTCCAGGTATGTGCCAATTAGAACATGTTGGTTTGTTCATTCCCCTGATAATGGTTATTGGTTGGGCACCGTCCAATGGAAATGAAGAGAAAGACAAAGTTGAAGTGCTAGCCTGGGGATAAAACCAACATTTTGAGGATAGCAGACACTTGGAGAAAACCTGGCTCTTGGATGATGTCATCAAGCATCTAAATTAACCAAACTTGGTGCCTGCTCTTTATTTGGATTTTTTATAAGATAATAAATGTCTTTATTATTTATGTGATTTTCAGTTAGGTCTTTTATCGCTTGCAGCCAATATAACCTAGAATATAGAAGGCCAAGACCAACTTTGCTAGTGTTTCTTGGGCATGTAACTTAAATTCTCTGTGCCTCAGTTTCCTTATCCACTAATGGGAAGAGACCAATATTCAGTTGGTGGTCTTGAATAGTGACTAAAAGTGGAATTTCTTTCACTTTGGAATAAGAAATTCTTTAGCTGTATTTCAGTGGTGGACAATATTTTGTTTTCTGGAATGAATGATCTTGCAATTTGAATATCTTGATGAGATAGCCACTTGTAATGTAAATATGTAAATTCCTCTGAAATGTTTGGAGACTGTTCTCTAATGTAACTCCAGAAACTAGGCTTATAAGAAATTGAACAAAAGTCCATTTTGATTGCTGAAGGTGATAATTTTGGGCTAGAGATTTGCAATATCAGACTCCTATTTACTTAAGATAGAGGAGAGATGATTGGGAAGTGAAGCAACCCATACAAAAAGAAGCAGATGAAGGCTGACACTGGTTATTGCCACAAGTTTATAATCCAGTTTAATCCCTAATACCTTATTCCTTTATTGGCTAAGAAAAGGCTTGCTAGAGAAGTTAAGACCCTTAAATATCAGGAAGCCTTTGATAAATTAAAAGGTAATTTGGTAAGAGACAAGATTTAGACTATTTCTGATTATAATAATTCTTGATAACTACAGACACTTTGAAGCAAGGACTACAAGCTATGTTGATCCAGAATGGAGGGAAGGAAAAATTGTCCCTTCCTTTTTAAAAAAAATGTGGCAATGCATTGTCTACATTTAAAGCAGCTGGAGAATCCCTCAGTTAATGGACTGTTGATCTCAATTGAGGAGACATATTTAAAAGATAAGATTGGGCCTAGGGAGGATTTTAAGTGACTTGTAAAGCTGTGTCTGAGAGAAACAACATCACAGAGCTACAAGCTTAATAATGCTTCCACTGGGTTATGGGTGAGCTCAGGCACAGAAGGTATACATAGGTAGTAAGAGAGGCAAGTCTATGAAAAATGTAATCATCCCATAAAGTCCTTCAGTAGTAAACCAGAGTAATGTCTGATTGACTCATGGCTTTTCTGTGTTATATTTGGTTTGAAATTTCATGTTTCTGTTTCTGGGTCTTGGAAATATTATTGGAAATTGAATTAACTTAGAAAGTAAGGGCATCATTGTCAGAAACAAAAACTCTGTATGACCCTATGATTTTAGGTTGTCCCTTCCTTTGTGTAATCAGGAAACTGCTGTCTATACTAATAACACTTCTTCAGTGTCTTCTGTTTGCTAGGCACTTTACATGATGTTATGTGATCTTCAGAACAATTCTGCAAGGTAAGTACCAATATTATCCCCATTTTTATATGGTATTCAAAATACTTAATCACTAGTATGGCACAGACCCTGAGCAATCAGAATGGACACCTATAGACAATCATTACAGCTATACTCATGCATGCCAATTGAATATTGTCCTTGTCCTTTTTATGGATGAGGAAACCAAGACACAGGAAGTTTAAGTAGCCTGCCAGAGACACACAACCAGCAATGGAGCTGGTGACTTGAACTCAGATCAGTGGATCACCAAAGCCTGCATTTGGCTGTTACCACTATACTGTGCTGCATACCTTTCTACTATGGAAGGAAAGTTGACCACATGTGTAACCACATTTGGGTGCTTGATAAAGTTGAAACACTGGTTATTCAGGTTCAGTATTTCTCCTAATTAATCCAAAGCCCTGAAATGTATAACAACTCCCCTCTTTAATGTTGTAGAGCTGGTCATGATTGTTATATAAACCCAGCATTAATATCAAACACATGGAAGACATGTCTCCATGTGGTGGGGTATAGCACATCCTGGAGAGATTTAGGACTTTTACTTATTGCTTTAGGATTTTGGGATGAGATGGGAGTTTTCAGGGGAGGGATGGTGGTTGTTAGGTCAAGTAAGATAGCCCAATATGAGCTCTCCTGAGTAAAGCATGCATATTGTAATAAAATTACCCATTGAATGCAACTACATTAGAATGTTCCTAATTATAGACTAATCCTAACAAGACAGGGAGAGAAAACATGATGGTGAGGTGCGGGTGGGGGACCAGTGGTGAGGGGGGGAATCCACATATGATGTGAGGATGAGGGACTGAAAAAGAATCTGTTCACATTCTGTTGAAATCTCCCATAGTTTCTTTCAAAATACCTCGTCTTTTTTTTTTTTTTTTTTTTTTTTTTTTGCAGTTTCAGCCTGGGCTCAGAGTCAGGGCCAAAGTTCAAACAACATCAAAGTTTATTTTTGAAATCAAGGTTTATTTCCTCATGGAATTTTTTAAGGGTTTTCCCTGCATGAAGCATTGAACCTGGGCTGAAAGGAATTTATTTTAGGATCTTGGGTCAACTTGGGCTCACACACCTATTGCCTTAGGATGTGATTGATGGCTGTGTAAGTTTCCAATTCACCCCTGGAGGTCCAGGTCTGGGATGTACCCCCTCACCCTTGCTGGAAGCTTCTGTTGCCTCAGTGGCAGAAATGTGCTTTCTCCTCTCAAATCTTGTACCACTGCTCCACTCCTCACTCCCACTCTTTTCAGAGTAGTCATTGATTAGCTTGGATTTTGTCTCCATCATCTACTGAACCATAGGCTCTGTTCTGGTTGGTTTGCTTTCTTTGGGCCTGTCTGAGAAGAGAGAGTTTGCTAGTGTTCTTAACTGCAGAGCCAAGCCTTAATGCCAAAAAGGGTAAATGACATTTTTAAAAAGAGTCAATCTAGTATTTACCACTTCTTGTTATTTTTTCTTGGTACAGATGCTTAGAACCAGGGAACAGCAACAGAATGGTAGAGTAAAGGTTGAGAAGTAGACTTTTTATCCTCCTACTGGATAGATGGATATATATGTTCACTTATAAGGAAAGCATCTTTTTTGAGTCTCATGGCAAGAAGGTGTGGAGTGAAATATGTATTCTTACAATTTAGTTAATTGATTGATTGCGATGGCCAATGTGGCTCAGTTGATTGGAGTGTCATCCTGTACACCAAAAGGTTGGGGGTTCGATTCCTGGTCAGCGCACACACCTGGGTTGCAGGATAGCTCTCTGGTAGAAGCACATATGGGAGGCAACCAATTGATGTTCTCTCTCTCTCTCTCTCATCAACAAATATATTTTTAAAAATTTTAAACCTTAAAAAAAACAATCGATTGATTATAGAACAATGTCAAGGAGAAAATTGGGATCACTGCTTTGCACCCAAGATTCTTATATTTGAGAGGTAGCAACATGGGAGCAGCTTATTTGGTTAGCTTCTTGGTTTATTTGCTCAAAATAATACACAGCCCCTGGACAAGGAAAGGGCAGGAGGAGCTATGACAGGGTAGGGTGGGAGGGGAGGAGGCACCTACTTCCATGGGGGCAGCTTTTTAAAATAAGACTGAGGATTGTACTGGGAAGTTTGATAGGTTGCATGAGGTTTGGTCAACAATTTTCATTTTGCAGCTATGGAAACTGCCAGCTTGGAGGAAGAGAAATGGCATATCTTATGTTACTTATTTATTATTTCAAATTCGTTTTTCTATTGAAATTCTTGGTTCTTAGCAGCAGTTAGGCAGAACTGGAGGTGGGAAGGAGAGCAAGGGCCTTGTTTGTTGTGAGTGGTCAACTCTCCCATTTTCCTCCCACTTCTCTGGCCCATCTCTTAGTCTCTCCACTTCTAGGTTAGACCCATATCCCATTCCACAGGCAGGCCCCACTTAGGCTCCGATCACAACCCTTAGCACGGTGACAGGTAAACTACTACAGGCCTGTAGTCTGGGAGTTGGTGGGTGGGTAGGAGGCACTCAGCATTTTCAGGTCTGGCTTGGTTGTTAAGGTACTCTTTCTCCTCTTTGTACCTTCCCTCTTCTTCCTTCTGAATGTGTACTGTCAAGGTTTATAGGCAAATCAAAACAAATGTTTTATTTACAGAGCACTTTCTAGCTGCTTGACACTTGGGATATGGGTGCACAGCAACCTTGCCTTTCACATTTGCCTCTTTCCACTGACTCCACAGGAAAATGAGTAAAGGAGAAGAGCTCTCCTTTCCTGCCTCAGGCAGTGTTCTGCTCCAGAATCCTGTGACTCTTTATTTCCCCCTTGGGGCAAGTTAAATACTTTAGTAAGGCTCTTCATATCAGTCTCCACCTATAAGCCAGCTTTATTTAGTCATTCATCTACATACATTTTCTGAGGACCTTTACAGTCCATACTCTGTGCCAGTTGCTGGGCTTGGCACTGGGCATATAGAAGTGAGCAAGACAGGCATGTCTCCTGCCCTCATGGAACTAACAATCTAGTGGGAGAGACAATATTAGAAACAAAAATTATTAGTATTAAACAGATAATTGTGTGGAGGTTGTGCTGGAGGGTGAGGTGGGAGCACAGGACGGGACCCATCACCTTGGCTGCTTGCTTGCCTCCGGGCAGTGTGGCACTCGTAGAACCCCAGCTCTCCCACCACAGACCAGAACCAGGCTCCTGTACTCCATCCACAGAAGCTCTCTCCATCCAGGCCTGCTTGTCTCTCCAAGTCTCACTTTTCTTGTTGGGAAGAGACTAGAGATAAGAAGAAAGGCAACACTTATATCCCCTTGACTTCTACTGTGGTACAAGCTATGCAGTCTTGATCTGGCCCAGGGAAGGGAGGAGGGGCTCTGTTCTGAGATGGCCCCATTGCAAATCCTTGATGTTTCCTTGATGAAAGCCAGGGCCAGGGCACTGAGAAGGTTGGAGTGAGCAGACTTGGCTGGGGGGAAGGGCGTGGGGCCAAAGCTGATTTGCTTGGAGTTGAGCTTGTTATTATAGAGCTCTGAAAGATTCATCAGCTTCAGGAATTAGAGTAGTGAGGGCAGCTCAGACACCAGGCCTGACCCAGGCCTGCCACCCTCAGGCAGGGAAGCTCTGCCCACACAGTCTCCTTCAATCTGTTTATACCTCATTTCTTTTTTTCCGGAACAGAGATCAGTCTAAATAGCCTATAGGTCAAGAAAAAATATCCCTAGAGAGTCCAGCTAAATCCCTATTTCCTGCCAGTTACTCTCTTGGCTCAGGTTTGAGTTCACCAAATAGAGAATTTCGGGTCCTCATTCTGCAACTGAACTTTACAGTCCAGAAAAAAGTTTGACTTTTGTCCATTTGCTTATCCTTACTTTAGTTAGAATCCAAATTTTCCAGTATCCAGGTTCCAATTTACTGAGCAAGGAACATCTATTTACTGCAAAGAGGAATCAGATTACTCTTAACTAGTTGTAGAGCCCTCTTGAACTGTTTAAATGACAATTTTATAAAGAAATAAATGATATCAGGCACACTCAGGCTCATTAGTGCAGACACATGTATCCTCTTCAAGGTGTTATACTAACAAATTATAAGGATTACAAGGATGGGGATATTTTTAGGAGGAAAGATGAGGAGACAATTACCAAAAAGAATAAATGGAACCACACAGAAGTCAACAAAGTGCTTTAGAGGAGAATCAAATGCAAGGTCACTGTGTTGAAAATAAGTGTTCTGATTGTGTTTGGGAGGGGGGCTTTTGATGGGGCAAGGGAGAGCAAGGCAGGGAGATGAGACAACTGTAACTGAACAATAAAAAAATATATGTTCTGAGTGCAAGCTCCCCGAGTGTACAGAGACATACACACAATCGGGTACTCTGCTGTTCTGAGGACACTAGTGTCCCCCTCTCTTCTACCTTCTACCATGGAGAGAAATCAGGATGCCACTACAGGCCTGTCAGCACCCAAAACACACCCTGGCTCCAGTACCAGTACTGCCTCCTCTGCAGGCACCCCAGGAGCCCGGTTTGGCCAGGCTCTAGGCTCTCTTTTTGCCTAAAATATGGGGTGGCATCCCTCCATCCCAACCGAGTGTATTGTTCCTGAGAACGGGTTTGTTTCCCTTCGTTCATTCATTCATTCATTCATTCATTCATTCGTTCCGGAGCCTTTATAGCAAGCAGTACAGACACTTTGGGACTCCTCAGGGACACTGCCCTCCTGAGTAGCGCAGTGAGATTATTTGCTTCTTTCCCTTTCATTTCCAAGTTCCCTGGACGCTAGAAGGCTGCACGCAGCCTAATCTAAGCTCGTACATGACATAGCGTACATGTTTGGGGAAGGAAAGCTAGATGAATGAAGTCAAGCTTTTGGGCTAGTCTTCCCTGGTTACTTGCTGGTGTTAGACCCTGGTGCGCCTGAATTTTTGTTACTTACGAAGAAAAAGTTTAAGTAAAAAAAAACAAACAAGCAGAAAACAACTTTATCAGTCTTGAGACTTGAGCTGTGCAGGAGGACGCGGGCACACATACTGCACCGAACATCACACACACACACACACACACACACACACACACACGCGGACATTCCTTCTTTCACGCTCCAGCTCGCTTTTTTTACTCCTACTTCCCTTTCCCTCCTCTCCTGGATCAAGCGTTAATCTGCGAATCTCTGACCGAAAAAAAAAAAAAAAAAGGTGGGTGGGGGGATCCCGAAGTAGCAGAGTGAGGGAGGAGGAGGTGGAGAAAGGCTGGGAGGAGGAGGAGGAGCCCAGTGAAGCAGAGTCAGAGAGACTGGTGGCTCCAGCGAGTGTACAGCCCTGGGGGGAGCCGGCGCTCTAGGCTGGGAACCCGTCAGCCTGTCCCCCACCCCCACCCCAGCCCCCGCCCCGCTTCTCCCGCGCCCGCCTTATTGCCGGCCCGAGCCCAGGGGCCTGCTACACCCTGAGCTGGGGCCGCCGCTCAGGAACACTAGGGCCAGGGGCGCCACTTGTGGCGAGCCCGACGCACCGCCAGACTGGTCCCCCACGCCCGGGATGCCGTTCTACAGGCGCACAGTGGTGCCCCAGCGCCTATGCCCGCGCAACCCGCCTCAGCCACTGACGGAGCTTCGAGACGTGAGCCACCTGGCCGCGCTCAGCCTTCTCCGGCAGCTCGCCGACCTCTGTGGCCACTCTCTGGCTCTGCTCGAGGACCTCGAGGGGCACCTGCTAGCCCTGGGGCGCCGCACCGACAGCCTGGTCCGGCGCACCGTGCGCCTCCGTCGCCGCCTTCCCTGCCGCCTGCTTGGCCCTGAGGACGACCAGGACCCGCTAGGTAACAGCGCTCGGGCAGCTCGCGGCCCCTCGACTACCCCGCCTTTGGGGGCGCCAGTGAGCGCCTGCTTAGCACCCACCCCTCCCCCCTCCCTCCCCGCTCCACCCCTTCCCTTCTTTTCCCTTCACTCTCCCCTCAGGGAGTGAAGGGATCTTGTTTCTCTGACTCCCCACCCGCCGCTCTCCCGCTGGAACTTTCTGCTCCTGGACCCCAGAGCGTCCTAAGTGGACCTGTGCCCTCCTGGCTCCCCACCTCCTGGGGAACTGGGGGAGGAAGGCGGAGGTGGGAGCTGCCGAGTCCTGGACGGCTTCAGCGCCGCCCCCAGGCCCGAGGCGCCCTCATCTTTGCGGCGTCGGGAACCAAATGGCCGCGCTGCTGGCGTCTTTGCCTCAGTCCAGGAGCCCAGCGGCTTCTGAAAGCGCGCTGCAGCCGCAGGCCACCTACTTGACTGCAGGGGACTAGCGGCGGTGCCTACCGGCTTTAAACCTGTGCAACTTTGCGCTTGAGTGTGATCTCGGCTCGCACTCAGAGGAGTGTCTTGAGCGCCCACCCGCCTGCTTCTCCTCCCAAGTTTGGGCTGCTACGCCAGGAGTGGCCAGAGAAAGGTGGTGGGGGAGAGACTACCCCAGCTTCATTGATCCCCTACCCACAGATTTTCTTAAGAGAGCAGTTGAAGCTACTGTCATCAGTTTGTGATTGTTTTAGGAATCAGCCATGCCTAAGAAACCGAGCGATGTCCTGGCTGGGTATGCAGGAACCCTGAGAGGGGAGGAGGGCAATGCGAACCCTTGTCCTTTACTACTTGGGGCCCTAACACTTTGCATGGGGAATCATTTATCCATGGAAATGCAGTGATCCCTTAGAGTGTGGCCTTTTGCTGAAAGCAAGGGGACTGGATGTGCTGAAAATGCTGACCACAGCTGGGCATGTCAAGTATCAGGGTCAATTGGCACCACCAGAAAGTTAGGGGAGAGGGGCAACGTGGCCAGAAAGTTTCAAATGGGGGTAGAAGATGGCTACTGACTGACTTGAGTGCAAGACTCCAGCTGTCTTGGGAAAGAATCATCTGGGTCAGCCCCTATACATTTCAGACCCCATCTTGCCCCTGCACCTTCCAGTAGGACAGGAGTCAGAGGCCATAGCACTCCTTCAAAAAGGTATCCGACCTCTGTGGTAGATAGAAGAAGGCACTGGTGGAGAAAAATGAACTAGGTTCTGTGGGAAAAGGAAGGTGGAAGATACAGATGACTGCCAGGTAGAATGTAGACACAGGACTAGAAAGCTCTGCATGGCAGGGGACTAGGAAAGCTGGGGCCCTAGTCTGATTAGTTTTCAGTTAACAAAGAGGGTAAAAAGGTCATTGTTGATTTTTTTTTTTTGCTGGGGTCCCACTGACTACCAGGATTATTAGCCTAGGAGAAATCTGATAAGTCAGTTTGGAGAGTAGTTTTCAAAATCCCCACACAGCTTGCAGAGAGCCACCTACTGAGTTTAGCAGGTTAAGTTAAGGACAGGGAGGAAGCTCTGTGCTTCTAATTTGTACCCTTCTGCCTGCTAATTGGAGAGCCTTTTCCACATGAGGGAAAGCCTGGCTTCACCCAGTCACCTTGAGCCATAACCCTTTCCAGTGATCTGCTGGATTAGAAAAGAGACAGCTTTATGCAGTGGATATATTTTAAAGGAAAGGAGGAATTCTTAGGATAAATTGCATTGGTTTGATTTCTTTGAAGTTTGCAAGAGCTGGGAGAGCAGCCACCTCTCATCTCTGGTGTGGACACTTGCCTTTGAGAATGTATGTCTCTGGGCTCAGAGGCACTGAGCAATCTGCTGCGTACATGGAACACAGCTACCTTAATTAGACCAGAAGTTCTGGTTTTCCATTTTCTGGTCTAATGCCCTACCCTAGACTCCCCTTGAGGTTCCCACTGCACACTTTTCTCTTCAGGAGCTTTGAGTGTGTAGCAATGACCTGAGCATAAATGTCAAATGCAAAGAGAGTTGGGAGCATAATCAGTGTACCATCTGGCTATCACCTTGTCACTCTGGCATAAGCTTCAACAAGTTGTTCAGCAGGCTCTATATTTGACCCCAAATAAATACCCTATGTTTTAGCCATTGTCAGGCCTTGCCCTTTTTTCTTCCCTGTCTCTTTTCCTCCTAGCACCCCTACTCCTTTGACGACTATTTTGCTGGTAGTCAGCACCCCCAGCCAGTATTTTACCCTATATATCATTCTCTGTCTAGCTGGATTCCCCCTCAAATTCCTTCTGTACCTAATTCTTTGACTGTGGAGGCAGGAAAGACCTGGCAAGGAGAGAAAAAGGTTTGGAAGTAACATGGCGGGAGTGTATGACACCTGACAGGCCAGCAGCTTGTAGCATTCCTGCAGAGACAGCTTGGTTGCCACCTACACACTGAGTAATGGCAAGTCAGGCTGGCCCATAGCCTTCAGTCTTTTGGAAACCAGACTAAAGGTTGGCCTGGGGCCCTGGGAGGCAGAAGGGGAGGACAAGGAGAGGAGAAGGAGAGAGACAGAGGAAGAGAAAGTTGATGCTAAAGGAGTCCAAAGTGCTCCTCTACACAATCAGGGGTCATGCCCCCACCATCTTCAAGGTTACAAGGCTAAATCGGGCTGGGCTTGTTGCCTGGCAACACTCTCTCCTCCACTGATGGCTGTTCTTTGGTAACTTGAACCCCTTTGAGACTGCTCTAGAAGCTCTTATAACTGGTATGGGGTGGGGGTTGGGAGGAGAAGAGGGTGTGCTACAGGACTGCATTGGACTCCTCTGGTTGTGGATCTGTGGCTGCTGCCAAACCCTTGCCATTGCTCTTCTAATAACTTGATTTTCCTCATATTTTGGTTTCTCATATTTGGTGACTTGTTTTATTGCATTTGTGTCCTGTACCCTGTACTCTTCATCTCAAGAGTGGCATTGTCAAAACCAGTGGGAAATAGCTCCCTGCCTGCTGCCATATGCTGAGTGAATCCAAGCTTTCCAATTTCTCCCTTGGAGATCTATTTAATGTTTGTAGGTGCTTAGATGATAATTACAAATGCAATCAGACCATTGGCCTAGAGGTATAATATCTCCTGTGTGAGCAAGGAAGTCACTGAAGCACTAGACAATCCTAGGTATGTTTAATAACACTGAAGAGTGATCATACTACCCTAACTCATGAAATTGCTGTGGGAAAGATGCACTGTTCCTCTTGCAATTATTTTGGCTTGAATACAACCACTTAGGATCAATGGTGGAAACTTCCTCTTCATCTTTATACCAAATTCCTGTCTCTTGATTTTCCAACTTTGTGGCAACTCTGGCTCCAAACCATAAAAGACAACTGGTTTGTTTATGTTTAAATCATAATTCCAGTGAGAGGGAAAAGTATTGTAAATCTATCTATATGCTGGTGAGAAAATTAAAGCTGCACCTCTAGTCTCCAACCAGTTTACCATTTCAAATGAAGAGTCTTAGACCCTAAATCAGACCATCATTGCTCCCGAGGAGGGGACATGGCCTACTTGAGTCAGATAGAGCAGAGGAAATTTGGAGGACTTGGAACAGGCACTATGCCAGGGCTCACTTTGTCTCTGTCCTACACTTGGGACAGTGGCATGACAGAGTGGGGAGGGGGAGCAGGCCCATTTTCTTTCAAATACCATGAAATTCCTGGTTCGATTCAAGGTATTTCCATGTGTTGGAATGTCTTTCCAGGAAATTTGTACACCAAAATGTCCACTAGAATATCTTCCACTTTAGAAACAAGAAAGTTAATCTTCTTTTTTAGACACATGAACGGCTAACGTGATAAAAGATGTCAGGATGATAGAAGAGTAGAGTAATAGGAGAAGATTCAAGTTATGGTTCTTTGACATTTATGGAGTTGATTAGGTATCAGGAGGAAAATGATGGGTTTAAATCATCTGACCCTGTGTTTCTCTGGCTTGGCCAAAACTCTTGACTGCTGAGTCCCAGAAAAATGGAGGGACTTGTCCAAAGATATCCAGCTGGATAAAGATCTTTAGTAGCCTTAAGTGCTACAAAGATTGTGGTGTCTTTCCATATGTAATTGCAAATGAAAGGAATGCAAAACCTTCAAATAAATGTTATTTTTTGAAATTATGCATAGTTCCACATGTACATTGAAATTAAAGTGCCTCCTTATTAAATTCTTGAATTCTCTCTTTTGTACTCCTATTGTTGGTGGCATAGGTGAGTACTTAATATGTCTATTGGGGAATGTAGCACTGGCTAGGTCACATAGCAGGTCAGTGGCAGGAGGTCATGATATAGAAACCAGACCTTCTGACATCCACGGTGGTGCTCTGCCCTCTGCAGTGATAAGTTCAAAGTCAGTTGTTCATTGAAAGTCAGTGCCTTGGCATTTTTTTCTCTAGTTGGAACTTATCCAGGATGAGAAATGACTCCTGCTACTTTTGTGAACTGTGAGATGCTTTAAAGTATAGGGCTCCAGTGACTTCTGCAGTTGGGGCTTGGGGAGTGAGCTAAAGGTGGAGGGGAGGAAGGAAGGTCAACCATAGAGAATAGATGTGAGGCCATAGGCTCCCTTCTTAAAACAGTCTCCTTTAAGTTTTGAATGGGACATAGTTTTGGGGAAATAATCTTTAGGTGGGAAAGAGTGGCTGGGCCAGTGATTCTGTTCTCTGGAGGTTACCTGGGGTTTTTCACTCATAATCCTTCTGTCATCTTTATATGAGGGCTCTCTGGGAAAAGTCCAGCCATTGTTAATATAACTCGAATGGTTTGTGCAACATCAATGTAACCTGGTAGCCAAGGAGAGTGGACTAGAATGAGCACATGTGAATAATGACAACTTCACTGTTCTAGTCAGTGGGGGTGGTAGATGCCGTGGAGTGAGCATGTGTATGGTGTGGCTGGGGCATGCAAAATAACTGAGCAAATAGACCAATAAATCTGCATCAAATTTTGTGTGAGATTCGAACCTCCCTCTACAGAAACTATTTGGATGATTCATAAGGCCTCAGCAATGGGCAACCAGTGATTGGCAGCTTCATCATGACAACATGCCCACTCAACACACCCTCTCTGTCTCATGCAGAGTTTTTTTGCGAAACACCAAATCACCCAGGTGACTACAGTCCAGATTTGGTGCCCCGTGATTTCTGGCTTTTCCCAAAACTAAAATCACCTTTGAAAGGGAAGAGATTTCATACTGTCAATGAAATCAGGAAAATACAATGGGGCAACTGATGGCGATTGGGAGAACTGTGTGAGGTCCCAAGGTGCCTACTTTGAAGGGGACTGAGGCATCATTGTCCTGTGTACAGTGTTTCTTGTATCTTCTTCAACAAATGTATGGTTTTTAATAGTAATGGATGGATACTTTCCGGGCAGACCTCACATCTGCTAGTCTCCCTTATAGTTTTTAATTCAATTGTGGACACTCCTTGCCACACAACCACATCCTGGCCATTTTTTGTTATTATAGCAGAGCCTGGTTGGGGAACTGTGTGAGGTCCCAAGGTGCCTACTTTGAAGGGGACTGAGGCATCATTGTCCTGTGTACAGTGTTTCTTGTATCTTCTTCAACAAATGTATGGTTTTTAATAGTAATGGATGGATACTTTCCGGGCAGACCTCACATCTGCTAGTCTCCCTTATAGTTTTTAATTCAATTGTGGACACTCCTTGCCACACAACCACATCCTGGCCATTTTTTGTTATTATAGCAGAGCCTGGTTGGCATTTCCAAAGGCACTCTTAATAAAAACCAAGGGGAATGAGAAAGTAAAATTATTACCAAAAATGTACTTAGCATACACATTTTAAAGTATGGATTTATTATTCAAAGCTTAAGTAGCTTAACAGGCTTATAAGCTTTGTTGCTGTTTATTTTCAGATCATTACATTCTAGCCTTTAAGAGAGGGTAAAATTTTGTCTGGACCCTGTCTCTTTCTACCCTGTCATCCTCGTGCTGGGTGCTGGAGACCAGAGGTAAATCAGACCCAGTCTTTTCCCTCAGAGGGCTCCCAGTCTGCAGGGATTGGGGAGAGCTGATAACCAGAACCAGGATGCTGGTCCACACCCCAGAGGATTTTCCATTCAGTCTGGTTTGGGTTCTGTGGATGGAATTTGGCCTTTTAGAATCCCCTATGGTAAAATCAGAAATAAAAACAATGATAGAATGCTACTGTGAATTTAGCGATAGGGTTACATGAATTTGTAGATTTTAAATTGATGACCTTATCTTCACACATAGGCAGGGTAGGGCTTACTCAGTAGATGGACAGTGCTTGGTGGATCTCCAGACTCATGGGCTTCTTGTGATAACTCCAGGGTACTCTGGAATCTTCTACTTTCAGTGAGAACCACTGGCCTGACTATCTTGGTTTCAGTTGTCATCTCTTTCCCGCTTTGAAGAATTCGATGATTTCACTTAGATGAACCCTCACTGAAGTTTTCAAGCTAGAGTACACAGGATGACAATATTTTAGTGGACAAGGCTATGCTAATAATGCCACAAATAGGAGTTGTATTTGACTAAGTGTTTACACTAGCAGGCTTGCTGCAAGGTTCTTCGTGTGTGCGGCACTGGGTCTGATTGTGTGCAATACCACTAGACATCTGTCCTTTAATGTAGAAGGTTTGAGCCATTGGATAGCATTCTGTCCCTTCCTCATCCTCTTCTTCCATTCTGCCCTCTTTCTCTTTCTCAAATGTAAACTCCTCAAAGGAATATAATCTTCTTGAGGGCAGAGAACTTTATCTGTTTTGCTACCATATTTCCAGCCCCCAAAGTAGTGCTTGGCAACTAAGAGGCACTTAGGAAATACTTATTAAGCTCAATTACTCTGTTCTTTCTAGCCATCACACATTTTTGAGCACCTGACTCTGGGCCTGGCCCTGAGCTGGTTTCTGGGGATATAGAGCCAAGCTGGAGTGCAGCTCCACAGTCCAGTGGGGAGAGCATCAAATCATCATACTGCTGTGGAGGGAAGCCTGGGAGTCAAGGGAAGGCAGATGAGATACACCTGACAGCCTGGAGGGTTGGAAAAGCTTCCAGGAGGATGTGTTGTCTGAGTTTTGAAGGATGATCTTGAGCCGGCCAGTTGAAGAAGGACGGGGAGGGGATTCCTGGCTCAGGAAGTAGCCTGTACAAGGCCCCACTAGTGTGGGGGAGGAACTGACTCAAGTGATTCAGGAGAGGGTGCAAGGCACCTCCTGACTCAGAATAAGCCCTCGGGGTAGACGTGAGGTGGGGAGTGGGGAGGCCTTTACATCCTGTTTGCTGGCCAAGGAGATAGATACTGGAGAGTCTCGGGAAGGTTAAAATGAAGTCGTAATAGGAATTGCAGATATTTGTGATCCACATTCAAGTTTTCATTTTCCTTGGTCAGATGAAATTTAGGTGGCCTTGGCCCCTCCCTAATTTGCAGAGCCAGGTTGCAGGTCCTTCCAAGAAGTCCAGGGCAGGAGGGCTTCCAAGTCTCACAGTGAGAAAAAAAGAAGGAGAGAGTCTACCTGTCTATATGTCCCTGGCTGTGTGTATCCAGTTGTACTTCAAAGCTAAGTATATTATTATTCATACCCCGGCTTTTTTTCTATGAGGGGATACTTGCCTGTCTCTTTTATTTTATTTTTCTTTCTACATAGCATAGATTCTTAAGAATTGTGTGTAATTCATCTAAGGGAAAATCAGGAAAATATTTTCCCTTTGGAAAATGGACTCAAAAAAGAGATGGTTTAAAAAATGATTCGGCTGTTTTATTTTAACTGAAATCATTTGCTTCTGAGAACAGTGTAATTAACTGCCTGGCAATTTATAGTCTGACTCCCAAGATCTGCAAAATAGCCAGACTTACATTATCTTTTCCAACTATCAAGCCTTCAGGAGAGTGAGGTGTCCATCAACAGGCCTTGGCTTTCTCTGCTCTGGCAGGAGGCCATGTGTCACAGTTGTCAGCAACAGTGGCATTGTTATATGTTGTACCCCATGACCTAGTAATTCCACTTCCAGGACCTTGTGCTAAAGAAATAATCAGATATTGTGGGAGAAATGCTTGAGGATGTTCACTGCATTTTTTGGTATTTATATTAAGCAAAAAATGAAAATAACTTAAACATTCAATAATAGGGATGTGGGTATATAAATTTTGACAGGTCTATGCAATAGAGTACTATACAGCTAAGAAAATTTATGCTTGAAAGAGATATATAAGGATACATGGAAATGTACAAAATAATGCTAAGTGAAAACCAGGGTATAAAGTTGCATGTAATACAATATTATCCAAAATAAAGCACACATGCATAAAAAAGAGACTGGAGGGGTGTATGCCAAAATGCTAACAATGGTTCTCTAAGAGCAATAACAATGGTAACAATTGATAGCAATGATAACTAGGATAACAATGGCTATGTTTATGGGATTATGGGAGTGGATTTTTTTTCCTTATACCTTTCTGTAGTTTTCAAAATTTCCTAAATGAAAAGGTATTACTTTTAATAAATAAAGAAAAACCAATGAATGGTATGTTAATGAAGAATATCTTGGAAGTTAGAAGCAGCAGCTCTGGGTGAAGACTCACTTGTCAAGCACTTATTAACTGCCTCATGTCTCTGAGCTGTAGTCCCTCATATGTAACAGGGCGTTAGGTTAATGCTATCCAGTTCAGAGGGCTGTTGGGAAGATCCAAAATAATGTATGTAAAACGCCTGCACATACGATCACGCACATGATCACTAAATACTAAGAAGATGAAATTCCAGGAAGCTTTTTGAAATGTCAAGATGGGGGTACTTTCAAGGTGAAGTTATAATGAGAGTGTTTCCTAGACATCTCTGAATTGCAGCCATTTTTCCCTTTTCCAAAACATGTGTAGTGCTTGCTTGCCCCGGGAGGAGCAGCATTTAGGTTTTCAAGGCTGTCAGCTCATCTCTCCCAACCCAAGGATTTTCCTTTCCTTTGACTCCTCCCTTCATTCTCCCCCACCGACATCTATTCACTGCCTTGCCAAGCAAGGGGGGGAAACATTCTTTGGAACTGAAGCTGAGGCACCACCAGGAGTCCTGGAAGCTATGAGATGTTTATTGTCACAGGGAATATGTGGTGCTGGCTGACCACAGCACCCCCCATGCTGGGACTACACAGAGCGGCTTTAATGAAGCTGCACGGGAGAGATGTAGGCCGCACAGCTAGGCAGCATCACCTGCCTATGGGGAGAGCTCTAGTCCAAATGTCCTGCTGGCTCTCTGTTTACCTCTTCCCTCAGGTTGTCTGTATGGCTCCTAGCTTGACTCACCAGTTTTACAGAACCCACTTGGTTTGAGGATGAAGAAACACCTTTATCTCATGAAACTTATGGGGCCTAAGGTTGTTTCAGTGATATATTTGGCAGTTTGCCTGAGGGTCCAATGGGCCTAACCCTCACCAGCAGGGATATGGAGTGAGTAAGCCCTGATCTCAAAACCAAGCAGCCTCAAGGTCATGGGAATACCTTAGTAGTGTCTAACACATGCCTAAACCACCAGTCATCTCCCAGGGTAGAATCCTTCACACTGCTTGTCTGATTGAATTTTTCACTTTTTAATTACATACAGCCAAAAATAGAGACCCTAGCTGCAAATCTGAACTACTCAGAATGCTTGAAAATTACTAATGCTGTGGCCCCACTCCATTACAAGAACTAGAATTTCTGGGGGATGAAGCCCAGAAGTCAGGATTTTTAGAAGATTCCCCAGGTAGTTCTAATGTGCAGCCAAGGTTGAGAACCATTGTTAAGGTAAAGGTTAAAGCTCAAAGAGAGCTGTCTAGGGTTTTCCAAATTTATTTGAACACATAATCCTTGAGAATTTATAATTTATTTGTGGATAATGAGCATGAATTATAATTCAGACATAGATTAAAATAAGTGACAAGAGCCATGTTACCAGGCATCCAAAGTATAGAAAGTGCTTCCTGGAGCACAGACGTGGCTTTCCATGTGACAGTGGCTTTTAGAGGAATCTATCTTTGAAGCTGTCCCTGAAGTGGCAGCAGGCAGCTCTGAATGCTGCTGTCTGGAGAACCAGGCATCCCAGAAAGTGGGGTGTGGATATTGAACCCGAGGGAGGAAGGGATTCATTATAGCTGATGACCTAAAGTGATTCTGGTATAAAAAGTTACCAGTTGTTGAAGGGCTCCATGCTATTGTTCTGTTAGGTAGAGATGGATTGCCTGTTATTAAAGTGGCCACGATAGTGCTCAGAGCATGCTTTCTTGTTTTTAAATTTTTATTTATTTATTTTTAGATAGAGGTGAAGGGAAGGAGAAAGAGAGGGAGAGAAACATTGATCAGCTGCTTTCTGTGCATTTGGTCCTGACCAGGACCAAACCCGCTGGAGCCCAGACATGTGGCCTCACAGGGAATCAAACTAACCACCTTTCCCTTTGCAGTAAGACATCCAACCAACTGAGCCACAATGGTCAGGGCACAGAGCATGCTTCCAGACCTGGTTTCTTACCGACTTTTGCCCTTGCAACAGACCAAGGGATCAAACTTGGACTTTCAAAAATTCAGAGTATCTGTTGCAGAATACCTAACAGCTGGTTCAATTCAATCATTTACCTTTGATGGTGAGTTTCATAGCCAGAAGCAATGCCAATGCAGAGCTAATTGTCAGCCTAGAAAATGAACTTACTCCACTCTGAAGAACTGAGACAAGTTGTGGAAGTTTCTTAACCTGACAGTGGTTTTGATGTCCACCTTATCTTCATTATAACAGACACAATATCAATCCAACAATCTTCAGACCACAACTGTACTTGTATCCATGTACTCAAGAAAGGGCCCTCCTTCCCTTCCATATACTAAAGAAGGGGTTGTATAGACATAATCTATGGATAGATTGGTTGTTGTCTTTTCTTGTATAAGTCTTTTCTTATTTATGGAGATCTGGGCATACTACAGAAATAGTTCAGTCTATCATAGCTTCCTATGGTGTTAGTCCAGTCATCAAATCTGCATGAGATTCTATTCTGTGAGTCAGAATCAAAATGGTACTTTGATCCACTTGAGCCATGAAATGCTCCCTCTTGTACAATATAGCCAGGCCTGAAGAGTGAAGCAGACCCTTGTTATTGTAAATAACAATGAAGACATATTATTTTCATATTGTTTTATTTCTTTGCATTGAGTATGAGGAAGATAAAATGGCTCAGTAAAAGCAATGAAATTACTTTCCTGTGTATATATTATTTTGCAGTATAGATGAATATTAGTAATTTATTTTGTTCTTCTCAGAGGGTGCTGTTCTTTAATGAAAATGATAGGTAATAGTTTTCCCCACCACTCTGATTAACCAATCAGTGTTTAATGTTTGTATGTTATTTATAAAATGTAGATGTGATTTATTATCACACTCTGTTTCCAATATTGGTGTATATATATAAACATGATAGTACAGGTATTTTTAAATACATGAGTATAAACAAAATAATATTTTTAAAACTGTAAGAAAATAAAGTATGTGACAAGAAATGGTTTCACAGATGAATTTATTGTAAGGCACAATAGTACCAAGTTATAACTCTATAAGAGAACAAAGGCAATTATAAAAATAAAGCCATTTTATGAAGAAAAAATAAATGTATGTTAAGGTAAAGAATCTTTTATTTTATAGTTTTTGGTTATAGCATGTCACCAAAAACACTAATATTTTCAATAAGAACAATATTTTAAATGAATATTCAGGTTAGTTGTATTTTCACACACCAATAATGAACTATCAGAAAGGGAAACTAAGAAAACAATCCCATTTACAATTGCACCAAAAAAATAATAAAGTTCCTAGGAATAAATTTAACCAAGGAGGACCTGTACTCAGAAATTTATAAGATATGAGGAAAAAATGGAAGAAGATGCAAATAAATGAAAGCATATACTATATTCATGGATAAGAACAGTTAACATAGTTAAAATATCTATACTACCCAAAACAATCTATTGATTCAGTGCAATTCCTATCAAGATACCAGTGGTGTATTTCACAGAACTAGAACAAATATTCCAAAAATTTATACGGAACCACAAAAGACCCTGAACAGCCATAGTAATCTTGATAAAGAACAAAGTTGGAAGACTCATGCTACCTGATATCAAACTATACTACAAGGCTATAGTAATCAAAACAACATGGTACTGGCATAAAAAAATAGACATATAGATCAGTGGAACAAAATAGAGGGCCCAGAAAAAACCCACATGTTTATGGTCAATTAATATTTGACAAAGGAGGCAAAAACATATAATGAAGTGAAGACAGTCTATTCAATAAATGGCATTGGAAAAACTGGACAGATACATACAAAAAATGAAAGTAGACCACCTTTTTACACCATATAGAAGAATAAACTCACAATAGATTAAAGACTTAAATGTAAGACTCAAAACCATAAAACTCCTAGATAAGCAGTAAACTCTCTGATATTTCTCTTAGCAATATTTTTTTCCTGATACATCTCCTCTGGCAAGGGAAACAAAAGAAAAAATAAGCAAATGAAACTATATCATACTAAAAAGCTTTTGTGCAGCAAAGCAAACCATCAACAAAACTAAAAGACAACCCATTGAATGGAAGACAATATTCACTGCTGATATATTTGATAAGGCATAGGTGGCAAACACAAGGTCCGTGGGTTGAATCTGGCCCTTCACCTTGTTGTATCCCACCCAGCACCTTGTTTCTACCCTGTGGTAGCGCTGAGCTGTCGCTTAACTGTTAAGGAGTAAGTAGTTACATTTATACAGTCCTAAAATTACATTTGGCCCTTTGAAGGCAACTTTGAGGCTGATGTGGCCCCCGGTGAAAATGAGTTTGGCACTCCTGTGATAAGGGGAAAATATCCAAAATTCATAAAGAACTCATGCAACCCAACACACACACACAAAAAAAGAATCAATTTAAAAATGGGCAGAGGACCTGAATAGACACTTCTCCAAAGAGGACATACAGATGGCCAATAGACATATGAAATGATGATCAACATCACTAATCATCAGAGAAATGGAAACTGAAACCACAATGAGATATCACCTCACACCTGTCAGAATGACTAGCATCAATAAATGAACAAACAAGTGTTGGTGAGGATGTGGAGCAAAGGGAACCCTCATGCACTGTTGGTGGGAATGCAGACTGGTGCAGCCACTATGTAAAACAGTATGGGGGGGTCTTCAAAAAAGTAAAAATGGAACTGCTTTATGACTCAGCAATTCCACTTCTGGGTATACGAGTATATTTGAAGAACCTAAAACACTAATTCGAAAATATATATGCACCTCAATGTGCATTGCTGTGTTATTTACAATAGTCAAGACATGTAGGAACCCAAGTTCCTATCAATAGACAAGTGTACGAAGAAGATATAGTACATATATGCAATGAAATACTACTCGACCATAAAAAAGAATGAAATCTTACCATTTGTGACATGGATGGACCTAGAGGGTATTAGGATAAGTGAAATAAGTGAGACAGACAAAGGCAAATACCATATGATTTCACTTAAATGTGGAATCTAAAGAACAAAATAAATGAACAAATAATATTAAAACAGACTCATAGACACAGAACAGACTGATGGTTACCAGATGGGAAGCAGGTTGGTGTACTCAGTGAAGAGTGTGAAGGGATTAAGAAGTAGAAATTGGCAGTTACAGAATAGTCATGGGGATGTAAAGTACAGCATAGGGATATAGTCAGTAATATCGTAATAACTCTGTATGGTGCCAGGTGGGTACTGAAAATATCAAGGGGAACACTTTACAAAGTATATGATTGTCTATCCACCTGAATCCAATACAAAATTATATTGAATGTAAACTCTAATTGAAAAGTAAAATTAAAAAAAACAGTATTTTTGTTTTGTCATGTTGTAGCCACTTAATGTCACATATGGTGTTACTGGGTTGGATCCCTAAATCAGGTCAACCTCAACTTTCTTCTCTTTGCGAGAGAATATAAAGATTCCTTCATACATAGGGCTACTGGAGTGGAGGGAAGAGGAAAGAAACTTCCAGTTGGGTGTATTTATTGTTCCACACTAGACTATGCCAGAAACCACAAAGAGGAATTGAAATGGTTGCCTTTGAATCAACATCTAGATCAGCCTCTATGCTCTTCTGCATTCTCAGATGGGCACACCATTTCTTGCAGGTAGATTATTGCATTAATAACAGTGAGAACAGCTATATAGATGTGTTTAGGATTTTAAAAACCCATATCTTCTTCGGCAAATGCAATTTGGAAGAAAAAGTATTTATCTTTTAGTTTTTTCCTCCTTCATGATCCCAACAGAAGTAGAGTTTTAGAATGTGAGTCTAGGCCAACAGCTGCCCAGAGGCAGGTAGAGAATTGGTTCAAAAGCATTTCTGGAGTCGTGGCCTCCCTGACTTCCACTGCTAAACTTCTCCTGTACTATTTTGGGGTTCTGAGATATCCTATCAGCAGCCCCTGAGAAATGCTGGGACAAGGGGGACAAGGGAGCGAGGAGAACTATGAGGAGCATTTTTAGTATTCTTTTCCCACCGTGTTCAGAGGGGAGGGATGCTAAAGGCAACCCTCGTAGTTTGCCTCAGAGCAGTGACTAATGTCAAAGATGTCAAATAGGCATCAAGAAGAGGCAGCATCACTTCAGAGGTCTCTGTTTAAGAAAGCTGAGAAGTGTGGTTTCAGGAATTTTTCCACCCCAAATTGTGAAAATTAAAGAAAAGATTTAGTACTAAAAATTGGGGTAGAGTCCAGCTCTCGAAGCACTTTGCTAAGAAAGACTCGGGTCTTGAGGATTCTGGATAGCTAAGTCTTACTGCATTCCAGTTTCTAGCCTGTATTACCCCTGGGAATAATGACTTACATAAGTTTACTCCCCATTGTGAAATATTTTTACCATAATTCCGAGTTAATGAAAATGGTATATTTAGGAAACAAATGTTATTGACTTGCACAGACTTGTGCCTGTAATTTCAAAGCTGATACACATGGGGAGGAGATGGTGAGGCAGGGGGAAGAAACAGTGAACATGACAACCCTCTTCATTATAGTAAATGTATATTGGACCCCTGTTAGATGCCACCGGGAGCTGGTAGCATATGCGTATATGGCAAATAGGTGTCCCCTTCAGGAAGAGGGATGACAAAAGGAGGCCTCCTCTGGATGGACCAATGAGGAACCTCTTTTGCTGGATCCTTTAGACAAAAGCACCATCTCTGAGCACAGCAATTAGGAAAAAAATCTATTGTTCTGGTCTTAACTATTAAAAATTAGAGCATCCTCCGGGTGGATCAATTTTTTAAAAGTCACCCTCTGGGCATAATAATTAAATAAAGGTGCCCCTTTCTTCATGTGCACTCAGATAGGGCATTGGGTTTGGCTGAATTTTGTCACCAACCTGAGCCTCTTTGGCAGGGTGCCCTTGTAGGAACACAGCTTACAGAACAGGAGGTCTTATAGTACCCAGCACTGGGCCAGGCAACAGGCGCACAAATATATATGAGCTAGACTTTGTTCCTGAGGAATTTATAGAACTCCTCCTTCTAACCACCACCCTGTAACTCACTCCATGTGCTGACAGCTCCACCCATGCTGCATCCCTCCCAGCAGAGCTGCTCTTTATGGTGGCAAAATGTCTATCCTCCAGATGCATGGCTGCTGTCTGCTGTCTGCTGTCGGAGGGTCTGTGCTGTTCCTATCTGTGGCTCCAGGCTAATTATCTACTTGCTACAATGAGCAACTAGGGCCAGTTGTTCATTGTGAGGGCTCATTGCTTATGGATTCTAGATAGGAAAATATGGGCATCACTTCACACTAAAGTATCTATTGGAAAATTTTGTTGTGTTCTGCTTAAATATGCTTTTCAATGCTGAGTTTCAGCATAGTTGAGGTATTTTTCTTCTTTAATTTTTATGTTCTTTAATAAAGGAAAGCAGTTTATCTCTAATCTGGTGATTTAGAGCCAGCTTAAAGGGCTAATTCCTACCTAGCTCCTTGTACAGAACTAAGAATGCCATGCACTGTGCCAGGTAGTACTGACACTGAATTGATAACTTTCCTTTTGCTCTAGAGTCTTGATATTTGGGAAGAAAGCATGGAGACAGACAAGCTCACTGCATACTGCTGGTTCCTCTGTGGAAAGCATAGAGCACAGAGGCAGGGAAGGCTTCTTTGGGCTTTTTTTCTCTTGTCTTCCTGAAAACTCCCATCCATCTGTCAAGACTTTTGCCTGGACATTACTTCCTCTATACAGCCTCCTCTGACTCCCTCTGCTATGTTCCTGCTTTGCTTTGTTCATTTTTGCAACTTATGGTTCCCCCAGGTGGCCTAGCTTGGGAGGAGATAGTTGAGGCAGAGACTACCGAATGTGTACTGACAACTTCTTGAATTCATTTTTATTTCCTTTCCTTTACTGTCTCTTGAAAGTAACAAGACCTTCTTCTTTGAAACTCAGAAGAATAGCCTGGCCATTCCTGGGCCTAAGATGAGCTGGAAGTCAGAAGTTCGCATTCTCTCTTTAGAAGAGAGAGACTGTATTAAAGGTTGTGGGGATTTGCAAACAGGACAGAACTACTGCAGCGTTCAGATCCTGATTTGTTTAGATGAGTTTGAAGGGTTTCCTCAACCTCAAGGGAAATCAGAGTTACATTAGGTGGCTGTGGAGTAGTCACATCCTTTAGAGGTAGAAAGAAGTCCTGGTAATGAGCTGGGTTCACTTTGCTTATTTTCCCCTAGAGATAAGCGCAATTCCAGTACTTGCTAATGAGGGTAATTTCAGTGCTCAGCCTGTTTTCTATTTTCCACTAGGATCAAATGAAATCCAAAATGGAAAAAGACTTTGTAAACAAAAAAATCACCCCCCAAAATGTAGGTATCATCCTTGAGAACAAGGATAGTGGGTAAATCATCCCTTTACCTCCAGTTTGGAAGTAGGCACACTGCAAATGCTTGTTGAATGACCAAGTTCTAGTAGGAGACAGATGTTTGTATTTCTTTAAACCTTTCCATATTATTTAACAAATATGCCATACTGGTTAATGCTTACCTTCAGCTGTTTTATAATTTCTGCTATTGCCAATGCTCTCAAGCTCTTAACACCCAAGAGATGATTTATCGACTCCTAGGTGTTTTTGCCTGCAATCAGTATATACAACTGCCAAATGAACATGACCTTTTTCTGAAGAGCTAAGTTGTCCTGCCAGACTCCTCAAGGGTGGGGTCTATATCCTATCCATATCTGTGCTCCCTAATGCCCTGCTATGCAGCAAGTGCTCAATACATATTTGCCGATTGACTAATAGGGAGAGGGAGTAGCATGTTTTTGCATATTTGGCCAGCCAAATCAAGTACAGATATTGGAAAGCAACAAATGTCACAACTGCATTACTCCACCTACTTTTGCACTGAAGTGACTCTCCTTTTTTAAAATTAAAGAACCTTTGGACAAAATGCCATGGCTTTTATTATTATTTTTAATAACCTGGCAGTATGGGAATCATTACCTCATTTATTCCTCACAGCAATTCCATGATATAGTTAGCATTATTATCCCCATTTTCTTGATGAGGACACAGGCTCAGAGAAGAATAATTTGATTAAATGTTGTGGAATTGAGGATCCAGAATTTGAACCTGTGATACATTCTCTCAATCACAATGAATAGGGAGGAAGTGATACTGAAAACAAGGAGCAGGAAAGAAAAATGTTTCTACCACCATCAGGGAGGAGCCTAGGTTGGGGTAGAATCAGATGGAGGGCTTTCTAGTGGGACATGGGGGGTTCAGTAGTATTATACCTGGTGGGACTGAAAGGAGAATTGAAATTTCTTGGAGGACCTAGGGAAAGAAAACAGAAAATTGAATTTTTCTGTATGAAATTAATGAGCATTTTTGCATTTTTTCACACTTAAGAAGTACTTTTCCTGTGTTATCTTACATGGTTCTCATGACAGCCCTGTGAGTTATTACTTCTATTTGAGAAATGAAAAAGATAGACTCAGATAGATTCTAACTGACTTGCCCATGGTGGCAAGTTATTTAGCATCTACTATGTACTATATGCTATTTTAAGTGCTAGGGATACAGCAGTGAACAAGACAGACAAAATGTTTTGCTCTCACGAAGCTTACAACGTATATAAACTGTGATTTTTTTCAATTACTCTCTGTCAAGTAATGGATATTGTCTTTGGTTGTCAGCATTGGCTGTATTGTAGAATCATCTGTCACACTTTGCAAAAACACTGTTGTCTGGATCCCACTCCAAAACAGTTAAATGAGACTCTCTGGGGGTTCAGGCACTGGTGTGTGTGTGTGTGTGTGATGTGCACTTTAAACTTACTCCAGAGGGTTTTAGAGGTTTTAGTGTTCAGTGAAACTTGAGAAGCATTGGTATAAAGCAGTGGTTCTCAACCTTGGCTCTAGAATCACCTTGAGAACTTAAATATATATATACACCAATGTCTGGGCTTCACCTTTGAGATGAATTACATTAGAATCTCTACTGGTGTATCTAGACATTTGTAGCTTAAAATGTGCCTCTTCAAACAGTGCTACTGAGTTCATACAGTAGGGTTCACATATACACATGGGACAAAGACAACTTGGTCCTGTGATCTCAGACAGTCCTCCTCACCTCTCAAGCCTATGGGTCATTGGTTTTTCATTCTTGCAAGAAATACTTATTGAACACCTACTATATTGCTGGCAAGTCCCCTGCTTTTCCCAGGTTCTGATTCCTGCTGTGTGACAGACACACTTGATGGTCTCTAAGGCTTATTGCAGCTAAAAGTCTACAATTCTACAAGGGAGATTTGGGCTAGGAATACTAATGGCTCAGAGGACTTACTCTTATAGACCTTGGTTAAATTATATGTTCCCTTGACAGTAGTGTATGTTGCATCTGAGAGACAGAAATTCATGAAAATCTAATAATGCGTGGGTGAGTCTTTTTCTCACATTGAGCAGTCTGCCCATGAAGAGCATATGGACTCTTCTTCTTTCATCTTATTCAACATTTTGCTGGCCACAGGTTTGGCAACACAGATGTACAAACAAAGGCAGGCTCAGAGTGGGGTACTCAACAGGGTCAGGCTGTGACAGTCAGCCAGAGGGAAGAGGAAACAAAAATGTATGCCTTGCAAACCCAAAGCCCCTGGAAGCAGCATAAAGTGAGCTAGAGGAAGGTACCTTACCACTTGGCCTAGTTCTCTTTGCACCTGTAATTGGTCTGCACTGGCAGAAGGGAGATGGTAATTGTAGCTGTTGAGAGGCAGCATAGTTAGCATAATGATTAAGCTCATGGGCGCTTGGGTCACTCATCCTGGTTTTGAATTCTTGTTCTGCCAGTTGCTTTCTTTATGATCCTGGACAAGTAGCCTGATATCTCTTTGCATTAGTTTTCCTATCTCTAAACTGGGGCTCATTGTAATATTGCCTGCTTCATAGATATGTCATAAAGATCATAAGCTTGGCATCCAGTAAATGTTTTTACACAAAAATTATACTGATTCTGAGTAAGTGTCCAGCACTCATATTTGCTCCCTAATCTGTAGTTTCCATGGAGTAAGTACTATTTCCCCCAATTTTATAGATGAAGAAATCAAGTCACAGAGTTGTTGTCACCTGGAAAAAGTGACCTAGTTAGTAAGTTGCAGAGCCAGGACTTGACCCCAGGGGACTGATTCCTTAGCACCCACTGTTGATGTACGAAACATCCAAACCTGTAGAGAATTTTTAAAAATTTTAAAAAGATTGTATTCATTTATTTTTAGAGAGAGGGAGGGGAAAGAGAAAGAGAGGGACAGAAACATGAATGTGTGGTTGCCTCTCACGTGCCCTCTACTGGGGACCTGACCCGCAACCCAGGCATGTACCCTGAACAGGAATCAAACAAGCAACCCTTTGGTTTGCAGACCAGCACTCAATCCACTGAGCCACACGAGCCAAGGCTGTAGAGAATTTTTATACTAGTTTATTTGAGCCCAACTGACAACATGCTGAGGGACAAGATCTCAAAAAGCTTCAGTTTTGCAGTGTCTTTTATACATTTGGAATTAGAGATGGAAAATAAGGAAGATTACATGGAGGTGGGGAAAAGCAAAGTACAGGATAGTTAACAAGATTATGTGCTCTCTTGAGAGTGGTTACCTTTCTGAGGGGTTTGAAAAAGGGGGATTGCTCTGGCATTTCAAAGGTGTGCTTACCTAGATGCATAAGAATAATAGACAAGGCTTGCTGAAAGCAAAGACACCCCTTTTTGTATGCCTGGGCCACTATCAACCATGACCTGCTCAGTTTGTAATTTATGATCAGATTACCCTGTGAGTTTACTTTTGCCCAGATTAATTACAGAGCACCTTGTTCTTCCACATTGCTCAACCACAGGACTATACCGCATAATGATACAACCCATTATCTTTATCTTGAGGCTCACTGATAAAGGAACTGACTTGGGCCCAGAGGATGCTGAAAAGGATGAAACCTGGGTCCTGCCTTTGAGAGTTTACACTGTAGTAAGGGACAGCAGTCATGTGTATAAGGTTACAATCAGAGGTGCATGATGCTTGATGCCAAGGGAGCTCAGAGAGTAGCCAGTGACAACTTTGTTGTAATGTCTGGCTTTGAATGGGGCCCTTGGCAGATACAGGTGTGGTGTTTTGGAAAGAAGGAGCTGTATGCTGAAAGGCAAGGAGATAAGGCTGTGGGTGGCATTTGGGGGGTGCTGGGAAAAGCACCCATCCTCTCTACAAAATTGTAAGGAATCCTTTGGAGGCTCCTCAAACTCAATGCCAAGATGAGGGCGTGCCTCATATTGCTGGGCTTTTTTTCTGGGGATGTCATGGAAGCAGATGGGAAAGAAGCAGAATCTTAGGCTGGTGTAGCTTCACAGACCATAAGAAGACCTTCCAGTCCAAATACTTTATGGCACAGATGGGCAAACTGAAGCCCAGAGAAGTGCAAGGATCAGCCCCAGAAAGCCAGCAGCAAACTGGTAGGCTTTATCAAGCCAATATTTCTGCCATGTAGAGATGTATAAGAGAGCCTGGGCCATTTACTGGAGATACGATTTAGTAACACCCAAGTCTGCTCCTCTAGACCTAGAGCTCATCATCAGAACTTGCTCCAAGTTTTTGGCTTTATTTAATTTCCTGTCCTGTCTTAGATTAAGAGTTGAACATGAGGCTTGGCAGACATACCATGGAGGCCATGCATTGTGAGTTGAGAGGAAGACAGAGCAGGGACAAAATGTGAGAGTCAGCCCCTAGGACATTGACATTCTTAATTTTTTTCAGAATATTATTTCTAAATGCATTAGATAAAGTAGATAGACTTACAAAGGGAAACAATTGTACTGGAATGCAGATATCAAAATATTTTTTAAAATTGTGATATGGTAGTATGTGTGCTTCTTTAACAACATTTTAAATTATAAGATCTAACAGTGGGTCTAATAATTACTGTAATTTTGAATGAATGTAAGTGAAATTTCCAGATATTTGTGACAACTGTCATATATGAAAATCTGTGATTTTTATTACCGATAAAGCCACAGGCACTGTTAACACTTCTGTGGTTTGTTGCCTACACTCACTTCAATTAGAGGTTAGTGAAAACAAAGAGGCATTTTTTTTTCACAGGCCTCCTTAACTCTTTTCGTGTAACTCTTGGGGGTTTGTGGACTCCAAGTTAAGAATCCTTGCCTTAAGGCAGAGCAGGTGCTAGAGAATCGACCGAGTATGGAATCTTAATCTTGCTCTAAGAACTAACTCTGAGGAGAGGTTTGATTGCCTTAAAACTACATTTAAAATCCTAGGTATGTGCACACACACACATGGGCGAATGTCATTAGTGCTCCTCTCCAAATAGTTTGCCTTTCCTTCTTCCAGCTACATGACAAGACTGTACCTCCTCATCCCTTTGTAGTTAGGTGTGGCCATGTGACTTGCCTAAGGCAGTGAAATATGACACTCTCCTGCTCCAAAGCCTCTTGTGGCTTCTCCTCCAGCTCAGGATAGATTCTACTTTCACCCTGGCCCACTTTAGCTGCACCAGTCTCATTTCTGTTCCTCACTAAGGTCATTCATGCCTCAGGGTCCTTGCACAAGCTATTCCTTCTAGCTGGAACACTCATTCCCCCAAACTGAGTCTGACTAGCTCAATCTTGACCTTTAGACCTCACCTTCGATTTTAAGACCTTTAGCTGTAATAGCATAATAAATAAAAATATACTTAAAATAGACCTTTAGCTTTGTTGAAATATAATTCACATACCATACAATCCCCCTATTTAAAATGTACAATTCAGTGGCTTTTAATTTATTCATGGGGTTGTGCAACCACCACCACTTTGGGGGATAATAAAATAAAACATTTTATTATCCCCCAAAGATTCCCTTAGTCATAACTTCCTAATTCCCCATCCCCCAATCAGCCCATGATAACTACTAATCTACTTTCTGTTTCTATAGATTTTTCTATTCTGAGTATTTCATATAAGTGGAATCATACAATATGTGGTCTTTTGTGCCTGTCTTATTTTACTTAGCATGATGTTTTCATTGTTCAGCCATATCGTAACATGTGTCAGTGCTTCATTTCATGGTATGGCTATGCCACAGTTTATCTACCATACATTGGGTTGTTTCTATCTTCGGGCTATTATGAATACTGCTGCTACGAACATTTATTTTCAAAGTTTTGTGTAAACATGCTTTCATTTGTCTGGGAATAAACCTAGGAGTGGAATTGCTGGGTCATATGGGAACTTTAAGTTTTGCTTTTGGAGGAACTGCCAGGCTGTTTTTCTCAGAGGATGTACCATTTTACATTCCCACCAGTAGTGTATGAGAGTTCCAATTTCTTTACATCCTTGATATTTCTCTTTGTCTTGTTTCTCTACATCTTTCCTATTTTTGAATTGGATTCTTATTTTCTTGTGAAGTTGAGTTCTTTATGTATTTTGCATATTAATCCCCTGTCAGACATATGGTTTATAAATATTTTCTCCCATTCTGTGGGTTGCTTTTTCATTTCCTTGATCATGTCTGTTGATACACAAAAGTTTTTAATTTTGTCATGTCTAATTCATGTATTCTTTCTTTGGTTGTTTATCCTTTCAGTGTCATATATGAAAAACTGTTCTGTAATCCAAAGACACTCAGATTTACATCTGTGTTTCCTTTTTAGAGTTTTATAGTTGAGCTTTTACATTTCGGTTTTTGCTCTATTTTGAGTTATCTTTTTTATATGGTGTGAGGTAAAGGCCCAATTTCATTCTTTTGCATGTGGAAATCCAGTTGTCTTAGTATCTTCTGTTGAAGAGATTACTTTCCCCATTGAATGTTATGGCACCCTTGTCAAAACTCAATTAACCATAGGTGTATCAGTTTATTTCTGGACTCTCAATTCTATTCCATTGATCTATATGTGTATCCTTATGCCAAGGACATGATGTTTTGATCAGTATACATTTGTAGTAAGTTTGGGAATTGTGAAGTATTATTCCTCCAACTTTGTTTTTCATTTTCAAGGTTATTTTGGCTATGCTGGGTTCTTTGGATTTCCACATGAATTTTAAGATTAGCTTGTCCATTTCTGCAGCACTGATTTAGTTTTTCACAGCTCTTGACTCTTTATCAAGGATATCTTCATTTATTTATTCACTCAACAAATATTGGTTGAACACTAACTATGTGCCAGGCACTGTGTCAGGTACTTAGAGACACCATGGGGAGCAAAAATCGCCATGGCCCTTACCTTCAGGGAACTAACAATCTAGTAGGAGAGGCAGACATTAATTAAATAATCACAAAAATTAATTTAAAATAAAAATAAAGAAGTATAGCAGCAGCAGCCCCCCTCTTTCCAAATACGAGCACCACAGGGGCCAAGCAGCCCACACAGGCAGTTAGAGAAAATGGCAGATGATACTGCTATCGAAGCAGTGCTTGAGGCTCCTTATAGGAAGATTTGCCTAATGGTGTCTCACTTCTACTTCCATTAATTCACCTTTGATTCCAGTGTGAATTGTCATTCATCAGGGTGACAGGTGTGATAGAGGTGGCATCAAGCTCTTATAGTCTCAATACTGCAATGGAAATGGGTGAAAAAAATCTCAGGAATGGCATCGGTCACAGAAAATTGATAGTGGCCAGCTGCTAGCTTGGCCTCTTGGGGGTTTAGCCCTGGTACTGACCAAAGGGACCATAGCACATGGAATAAAACTCAAAACAGGACTTCATTCATGTTCTAAAGAAATTCTATTTAACCAGTTCAATACTGTAAATCTGAATAACTTAATATCTAACTAACCATATAAGAAAGTAAAATTTACCATGTTAATATACAAAAAATAAATAATAGAATTGACCTAGTGTTGGCAGACTGGAAATCTTTCTGGAGAAATTAACAATCAAGAAGGTGCCTGGAGCTAGAGGGGGCTTGGGATGAGTATTCCAGACAGCAAGAACACTCGGTGCAAAGGCTCTATGGTAGGAGGGAGTATGGTGCATTCTAGGAAATGCGAGTAGGCAAGTGTGAAGCACAAGGGAACAAGAGAAAGTGCAGTACCAGATGAGGGACAGCTGTGTGAGGGTGACCAAACCCCCAGAGTCTTGTGGACTGTGGAAGAAGTCCTAAGATTTTATCCTAAGAATAACAGGAAGCCACCGAAGCAGAGAAGTAACATGATCTGATTTTGATTTCAAAATGCTCAGCTGGCTGCTGTACAGAGAGAATGGAGTGGAGGGGGATGGGCCAGAGCAGAGCCAGTTAGAGAGTATTACTGTAGGCTGAGGGAGAAATAATGGTGTTTTTGAGGAGGGTGGGGATGGCAACTCTGGAGAGGAGGTGCACAAATTCCCAGATGGCAAAGAAATCAAGGAGGTTTTAGAGACAGCTTTCAGTTGTGGGGGACACAGGGTCTCTGTGTCAGTTTTAGGAGGGGTGGTCTTCATCAAGATAAAGAGCACTGGAGCATGGAGAGCTTCAGAGAGGAGGAATCAGTGTTATCGAGTTTGAGGTGCCTTGCAGATATTATAAAGTTATTTGATCCTCACTCTAAATCATCCCTCTTAGGAAGGTGTGGAACTCTTGCCAGATCGGAATCTCATTCTAAGAACAATCCATGCTATTTCTTTTCTATGACACTATAGCTGACTCTCTAGAAAGGTTCATCCCAAGTAGTTTCAAATAATCAGAGAAAATTGATGCTAGGACTTCTCCCCAACACACCAACTGTTTCCTAAACCCCAAAGCCTATGCTTCCAGGAAAACCTTAACTTCCGTTCTGTACACTTGCATTGTCACAAGTTTATAACCAAGCCCCCTCCAGGAGTACTTAGAGCTCCCAAGTACCTGATCCTTGTACCTAGATTTGCTGTCTGTGCTCAGAGAGCAGAACTAATTTTTTCCAGTGAGGATCGCCCTGTCCAAAAACCTTTCTGCTTCTCTGTTGTCATATACTGGTCCCAGAGGTATCTAGTATGCTCCGTGGTTAAAGACAAGAGCCACCTGTCGGTGGTCAATGTATGGAAAGCTAAAACGATGAGACATTGAGCCAGAAGATGGATGACCAAAAAATTCGCAATGGATATCAAGTCAAGGTGTACTCTTATTTTTTTTAAAATTTCAAGTAGAGGAGTGTGGAGAGAAGAAATTGGTCAGGTGGCAGGAAATGGGTGGAATGAGAAACCAAGAGAAAGGAAAACAAATACATAAATTCAAGGAGTAGGAGAAAAAGATAATAAAGTGGTTAAAGGTATGGGTTGGATAGTAGACATCCTGTGTTTCAAATCAGGCCTCTGACATTTACTAGCTGTGTGACTGTACTTATTACTTAATGTCTGTAAGTGGAGATGAAATAGTACTAACTTTATGAAGATTATGGAGAGAATGTGCTTATAATATATTTGCCCCTGTGCCTGGTACATAAAAAACTCTGAATAGCTGTCGGCTGTTATGATCATACACGTTCCTCTTCATTCCTCCTGCCTCTACTTCTCCCAGCTGCTCCCAGGCAGGTTCACTCTGGTCAGCTTGGTTCACCATCCTCTCCACGAGCCAGTCCTGGCAGACTCAGGGAATATCCCATCGGCTTCAGCAGACCCAGGAGAACCTATGACAGTAGTTGGGGTTTTACATTGGTCCTTGTGTGTTCTTGCTGCCAATTTGATATGTGGTCAAGAAGTTTCAAGAGCAACCCTTGGAGATCTGTGATGCCTCTAAGGAATTTTTTCTTCCCTTTCTCTCCGTCCTCCTTCCCTGCCACCCGCCATGTTGATTCTTACTTCTACAATCTATGTAGTCACTCTGCTTTGTACTCTAGTTCCCCTCACCCCTGGACCAAAGTCCCATCCTCTGTCCTGGTCTTGGTGCAGACAGCTTGACTGCTGAGCAGTCTCGCTGCTTGACTTACTTCATCGATATGATACCTGAGGTGTACACAATCAGGCCTGTTCATGGTGACCTCTGACCTCTGAGCATCGTGCCTCATTCAGCCAGCTCTCTTCTCCTAAAACAGTGGTTAAGAGAATCCTTTGGGGTCCCAGATTTCTTTAGGAATCAGCTAAAGCCATAATGCCTACTTCCCAAAAATGTGCATGAAGTCAGTGTATCAATCAGGAAAGGCGAAGTTACACTGCTAAAACAGACATTATCGAATTCTTACTTATGGGGACTGTCCAAGTTGGATCCAGTAGAGAGAGCCCTGTTCATCATACTCACTCTGTGATCCAGGTTGGTGGAGATTCTATTTTGAACATGTGCTTCTGTAAGGTCAGCTGTGAGAGGAAAAGAGGCATATGATCCACATTTTTGAACAATGGCCTTGACTGCTATGTAGAGAAAAGACTGGGGCAACAAGGGCGCAAGCGGGGAGACCATTAAGGAGGCTTGGTGCAAGTCAGAGGAGATAGTGACTGCAACATACTGATGGCAGTGGAGGTGGGGAGAAGTGGAGGGATGTGCAATATATTTTGGAGTAGAGCAGACAAGATTTTCTGATGGATTGGATATGGAGAGTAAGGAGAAAAGAGGATGACTGCTAGGGTTGGGGCTTGAATACGTGGTGGATGGTATCTATTAGTTGGTATTGAAACCACAGAATCCTCGGATGTGTCAGCACATACCTCAGTGACAATTGAAGGAAGCCTCCACTTGGAGTTCTTTAAAGGTGCCCCTCCAGCTGTTTGGTAAAGACTTAGCTGGCAGGATCTCTTTTGTTTTTTTCAGGAGAACTCTTTGATAATGGGTACATATGCCTACACACACATCCACACATTCACCAACACATACACATCACACACTACCTACACCACTGTGCCAGCTCTTCTGGACCACACATAGCAGTAGTCCTGGGGGGTGGGGACTACTGGTCATAGGCTTTCTAACATGTCTTTGTCAATATTTTCATTTCTGATAGGAATGACCATTTTCCTAATGATTTTTAGTTTGAAACAATAACAATAGCTGCTCTCTCTCAGGTCCTTATTCTAGATAGCAGCCCTCTTCTGTTTTGTGACTGCGAGGTCAGCAGCAACAAGTGACCCAGGTGGTCTGAAGGAACTTTTGCCCTGTTAAAATGGTTTCTAGACTTTGAAAATATGCAAACAATAGCTATAGTACATTCATTAAACCAAATGTACACAGTCCAAAGTAGCAGTTTGTGGCTAAGTATAATTACTAACTAAATGCAAAACCTATTGCTTGGGTAGTTCATTAGTGGGGAAGGGAGTTGTACAAAACTGGGAATAAAATGAATGTCTGGCCACTGACTGGTTGGTTCCAGGCAGTCAGTTCTGACTTAGGTGTACTTCACAGCTTAGTGTTTCCAGGGCCTCAGAGCAAGAGTTTTCATCAGTGATGCAAACAGGTACTAATGAGCTAAATTCAGTCGCTTGTTGCCAAACTTTCCCCCCAAAGGCCAACAAGGTGGTCCTCCAGGCTATACGCTTCAAGGAAAGTGGAACAAAAGGGGGGTGTAAAGCAGGAAGGGTTGAGCCTTAGCCCTATGGCCCCACCTGGGAAACAGCCTCCCTGCTAGGAAAAGCCTGGGGCTTTGTGAGAGGCTAGAGACTTCTCATCAGTAGGAACCAGGGTTCTATGGAGGAAGTGAGTCTCCTAGGTAAAGGAAAAGTGCTTAAGGAGCTTCTTTTCCTTCCCAGTTCTGCAATTCTAAAATTTTTCTAGAAATTCTGAAGCCAGGTGTCACTGTGAGTTTTTTACAGAGGTAAAGGCTTTGCAGCTGTGAGGTCAGTTTCATTATCCCGTTTTACAGAGGGAAAAATGGAGAGAGAGGAAGAAAAATACAGAGATAGGAAGTAATTTGTCTTAGGCCACATAGGCACTGTACTAGTTGCCTCAGCTGGGCTTTGAATATGGGTTTTCAAGCTCTTAAAGCTTGATTACATGATGCTCTTTGGGCATGGTGCTCTTTGGGCATGCTCTTTGGGCATGGTGGGAAGTAGGCTGTTCTCCTAAGGGCTACAGATAGGAGGTGGAGGCCTGGCTCGGTCCCTTCTCTGCACTGATGACCTGCCTGTCTGTCAGCCTGGGGCCTAGTGAACTTCAGAGTTCTTCCCAGCCCTGGGAACCAACAGGTCTTTAAATCCCTGGGCTTGTTTCCCATTCAGACAGTTAGGCATATGACCTCTAAGGAGCCTGCCATCCCTGACATTCTATAGACTTGCGAGGGGCAAAGAGCCCAAGAGTTTTTAACATGTAATGCATTGAGCCTTAGGGAATTCCAGAGAGATGTTTTAGGGCCTGCCACGAACAGTTCTGATCTTGTATTGTATAGTGGAGATCTGCAGGTGATTTTGTTTGCAAAAAGGGGCTGCTTTTTAAAAGAAACAAATAAAAATGAACAAAATAAAAATTTAAAGCCCCCGAAATAGACAGTGAGTGAGAGACAACTTTGAAGGAAGGTATCCATTGGTAGTGACAGTGGTGATGATGGCATTTGTGTGTGTGTGGTGGGAGCAGTTTGGACTGAAAAAATAAAAACAAGAGAAAAATGAGATTAGAGGTCTAGTACTTATCAGTTGCCATTTTGAAAAGAGGAAAACCTAGAAAAGTGAAAGGGAAGCAATGGCTATTCAGTACCCACTGTGTCCTGGTGTTTTTCTGTTGGTGGTCTCATTCCTAAAATGCTTATAGCAACCCATTGAGTTTTAAGTATTATTGTTTTTATTTTAAAGATGAAGACACTGAGGCTCAGAGAGACAAAATGGCTCATCTAAGATCATATAGCAAGTAAATTGTGTTGCTGGGATTCAAACCCACATCTGTTTGGCCCCTAAACCCACACCCTGTCCTGTTAAGAGTTCCTCCCTTAGAACAGGGTCAAGGAGTTGCAAATGGCCGGGCACAAGGGATACACGGCACCTTCCATTGGCAGCAGGCAGAGGACCCGGGAGTGCTTGTGGAGAACCAGGAAGCAGGACTCCTGTTCTTAGTGTTTAGGGAACTTGAGAGAGAGGTCTGTAGTCATGATGGAGAAATCAGGACTGCAGGGTTAGAGCTAGGCCAGGAAAGGCCTAGGCTTGGGCTGGACAAAAGGATTTAGAACCTCTTTGGATTTGTGTCCTTCACTGCATCAACTTAGACTGCTGGAGTATACTCTTTATTTTGGAATTGCTAGTTGCATGCCAGGATCATCACACTTGTGGTAAAGTATTTTACATTTATTTATTTATTTATTTATTTATTCATTCATTCATTCATTCACTCACTCATTTTAATAATGCAACAAGCATGCATGAACCATGTACCACTCAAACCATGATCTAGAATATTACAAAAAACTTATATTTATTCAGTGGTGTCCAACCTTTTGGTGTCTCTGCACCACACTGGGAGAAGAGTTGTCTTGGCCACACATTAAATACATTGCAACATGTAATCACAAAAAAATTTCATAATGTGTTAAGTAAATTTACAGTTTTGCATTGGGCTGCATTCTTAGCCATCCTGGACTGTATGTGGTGTGTGGGCTGCAGGTTGGACACCCCTGCTGGCTAAGTAGTTTTGTGGTCATTTTGATAAATAATTGTCTTTTCAGGTTCATGGTTGTGGTTTTCTTTCCCTGATAATGATAAACCCCCCAAAAGAAGATTTAACTTGCATATCAGTCAGGATGAGCTAAGTTGGGCTGTGGTAACAGACAACCCAGAATCTTAGTGGCTCTTCATAGCAAAAGTTTATACCTTGTGCCCTGGCTGGTATAGCTCAGTGGAATGAGCGCAGGCCTGCAAACCACACAATCACGGTTCGATTCCCAGTCAGGGCACATGCCTGGGTTGCAGGCCAGTTCCCGGCAGGGGACACACAAGAGGCAACCATACATTGGTATTTCTCTCCCTCTCTCCTTCCCTTCCCTTCTAAAGATAAATAAATAAAATCTTTATAAAAAAAGGTTATACCTTGCTTTTATTCATGTCTATGTTGAGTTAGCTGGAGGCTCTGCTCCTTACCTCAAAACCTAGGTGGTCAGAGAAGTCACCATTTCAAACTTTGCTGCTAACCATGGCAAAAGGAAGAAAAACTCTGTAAGGCCTCACACCAGCATTGAAATGTTTTAACCTGGAAGTGACATATTTTACTTCTCTGCCATTGAAGAACTCATTATATGGTCCCACCCGACCAATATGGGCCACATGGGCTATCTAATCATGTACCCAAAAAGGCACAGAGTTGGGGATATTGGGAGGACAGTGCCAGTGACCATCACAGCCTACTTACCCACTGTGACATAACATATGCACATGACCTGCCTCTACCTGAGAAAGTTCTGGAAGGAGGAGATTGTAGAAGCAGAGTTGAGGAAGCCCACTTGAATTTAACCCATCCTTATTTCACATTAGATTAGTCTGTTAGGGCAGCCTGCTCCTATTCTGCACCCATTCCCCAACCAGAGCCCCTTTCTCCTTGGAAGTTCTCATTTGACTCTACTAATTTCCATCTGTCTGTGTCTCATGGGCTCAAAATCAACAGGGTACTTGATCACAGAGTCTGACTGGCATCTCACAATGAGATCTCACTTTAGGTTCTTCTTCTATTCATGATTTCTCAGATAATCATGGAATTGTCACTACCTCCTCTGAAATGGCACTTGAGTTGACAATGGTGGGACCGGATTTTGTGCAGAGTGGTGAGGGGAAAAGAGATAGGCTGGGTGAATCATCATTGTTATTTCCATCCATCTCATAAGGCTATTAAGTGTCAATGCCTAGATTCTAATAGGCATTAGAATCTAGCTAGACATAGCTAGATTCTAATTCCAAATGGCAAATGATAACTGAAATTCATAGTGCAGAACAAGTCCAGGAAAAGGAAAAAAGGGAGGGCTCTGGCTTTGGGCCCTATTTCTGAAAAGGAAAGATTGGCCTGATACCCCAGGAAACATGTCCTTGGCCTCTGAGCACAGGACGTGTGTCAGACAGGTCTTGGCCTCCTGAGGGTACTTCTGCAGACCACTGAGTGTAGCCTGGAGAAGGGTGGGGGAAGGGAGAAAGCTTTGGCATCATTTATACATGCATAGCATTCACCAAACTGTACCAGGCTTAAGTGGGGCACTGAGGTGAGCCAATCAGAGCCCAAGAAGTGCTCTGACAAGGGTGAGTACAGGGTAATAAAGAGATGGCACCTGAGCTAGATATGGGGAGTCAAGGTAGGCTTCCTTAAGGAGTAGTCAGTTTCCCATCTAAACAGAGAACTGAAGGATAAGTAGGTGTTAGCCAGGTGAAGGCATGTGGGAAGGAAGAGAGTTGTAGAAAGTGAAGAAGTAGAGGGACATTGGAAAATCTGAGCCTAGAGAGGCAGGCAGAGACTAGATCATGAAGGAGTATGAATGTCATGTGGAGGGGCTTGGACATTAACCTGAAGTTGGTGTGGAACTGTGGACTGGTTTGCCATTGGGATCAGACTTCCCTTTCAACAACATCACTGTAGAAGCAGCATGGAAGATGGGTTGGGAAGGGATGACATTGGAGGCTGGGAATCTATGAGTACTAGTGACCTTATTAAGATAGTTGTAATAGGGCTGGAGAGAAATGGATAGATCTGAAGCACACTCAGACTGATAATCTGAGTACACAGATGCAGGCAATAAAAGAAAGTCAGGAGTCAACAATGATGCCTAGGTGGATAGCAGTGAAAAGAGTATAGTGTGACAGCCAAAAGCAGTGGTTTTGAAACCAGACTGCCTGGGTTTGAATCCCAGGTGTGCCACCAGTTAGCTGGGTGACCTTGGACAAGTTTCTTAACTTCTCTCTATGCTTATTTCAATTCCCTTACCTGTAAAATGAGATTGTTACTACTACTTTCCTCATAACGATTGAGTAAATAATTCATAAAGTGCTTTGAACCATATCTGGAGTATGAGAAGTGCACAATAAATGTAGGTTGTTATTATAGGCAAGAAGAAAGAGGAAAAAGCTTCATAGGAATAATGATGAGTTCTATTCCAGGCATGCCAACTTTAGGTTGTCTGTGGAACACTCAAGTACAAACTGGCTATGAGTCTGTGTCTCAGAAGATATCTAAGCTAATATATATATATGAAGCCCTGGATGGGTAGCTCAGTTGGTTAGAACATCATCCTGATACACCACGGTTGCAGGTCCAATCCTTAGGGCACGTACAAGAAGCAAGCAATGAATGCATAAATAAGTGAAACAACAAATCTCAATCTCTCTCTCGCTCTGTCTGTCTCTCTGTCTCTTCCTCTCTATAAAAATCAATAAAATAAAAAATAGAAATATATATTTGAGAGTTATCAGCTTCTAGATTGTAATTGAAACCTTGGAGATTGTGCAGGGAGAATTTGTAAAGAAGAAAAGAAGGCCTAAGAGCAAGCCCTGAGGATCCTCAGCATTCTTGGGATGAACAGAGGTAGTAGGGCTTAACAAGGAGGCTGAGCAACAGAGAGGCAGGAGAAAAATCAGGGGAGGGCATGACATCACTGAAGCCAAGATGGGAGAATGTTTCAAGATGGAAACAGTGGTGAATGGTGGCAATGTTTCGGACAGGCGAATGTAAGAGAAGATCTGAGAAACTACAGTGGGATCTAGCTATGAGGAGATTCTTGTGACAATAGTTTCAGTGGAGTGGTAGGACTGGCTGTCAGTCTACAGTGGGCTGAAGAGTGGGAGTGAGGAAATGGAGAGAGCAAGTGCAAACAGCTCTTTCTGGAAGTTTATCTGTGAAAGGGAAGTGAGAGCAGATGAGTGAGGGTTATGGGGAAAGGGAGGACATCCTCCACTGCTGGATTGGGAGGAGGCTAGCAGTAGAGAGGGAGAGATGGCAGATACAGGTGAGAGATGAAATAATTGAGGCTTGAAGTCCCTGAGATGGCAGAAAGAGATGGGGTGCAAAGGAAATCAGTCTCAGGCAGGAGGAGTCACAACAGGGAAGAAGGAATGTATGGATGTGGTGAGTGAGCTTGTAGATTCCCTTATGAAATATTACTGCCTGGTGGCTTCCCTTTTTCTGTGAAATCAGACAAAACTAGAAGTTTGTGGATGATAATGGAGGCCAAGGTTGCTCAGAGAGCCTCTGTGGACAATGAAAGAGAGAGACCAGTAGGGACTAAAAGAAGGATTGCCCACCACAGTGAAGCCCAGTGGAAGTTGAGACCATGGATTTATAACACTTCCCATATGCAGGATTGTATGTTTTCTGCAAACAGTGCTTAGCAGTTTTGGAGCAGGAGCAGACAGGGTAGACATTTGGATTGACTTAAGCCTTGGAGATTTGCAAAATGGATATAATGGGTGGACAATGGTATTAGAAAGGTGAGGATATTGGTAAGTGAGTAGTTAAATGGCTGACTTGTAATACCCCTGCTCTTTGATTCAGAAGCTTTGGTTCCTGTTGCCACTTACAATTTCCCTCTATTCTTTACTCCATTTCACACCTTCTGCTTCACCTGAGGCTCTTCTACTGCTTTATGGCTTCTGCCTCATGTTCGTGTGTGTGTGCATGTGTGCTTCTGTGTGTGTGTCTGCTTTTGCCCCCAGTACTGACGGAGGACCCTCTCTATGTCTCATGTTTGGGTTCCACAGGAGAGACTATCTGAGTGATTTCATTAGTCATTATCTTCCATGTTTGGCAGATAGCTCAGGCCACCCCCTAGGCTGCTGGCCAACGGATAGATGGAGTTTCTGCCATGATCAGGAATTTGTTCTGGTTCCTCCAGTTAATGTCAACATTCTTCAGAAGGTGTCCTGAGTAAGACACACAGAATGGTTAAGAATTTAGGTTCTGGAACCAGATGCCTAGGCTTGAATCCAGGCTATCCTACTTGGTGTGTGATCTTGGGCAATTTATTTCACCTCTCTGATTCCAGTGTTCTCATTTTTGAAATAGATTTAACAAGAGAACTTGCCTCATTAGGTCTTTGTGAGAATGGAATAAGTTAATACACGACAAGACTTAGCACACTACCTGGCACACAGTTATGTCCCTGTAAACATTACTTACTACTACTCCTGTTGTAATTATTTTACTCTGAAGGCAGGCACTTAGGGTCCAATAGACTTTTGGACAAGACATTGGTGGGTGGAGGGGTGACAAGATTTGAATCCTACCTCAATGGAATGAAGAAAATCTTCTTCCCTGCATCCAGCTCTTTGACATTTTCTGGTCTCTGACCTTACCTCAAATGTTTGTCACCCTGTGGGCTCTAAAGACAGCTGAATCTGCCTCAGGCTAAAGACTAAGCTGCAGGGTCTGCTCCTTGTCAGTTGGGAATGAATCCTGGCAGCCTGATCTCTCCCATCTCAGCCTTGGTTTTTATGAGTCATGCTCTTCTTATGCTAAAGCTCAGCTCAGATTTGGAAGAGGGCTATGGGAGTAGAGTGGGGTGAGGGGAGGAAAGGGAGGAGGAAGGCAGCGACTTGGCCTCTTTCTGAGTTTGTTGATAAGCTCAAGCTTTAGGAATCTTTCCTTAGGGCTCTAGTGAAGTAATTTGAGGCCCCATTGTGTCCAGACTACCCTGGAGGAAACTATTCACCTGGATCATGAAGCCCAAAATGCCTGGTATGTGAGTGAGCAACACCCATCTCTCTGCGCACAGTGACAATCAAGACATTTCCTTGCCATCTCTCTAACCCCTGCAGCTTGATCCAAATGGGTAAAGTTTTTTCTTTGTTAAATTTTATATTTTAATTACAGTTTACATTCAGTATTATTCTGTATTAGTTTCAGGTGTACAGCATAGTGGTTAGACAATCATTCACTTTACTCAGTAGTCCCCTCAATATTTACAGTATACCCACTTGGCACTATACATAGTTATTACAGTATTATTGACTATATTCACTATGTTGAACTTTATATCCCTGTGACTATTTTGTGACTACCAATTTGTACTTCTCAATACCTTTACCTATTCCACCAAGTCCCTCAATCCCTCTTCCCTCTGACAACCATCCATATGTTCTCTGCAAGTATGAGTTTGTTTCTGTTTTGTTTTTTCATTTATTTTGCTATTTAGGTTCCACATATAAGTGAAATCATATGGTATTTGGTTTTCTCTGTCTCACTTATTTTACTTACCATAATACCTTCTAGATCCATCGATGTTTTGCAAATGGCAGTATTTCATCCTTCCTTTTTTAAAAATCAATTCCAGAGACAGGGGAAGAAAGGGAGAAAGAGAGGGAGAGAAACAATAATGTGAGAGAGAGATATTAATTAGTTGCCTCTTCTACATGCCTCGACTGGGGACGAAACCTGCAACTCAGTCATTTGCCTTGACCAGGAATCAAACCCCCAACCTTTCTCTTTGCAGGACAATGCCCAACCAACTGACCCACACCAGGCCAAGCCCATCTTTCTTATGGCTGAGTAGTATTCCACTGTGTAAATGTACCACAACTTTTTTATCCACTCATCTATCAATGGGCATTTGGATTGCTTTCATATCTTGGCAATTGCAAATAACAATGCAATGAACATAGGGGTGCATATATTCTTTTTTAAAGATTTTATTTATTTATCTTTAGAGGGGAAGGGAAGGAGAGAAATATCAATGTATGGTTGCCTCTCGTGAGTCCCCCGCTGGGAACTGGCCTGCAACACAGGCATGTGTCCTGACTGGGAATCGAACCGTGATCATGTGGTTCGCAGGCCCACACTCAATCCACTGAGCTACACCAGCCAGGGCGCATATATTCTTTTGAATTAGTGTTCTAGATCTCTTTGGATATATACTGAAAAGTGGAATCACTGGGTCATAAGCCAGTTCCATTTTTAATTTTTTGAGGTAACTCCATACTGTCTTTCAGAGTAGCTACACCAGTCTGTATTCCCATCAACAGCACATGAGGGTTCCCTTTCCTGCACATCCTTGACAGCACTTGATAGCCAGTCTGACAGGTATGAGGTAATATCTCACTGTGGTTTTAATTTGCATTTCTCTAAAAAAAATTGGCAGAAAAGAATGTAAATTGCTAACATAGGGGAAGGGAATGGATTCCAGAGGCCCACTGCTCATAGATTTGGCTCCTAGAAGTGCCCCACCCTCATGAAACAGGTCCCCGATGACTTGTGTCTGAGCTATAGTTTTCTCAAGGGTGGTAGGCAGGCCACTGGTGGTACATGACTTAATTTCAGGTGGTATATAGCTAAATATTTTTTAACTTCAATAGTCATATATTTCTTTCAATGTATTTTTAAGAAATACAATTAGCACATAAAAGTTGGTGGTTTCAGGGTGTTATTGCTTAGAACCATCCTGTTTTTGTTAAAAGAAAGTTTCTTTAAAGAAAAAAATAACACATACACTACTCATCTCCTTTTCTTGATTTCTTAGACTGTGTTGAGAGCCCTCATTCTTTCTTTCCTCTGTCTCTCTCTCCCTCCCACCCCTTTCTAAAATTGAATTTGCATCTGGAGAAAAATATTAAGAAGAGGAAATTTCCCAAAGCAAATTGTACAAGGTGCTATTTATTATAGCAACAAATAGAAACAATCCAAGCAACTAATTATAAGGATTTGGCTAAGGAGACTGAAGGTTTTAATACACTTGGCTATAATATGGTCACCAAATTCAACAACTTCACAAACTCTACCAGTATAAGGAAATATTTACATGGAACAATGTTAAGTGAAAAAGACAGAGTAAAATAGTAGGTACATATTGACTTGTAAATGTATATATGACATATAGCAGAAGATAACTCCAGTTTTAAGTCAAAGAAGCATTAGACAACCAATACATATTTATTTAAATTGAATGCCAACTCTGAAGCAGTTGGGGGTCATCAGTTAGAGGTTCCACTTCAACTGACATTTAAAAGTGGGAGGTGGGGCATCCAACACTGTTCCCTTCTTTCACCTTGAAGACAGAAAAGTTAAGATGGAGCTTGAACTAGAACTTGGGCCTTTTCTCTGCTAGACAGAACAGACAGACTACAATCAGAGTTTGGAGAGAAATACTTGGCCTCTGTATGTCCATCTCACTGCAGAAACGATCCCTTTCTTCTCTCACTGCCAACAAAACATTTGGTTGGATGAGTCCACTCCCATTCCAGAACAGTGTGTGTTACTGTGTGGGGACCCAGTGTGAGTTCCTTCCTGAGGTTTCTTGGCATAGGCTGCATACCCCTCCCTATCAGCCAAGGTTTACACTGTAAATATCTGGGGTGAAAAGAAAAGCCAGATCTCCAACTCAGGGCTGATCTGCTGGAGACCGAGCCAAGGGTGTGTTGTTGATACAGAAGATAGTTCTCTCCCAGAGTTTACTGAAGGGGATTATTTTTGCTGGGTCAGGTTTTCCAGCTTTATTCAAGAGACCGAAGACAGGAGGGAAGCAGGATGGGTGTGTATATAGGATAGCAGGGAGGAGAGACTTGTTTTTCTGTCTTTTCCTGACCAGTTGTTACCCAACAATAGCTGCTGTTTATTGAGCGCCTACTCTGTGTTGTTTGCTTTATACATGTTATGTCATTTAATCCTCACAACAGCTTGGCAAATTATCACCCTCCCATTTTACATTTGGGATATGGGCTCAGAGAGAACTTATGCAAGGTCATTTACCTGGGGAATGGTAAAATCAAGATTTACTCAACAAACATTTAATTAAATCATCTAATCTGTGGCAAATTTATGCTGGATGCTGGACCTACAGCTGTGAAAAAGAGCAGCCATGAGGTTGGGGTGTTACAAACAAGTGAACAGGTGAGGATAATATGGGGTGGCACATGCTGAAAAGGAGAAGAAACTGATACCATGGGAGCACGGAGGAGGGGCACCCATCACAGCCAAAGGCAAGAGGTGAGGAATCAGCAAAGGCTTCCCAGAGAAGTGGTGTCTGGGCTGAATCTGGAGGAGGAGCAGCAGTCAGCTGAGTGAAGGCCATCGTAGAAAAAAAGTGGTCCAAATAGATAGCAGAGCATCACAAAGGGCCAGAATGAAGAGAGCACATAGTGCTTTGAAAAAGTCATGAGCAGGGTTGAATATGACTGGGGCAAGCTGATAGGTAAGCAGTGGCTTTGTGGTCAAATGCCCTGGGAGCCATGAGCAAGAGTTTGGAATTCACTTTTGGTGTGATGAGCAGTCAGTCATAGGAGAGCTTTGAGCAAAGGAGAGATGAGATTTGATTGGCAGTCTCCTTGGCGCAATCTGGCCCCTGGGTGGAGAATGGGTTGTAAGAAAACAAGGCTGGAAGTGGAGACAGCACAATGAGTGGTAGAACCAAGGGAGACAGACTTTGGGTTTGTGTTTCAGGTAGGACTAACAGCACTTCTGATGGACTTGAGGTAGGGGGACAAAGGGAGGGAAGAGTCAGTTCAAGTCAGGCTCCAAAGAGCTCAGCTTTCCTTCTCTTCCAAAGGAGGCTGAAGCTGAGGGCTTACTGCACCTAGACTTTAAATCTGGAGCTCTGGAACTGCTGTAAAACAAATGCATTTCATGTTTGCCATTGAGTCCATGGGACAGGAAAATTTGTTTGTTTCGTTTTTTGTTTGTTTGTTTAAGTGAACACTATATATATGTGGCCAGCATTGTTTAAGTGCTTTACAAATATTTATTTATTTAATTATCATAACAACTGCTTTTATGATCTCAGTTTTCCAGAGGCGAAAGTACAGTGGTACCTTGGTACTAGTAGTTCATTCAGTCGGAACTCACGACGAGTGCCAAAAACAGATGAGTACTGAACAATGAAGCATTTTCATATACGTGGCAGCTTTGTGACTCGTTCAAGTTCTAGCAACTGTGATGAGTCCCAAGCAAGTGCCGAGTGCTGAAACATTTTTTCTCATCAAAATGCAACAAGTACAGGGTTGGATGAGTTCTGAAGCCAACGAGTACCAAGGTATGACTATAAAGCACAGAGATTAGTAACCTGGTCAAGGCCACACAGCTAGTAAGTGGCTGAGCTGGAATTCAAACTCAGTTAGTCTCTCACTCTAGAGTTCTATGCTGCTTCATCTATGGAGTCATTCATTCATTTGTTCATTTATTCATACATTCAGTATGTAATTACTGAAGGTATATAATATATGCTAAGAACTAGAGCTAGAGTGATCCACAAAACCAAGCCCAATCTCTGCCATTGTCATATTCACAGTCCAGTGGTAGAGGCAGATATTAGCCAAATAGTCACACAGACAAATGTGTACATGCTGGGGAGCCTGTCATGATTGGAGGGAAGTTTGACTTAGGGAGGTCAGAGGAAGCTTGTCTTAGGAAGTGATAATTGAGATGAAATATGAAAGATAATTGTGAATTAATTAGGCAAAGAATGGAAGGAGCAGCATTTCAGAAGAAATAGCATGTGCAAAGACTCTATAGCAGGAGGGAACACATGGTGTATTCAAGGGAAAGAATGCCAGTGTGGCTGGAGGAGTGAGAGGAACAATTTCAAGAACAGAATGACATGTTCACACTGTATTTTGAACTGACCCCTCTGGTTCCTCTGGCTTTAGTGTGAGATTGACTTGGAGGAGGCCAGGGTAAAAGCCAGGAGACCAGTCAAGGGACCAGTCAGTGGAGAGCTCTGGGGTGGTGGCTTGGACTTGGGTGGTATCTTTAGGGCTATGGAAGGATTCAAGAGCTATTGTGGAAAGAAAATCAACAGAATTTGGTAACTAATTGAGTGTGAGGAGAGAACAAAGAATGATCCTTCAAGAAAGGCTCCTAGGGTTTTCTGCCTTGTACATCCAGGTAGATAGATGGTGGTTATATTCTGAAGAACCCAGAAGAGGACTGAGTTTCGTGGGGAAAGATCATGCATTCAGTTTGGGGCATGTCAATTTTGAGGTACCATTGAAAAATCCAAGAGCAGGGGTCACATATGCAACAGGCTATTCAGATAAACAAACCCAGGATTTATAGGAGGAGGCTAGCCAGATTCAGTGGTGTTCTGGATCTAGCTGGCCCCTGAAAACCTATTGTTTAAATATTGAGGAACAGCATTTCAGAAGAAATAGTATGTGCAAAGATCCTTTGGCAGGAGGGAACACATAGTGTACTTAAGGGATGAAAAGAATGCCAGTGTGGCTGGAGGAGTGAGAGAAGCAAGTATAACGTGGGTTTACAAGCTGTTTATCAAACCATTGGTTACTTTGAATTGCTTATGATGAAAGTGTTTATAACAAGGAAGGAAGTTGGCAAATGCTATGAAATGGTGTCTTCTCTTCAACCTGTCCCAGGTGGTTTACCAGAGTACCAGTGGTTTGATCACATTTGGGGGTGCTCAGTCATGGTTGTGACTGGATATTCTAGGGAAGATGTATGGAGTACAAGGCCTAGGACCAAGCCTCAGTGAATGCTAAGAGCTAGGTAGAAAAAGAGGAGTATGCAAAGGAGAGTGAAAAGAAGCAGTCATCTGGCTCCACATCACATGTGTCTCATCCTTTCCAGCTCTATTACCACTGCCTTGCTTGGAGGCATATTGTTTTATATCTGTACTACTCAAATAATCTTCAAACTTATCTTTGTTCATTCTCTTTTTTTGTGTTTGAAATATGGAACATTTCACAAATTTGTGTGTCATCCTTGTGCAGGGTTCTACACTAATCCTCTCTGTAGTGTTCCAATTTTAATATATGTGCTGTCAAAGCGAGCCCTAACTGTTTCTCAAGTCTTCCTTAAAAGTTACTTATAGCTTTTTGTTAACTGGGGAACTGGGTGAGTAAAATAATCTGCTTGGAACAGAGAACTTATGTAGAAAAGTGTGGATTTTAGAGCATTCACTCCTATCACTCATTAGCTGTGTGAACTTGGGCAAGCTTCCTGGTCTCTAAGAGCCTCAGTTTCTTCATCTGTAAAATGGGGATAATACAGGTTCCTGCTTGAGAATTATGACATGCATGAACACTGCATGTCGTAAAGGGGCCAGCACAGATTCTGACTCATCATCATCTCTTTTCCCCCCTCCATTTGCATTGTCAGTGGAGAAGTTGCCAAGGATCTTCCCATACAATAGCTGGTCTTGACAGGAGATTTGAGGACTTGGCAAACCTTCATCATCTGCCTCAGACCCTTCACCTGGGCACCCAGCCTCCTCTACTTCCCTTGTTTCCTGTTCCTTCCCATTCCTCCCTTCCATTCTGGCAAAATCAAATAATGGGTCCTTCATTTGCTCTCTCCTGCCCCATGTTGCACAGAATTTGTATGTCCATCTCATTGTCATACAATCAGGAGTCAAAAATTCCTGCCCCTCAGCTGGCCCAACAGACCTTTCCCTCTCCTTACTCAAGCTGGTCCTTGGCTCCTCCCTTCCTAACCTGGTCTCTCAGATGCACTTACCCATAGCTCCCAGTAATGGACCAAAAGAACAGGGATGAACCACATCAAATGTTAAGGGGCATAATTCAAGAAGACCCCAGCAGTTTTCATGTGCTCTGCAGCAGACTGCATTGAGGCTGGGAGGCATGGACACTTGTGGGGAGCAGGGTTGTTTTCCACATCACTCACTGATGCTTTGAAGGAGGAAAGGAAGGAAGTTAGGAAACTAATATTTATTGAATGCCTACTGGATGCCTGGCCTTATGCTAGGAACCCTCATAAATTCTATCATTCTTTGTCACAGGAACCTTGCAGGGTGATATTATTTAAGTTATCTGTAGTATTCTTGCTGCTCTGTGAGGATATTTAACTTTGCATCCGGCAGAATACAGGGTCTGCATTCAATGAATGCTCCTTTTTTTTGAGATTTTGTTTATTCATTTTTACAGAGAGGAGAAGGGAGGGAGAAAGAGAGGAAGAGAAACATCATCATGTGATTGATTCATGTACACCCCCTACTGGGGATCTGGCTCACAACCCAGGCATGTGCTCTGTCTGGGAATTGAACCAGCAACCCTTTGATTTGCAGGCCAGCACTCCATCCACTGAGCTACACCAGCCAGGGGAATAAATGCTTCTTTTTTAAAAATATATTTTATTGATTATGCTATTACAATTGTCCCAATTCCCCCCCCCCCTTATCCACCTGCTCCCTGCACCTCCCCCCTCACCATCCAGAATTCCCATTCCCCACAGCTCATGTCCATGCATTGTACATATCAGTTCTTTGGCTTCTCCATTTCCTATACTACTCTTGACCTCTCCCTAACAATTTTGTGCCTACCTATTCTTCTTATTCCCTGTACATGTCCCCCATTGTCCCCCTCTCCCTCCCCACTGATAACCCTCCATGTGATCTCCATTTCTGTGATTCTGTTCCTGTTCTAGTTGTTTGCTTAGTTTTTGTTTTTTAGGTTCAGTTCTTGATAGTTGTGGGTTTGTTGTCATTTTGCTGTTCATAGTTTTTGATCTTCTATTTCTTAGAAAAGTCCTTTTAACATTTCATATAATAAGGGCTTGGTGGTGGTGAACTCCTTTAATTTTACCTTATCTGGAAAGCACTTTATCTGCCCTTCCATTCTAAATGAAAGATTTGCTGGATAGAGAAATCTTGGGTGCAGGTCCTTGGCTCTCATGGCTTCAAATACTTCTTTCCAGCCCCTTCTTGCCTATAAGGTTTCTTTTGAGAAATCAGCTGACAGCCTTATGGAAATTCCTTTTAGGTAACTGTCCCCTTAGCTCTTGATGCTTTTAGGATTCTCTCCTTATCTTTAATCTTGCGTAACTTAATTATGTTGTCCCTTGACATGTTCCTCCTTGGTTCCTCCGTTGGGACTCTCTGGGCTTCATAGACTTCCTGGAAGTCTATTTCCTTTGCCAGATTGGGGAAGTTTTCCTTCATTATTTGTTCAAATAAGTTTTCAATATCTTGCTGTTCCTCTTCTCCTTCTGGCACTCATATGATTTGAATGTTGGAACATTTAAAGTTGTCCCAGAGGTTCCTAAGCCTCTCCTAATTTTTTTTTTGCATTCTTTTTTCTTCATTCTATTCCAGTTGGATGCTTATTTTTTCTTTTTGTTCCAAATCGTTCATCTGAGTCCTGGTTTCCTTTCCTTCATGGTTGATTCCCTGTATATTTTTATTTCACTTTGTGTAGCCTTCATTTCTTCCTTCATTTTGCAACCAAGCTCAATTAATTCTTTGAGCATCCTGATTACCAGTATTTTGAACTCTGCATCAGATAGGTTGCCTATCTCCTTGTCACTTAGTTCTTTTTCTGGAGTTTTGATCTGTTCTTTCATTTGGGCCGTATTTCTTTGTCTCAGCACACCTGCTACATATAAGGGAGGGAGCCTTAGATATTCTCCATGGCAGGGCAACCTTCTTTGCTGCCTAGTGGCACTGTCTTTGAGGGAGTGGTCAGAGAAGGAACAATGCCACTTACTCTGTTCTCGTCCCATTTTCTGTCACTTCCCCCTCTTCCCACAGGTGATTTGTGCCCCTTAGGTGCTGATTTGTGCCTTAAAAAGGTGGAAATAACCCAGGCAGGTGGGTTTGTGTGCATTTTAGGACCATGTAGGCCTCTCCAAGGTAGTCTCCTGGGAGGCTGTGAGTTTCTTCCTGCCGCCACAACCCCCACAGATCCTTTCCACAGCCTCTGGTTTTTAGTCTTTAGTTTCCCACGCTGAAACCCAGATTTTTGCAGGTCTCGCTCCCCTGCTTTCCCCAGGCTTATCTGCATGTGAATGTGGGATTGCTGGTGCGGTCATCCAGCCTGCCTCCTTGTTGGATCCTCTCCACCCCTCCCACCTTCTGTTTGAATGTTTCTTCGACTCCTTGAATGTTTCTTCACCTCCTTGGTTGTTGGACTTCTGTGCAAATGTTTGTCTGGCATTTCTGGTTGTTCTTTGTTTTTAAATTGGTTGTTTTCCTTCTTTTGGTTGTGTGAGGAAGCAAAGCATTTCTGCCTACACCTCCATCTTGGCCCCCCCTCAATAAATGCTTCTTGAATTGAATTGAAGACACCATCATGTTGAGGCAGCATGGCCTAGGAAAACAAGGACTTGGGGTCTTCACTACCTGGTGACTTTGGACAAGCAATTTTATTTCTTCTGAACCTCAGTTTTTTAATGTGTAGAATGGGAATAACCCATGGCAGGGTGTTGTGAGCATGTACGGGTGGCTTGGAAAACTTCAGGATGTAGTCCAAATGTGGGGGAAGTACTCCCATGTGCTTCAACACAGGCTTTTATTTGTCTAACTGTTATTTAGGCCCATAGTTCCCAAATGCAAATGAGTGCTCCTCCTTCACAAAGTTTCACTCTTCTGAGTTAAAAATTAGAGAAATGATGATATAGTTTTTTCATAAAGCCAAATGCATTCAGCTCCTAAAATTGTGAAATTGTTACTCCAACTTTTTGATGTTAAAACATCTTGTTGTTTATAAAATCTTGGTTATATTAAATGACAGGTTTTTAAAAAAATGCCTTTACTTGATCAAATAAAATGTTAGCAGTGCTCTGTCAGAGTCCCTTGTGACAGAGGTAGTACAGGGTGCTGAGAGAGAGGCCCCTGGGGTGGGATTGCCTGCAAAGGGCTTGGAGATATGCTTCCTGGAGGAGAGGAGGTCTGAGAAGAGTTAGGAAGTATGGATAGTGGTGTGTTAGGTGATGAAAGATGGGAAAGACACAGACAGACTGGATATCTGGACCAGTATGGGAACCAGCACAGTATGAGCACCATCCAGCTGGTTAATACCTCTGAGCTGCCCTAGCCAGAGGTGTTGGGGTGGAGGGTGAGTTGCTTTGTCCCAGACTCACTTGGCTCAAAGATGGGGCTGAAAAACTCCAGACCACTAGCTTAGGCAGTAACTGAGCTCCCCACCCCAACCCAAATGTGGCTGCTCCTTGCACTCTGCTCAGTCACTGTCACACTCTGTATCAAATCCCCAACTTGTCTTTTGACATGGCTTACTCTCTACCCCTTCTGCTGCCCCCACAGTTTTAGGAAAGCAATAGTCATTCAGCTCTGTGGCAGGAAGGCCAAGATCTCACAGCTTGAACACACAGACTCATGAGAAACTCAAATTCTCCCCTCCCCCTTCTGCACACTTGGGGAGTGGGAGTGGGGGCAGGGATGGATCTTTTCTTCCACATGGTAGTTCTGGGGGGTGGGGATGGGGCAGAGCACTTCCTCATGGCCTGCTATGTGACCCCTGACCTCTTCACATCACACCACTGCTTGCAGGCCAACAGCAGGAGGCCCCAGGCAATGGGGAGGGCCAGGCCGGTCCACAGGGGCAAAGTTGGCTGCCTGAGCACGCGCTTTTGCATTCCAAGTGGTGGGTCTGGATTATCCATTTCTTGGATTTCTCCAGACCTCTGTTCAATCCATCAGCATATTTTTTTTCCACCTGGAATCCTTTGGCCAGTATCTGCAGCCACTAGTTTTTTCAGCTAGGGGTACATGCCAGGTGCCTGTCAGCTGCTCAGCTGGCCCAGGCAGGAGGCAAAGGACAGCTTCCAGAGGAAGAGGAAGCCCATGGGGGCAGGCATGAAGGCGAGGCTAAGGAGTTGCAGCATCTGCCAGTCCCAGTGCCCAGTTTGACGCAACCCAGCCAACAGTACTCAGTATTCCCAGCTTCCTGTGCAGGGCAGGTTGTCATGGTATTTTGCCTGCTGGTGCAGTGGGGCTGGAAAAAAAGCAGAGGAGTTAGTGAGCCTGCAAATGGAGAGGTTTAAAAACTGGAGGAGAGTTGGACTTCCCCTCCTTCTGTTTCAACTGGAATTTGAGTTGGCATCAGGGAGCCTGCCACAGGGAGAAACCCTTGTGCCCTTATGCCCCTAGGAGTTCCTGTCACTGCAAATGTCCAGCAGTGGCACATGCTTTACGGGCTTCCAAAGGGCCTGCTGAACATGTGTGCCACAGCTCTGCTCCCACCTGTGACGTAGTGGGTCTTTCCTGTGGTTTGTGAGCTCTCCCCATCCCTGTGCCCTGGCTTGAACAACTCTGTTTATCATCTGCACAGCAAGCCAAGCAGCCATGTCTGTGGAATGGTTATCAGCCACACCCTACTGATTTCTGGTGTGTCTTGACATTAGGCAGTTGTGATGGGGAGAGGAGTTAATGCTTATTTGTTTATTTATCTTTTCTTTTTTATTGAATATATTGGGGTGACATTGGTTAATAAAATTATGTAGGTTTCAGGTGTACAATTTTGTAATATATCATCCAGTGCTCATTTTGAAGGTGGCATTTGAGTTGAATGCAAACTCCTGAACTTGGTTTTCAAAGACTTCAACAATTAATCTTTTATAATGCTCAACATTCCAGTGCCATGTATTTTGCCCCCAAACCGAATGTATATACTTTCAAATATACATACTTTCAAATACTTGTGTACCTGTTGTTGTGTTGAAAATTACATAGATAGTGGATAAAATGTTTTCATTTTGCATTGATGTATTTAGCATCTCACAGACACAGGTATGGTGTAAAATTTCATTTTCAAGTTGACAATTTTCTACTCTGTGTGTCTAAATATATTTGCATGATCAATATTTGATATAGTAATTGATGTCTCTGTGGTCACACTTTAGTCACATGTCCCAATCTTACCTGCATTGACAGGCTATGTAAACTAATTTGTTCTCACTAAGATTTTAGACATAAAGCTAACATAAAGCTCTGCTATAAGAAATAGGTTGAGGAAGTCAGTATGGGATATTGTAAATTATGAGCATAAGAATAGGAACTTATTTCTCAAGAAGAACATAGCAACAGAAAAAAAGCACAGGTCCCTCTCTGCCCACCTCTCATTGCCAACTTAAAGGCTGCCTCCTCCCCGAGGTCCTCTCAGCCTCTTCCAGCCAGATAAAATTTCCGCCTCTTTCCTATCTGTTCCACAGTGCTTACTTGGATTTGTTATAGGGCCTCTGGTGCCTTCTCCCTCTGGTTATATTCAGTGTTGCATTGGACTGTTTTCCTTATAAGTCTGTGAGTTCTCTGAAAGCATGTTTCATCTCTGGTTCCTTCTTGACACCACTAGTCTTCAGCGCAGAGCCTGCACTTAAATAGCCATTCATGGAATAAACTGATGGCATTGGATGGTTTCCTTTCTTGTTGAGGTTTGCTTGAATTGAGGAGGCCCTCTGGAAGCCTTGGAATTTCTCACTGGGGAGAAGTACTCATCTGCAAGCAGCACTCACAGTATCTCCTCACTGCCCCTGCCCATGCAGTCCTCCTGGCTTGCTGTTTCCTTATTTTTCCTTTCCTTACTCCTTCCCTGTCTGGTGCAATACTGCCTGCTTCCAGAAGACACCCAGAGGACCCTCACTTCTTTCCTTGCTTCAAGCCTCTTTTCAAGGAGCACCAAGAGTAGTTCATCCCCTCCACCCCAAGATGTCTCTCTGGGTTATGAGCAGGGGTGAGAGCCTTAGTCGCCTGCGATCACTCTATGTTCTTTCTCTTCATTTGCCTTTAACATTGGTCAGCTGTGCATGTGTGATAAAATATAGATAACATACAATTTACCATTGTAATCATTGGTAAGTGTACAGTTCACTGATATTAAGTATAGTCACAGTATTGTGCAGCCATCTCTAGAACATTTCATCTTCCAGAACTGAAACTGCACCCACTAAACAGTAATGCCCCATTTCCTCATCCCCCACCCCTTATAAACCACTATTATACTTTCTGGCCCTATAAATCTGACTATTCTAGGGACTTTATATAAGTGAAATCATACAATATTTGTCTTATTGTACCTTGTTTGTTTCACTTAGCATGATGACCTGTTGTAGTATGTATCAGAATTTCCTTATTTTAAGGTTGAATAATATTCCTGTGTATGTGTAGAACACATTTTGTTTATCCATTGATGGATATTTGGTTTTCTCCCACCTTTTGGCTGTTATGAATAATGTTACTATGAACATGGATATGCAAATATCTGTTCGAGTTCTGGCTTTCAATTCTTTTGGATATTTTTTTGGAGGAACTGCTATACTGTTTTCTACAGTGACAGCACCATTTTACATTCTCACCAGCAATGTCCTACAAGGGTTTCAATTTCTCTACATATTCATCAGTACTTGTTATTGCCTGTCATGTTTATTATAACTATTCTAGTGGGCGCGAAGTGGCACTTCATTGTGGTTTTGAGTTGCATTTCCCTAATGATTAATTAGGACTCTTTGTATGTGCTGGACGGTTAAGTCTATGTCCTGCTGATGAGGGTGTGCACTTTGCCTCGTTTTCCAGGCCTTCCTGGAAGTTGGAAATTTCCACTGTTTTATAGATTAAAATTACCTGGACTTAAGTCTTTGTTGGGTAGTCAGTTTCCTCTGGACTCTCCACACGCTTTAAAGGCTGCAACCCTACAGCCCATCATTACTGCCACCTTTTCCACTCTCTGCCCAGGCATGTAGACCTAGCCTTCCCTAAGCCCTAGGATTTTTTGGATTCTTTGTTTTCTTGTCATCTGAGCCATATAGTCACACCATACTGTGACAGTCAATCAGTTATCCTGGAGAGAAAAAAGACTCTGGGAATGGAGAGGAAGGGAAACGGCAAGAGATGGCAGAATTTTTGAACCCATTTTCTGGAAAAAAAAAGTAGATAAATATATGCCTTTCTCCATGCCAAAAGTCTGTTTTTGTTTGTTAATCAAGCAGTTTTCTGCTTCCTTAGGAACCTGCCAATTTTCCATTAGTGTAAGATGAGGAATAGAAAATGGATCTATGAAAGCTTAACAAAATGCCTGAATTGACCACTAAAAATGCCATCCAGAAATCTCCTTTGCTACTTGATCTCCGAGTGAGTGTAAAGAGCTGGTGACCCTCATGAAAAACAAAAATAAGAACAGAAAGGAAGCCCTCCACCCAATTCCTAGCAGGCAAGAATGATAGTAGGTGGGTTTCCAGGTGGAGAAGGGACACATTTTTTCAGTTTCATATTCTTCTTGGAGTCCTCTCGCTGACTCCATTGTCTACACAACCCCAGGTGGCCTGAGGCTTGTTGTTTGTTACCTACTTGGGAACCAGGCCCACATCCTTCTCTTCATACTCCTAAGACATCTGGCTTTGTCTTAGGGAACTTTATAAAATAATACAGGAGAGGAAGGAAAAAATCATTGCAAAAATATAATTAACAGCATATTAAATAGATGAGTTTCCTGAATGCAGGTTTTAGGTCCGATAGTGAATGCAATCTGAACCACCAAGAGCCAGGACATTGTGGCTGCTCGCTCACTTGTCTGCCTTTTGGCTGAGCTCCCTGCCTGTTTGTAGGAGTGGGTACCATCTGACTTTCCTTAACCTGGGAGGAGATTCCAGGGCAAGGTGTAAAGAGACCATGTACCAAGCCAGCTGTTCATCAAAGCCCTTCCACCCCAGCTTGGTTTCCTGTTTCGGCAGGAGCTTTGCCGCTGGGGCTGTCTCAGCATAGGCTTCATCCTCAAGTTAATGATCTTGTCTAGAACCAGCTCCCCTAGGTGGACCCATGTTCTTCTGGGGGTGGGAGTATATCTCCTGCTTTTAGATGGAACATAAGTGAATATTTTTATTTTAATAGTAATCATTTGTTTTATGGTTTCTTTAAGTCACATAGTAGTGGTTTTCCATTTACATAAGTGATACAGTTTCTTTAAGTGAAAGAGTGAGAAATTTAAAAGAAAATATTAATGAAGTAATAGTTCAGGTGATATGAAGTATCAACTGAAGATCATCATTGCCAATTCAACTCCAACAGGAGTTCCCAATCTGGGGTACAGTGAAGGGGGAGAGAAACTTTATTTGGTGCAAACAGTTCAATTGTGATGCAGTGTGGTTGTGAAACAGCTTGGGTGGGGAGGCTCTGTATTGTCATCCTGATGTTGTGGCTGCACCCAAGGAAATGTGATCTTCAATGGAAACTGAAAGTGTGATCTACAGAGACAAAAGGCAGGGTGGCTTTTATAGAGGAGAGTACCTGCCCTTGATCCCTGAGTGGTCAGTCCTCATGCATTTAATGATGAGAGCAGTTTGATTGGTCCAAAAAGCACTGTCCTGATTGGTTGGAATGGAGCTATTTTGACTGGTCAGTGAAGATGCAAATGAGGCTATAGCTATACAGCTCTGATCAGACAGGGAAAGTCTCAATCCTATTGGTTGAAATATGATCCTAGGAGTTCTCTTATAAGGGTTGACTCAGGCAGTAGGAGCACAATGCACAGGCTGACAGCTCAGCTTGTGGCTTTTCTATGGTATGCAGTGTGCATGAGAGACCTCTGCAAACAATGAATGCTAGATTCTGGTTATGAATTTGAGCCCAATTAACCATGAAGAGTCCTTTTTGGCAGGTATATTCACCTCAGGGCCAATAGTGGATATGTTAAAAATCAGGAAAGTGGTCCATAGGTGACTGGAGATTGGGACATACCATCTTAGAGTGACCTGCCTCTCTGAGAAGAGTCCCATAAGCAGAAAGTTGCCAGGAGAGCTGTGTGACAAAAATTGCCATCATTTAGTTTCAGGGGCCTTCCTGTGTTCTGGATTTCTGGTGGAACAAGGAAAGCTAGAATATATTTACTAATCTATTACATTTACTAATAGTATCCCCTGTGAGTACAGATAACCGGGCCACTGACTGTATTTTATTTCCTCATTAGCTTCCTCTAATACTTTTCTTGCTGAATTTCAAGGCAGAAGTAGTAGTGACTAAACCTCAAATTACTCTGCTTTAGCAGAATCTCTTCCACTCAGTAGTTTACCTCCTAACCCCTGCCTGGACTCTCCAGAAAGAGAATTTTTTCAAATCTTTTCTCCTTTTACTTCACACTATCCCAGTCCTTATCCTCCCAAAACACTACATGAAATGCATTCATAAACTTTGTTTGGCCTGAAGAAATTGACACTGGGCTCATCTACTTCTGTTTGTGAGATGACTCCTTGCTCCATTGTGTTGTGGAAATCCCCTGGTGGCTTTTCTAGGTGCAGCGGAAAGGAACTGGGGGGAGCTGGCATTTATTGAGTCCCTACTAAGAGCCAGAGGATACACTAGGCCTCCATCTGATTGAGCTCTTCAAATTCTCCCACGAGCCCTGCAGGTATCATTTGACACTTGAGGAAACCGAGGCTTGGAGAAGCTCAGTAACTTGCCCTAGGTTCCCTGACTCACATGAGCTTTCCACTGCCTCAATGGGAGCCTGCCCTTGCCCAGTGCAGTGTGTGCTGCCTGAATGATTAGCCAAAGGTCTGAACACAAGTGCTTTCAGGCCTTTTTTTTTTTTTGCCTGCAACAACAATGAGCTGGAGGGGAAACAGATTAATTAAAGTTGAATTTGTCCTAGTAGGAAACTGGCTAGAGCATCTCAGGAGAGCCTCAGTCTGGGCCTGGCTGTCTGTCAGGATGTGGCCTGGAGCCTGACTTCCCTTCCTGGCCATCCCTTTATCTTCCTACCCTCTTTCATTTCCTTCTGCTCCCTGACCCCACTGCCTCCTCCATGAGAGTTGAGAAGCAAGCTGCTCAGAAGGAAATGGCTTTTGTTATTTAACCTGGATAAGTGTCTCCATGTGTCTTATCTACTCATGGCTGAAGGAGGGGGACTGGGGTCACCCTAATGTGTTTGTTTGTGTTGTTGGACCCCTAAAAGCAAAGTGAAGGTAGCTCCTTACATACTTCACTAGTTTAGTCTCCACCCGCTTCCAAGCACTAATTCTAAACCTATTCTTTTTTATTGAGATATAATTGGCATATAACATATTAATTTCAAGTATACCAACCTAATGGCCTGGTATTTGTATAAATTGCAAAATTATCAATACGATAAGTCTAATTAATATCTATACCTAGTCTTATAAGACATAATGGCTAAATATACAGACCATTAACTTGGCCTTTACAGCTACCAACTGTCAACCAATGGTCATTGGCATCAATTCAACACCAATATGAATCCCCAATTTGGGGTGTGGTGAAGAAGGGAACTTTATTCAGTGCAAAACAGCCCAATGGAGATACAGCAGGGCTGTGAAAACAGAATGGCTATGAGGCAGCCCTGGGGCCAGATAGCCTTGGAGCCAGACAGCCCTGTAACCAGACAGCCCTGGATCTAGGCCCCTCTCTGGGTAGAAAACTTTGCTGTGCTCCTCAATGGTCTACTTTGTACTTCACTAGTCTGCTCTACTCTGCTCTGGAAGGACATCTTTGTTTTTTCAGCTCTGCCAGGAGAACACAGTCCTCAGTTGGTGGAAAGGGAAAGTGCACTTTCAGAGCCAGAAGTTAGCTGGCTTACATAGACAGGAGTTCCCACTTCTAGTCCTTGATTGGTCTGGCCTCATGCAAATGAGGACTCCAAATTCTCACCCTTTAATTGGCACAAAAGGCACTGTTCTGATTGGTCAGAACAGAACCACTCTGGTTGTTCAGAGCTTGGCAGCTCTGATTGGATGGTGAAAGCCTCAATCTTATTGGTTGAAATAGGACTCCAGGGAACTTCTGTACCACAGCTGACTCAGATGACAGGAACACAGAGCACACAGGCAGTTCAGTGCTGAGGCACGTGGGTCAGTGCAGGTGTGTCCCTGAAGTGCAGTTTGTGTGAGAGGTCCCTGTGCAGAAATGGATGCTAAGCTGTTTTTTAAACATTTGAGCCCAGTTAGCCACCAGAAGTTCTCCTTAGTAGGTGTCTTCCTTCTCAGGGTTTACACAATAATGGGTCCCAAGCAGCCTTTCCAGTTTGCAATTCCCTGCTTCCTTACACAATCCTCATTTTTCTGCTGGCTGAAATACCCACCATGGCCCTCCTGGATTTCTGGCCTCCTTGCACCTTCCACCTCTGCCTATTAAGCAGCTTTATGGAATGGTAAGAGGAGTTAGACTTTAAAGCCGTAGGTTGGATGTCATACCTACCAAACTTATCTTCTGTGAGCTTCAGTTTACTTCTCTCTAAAACAAGGTTAATGATAACAACCCAGTTACATTTTAAAATTGTTGTAATGATAAGACAGAGTGATATGAAAAACACTTTTATAAAATGCAAAACACCACTCAAATGCTATTTCTTTTTTTATAATTTTAAAAACATTTTATTTACTTATTTTTAGAGAGAGGGGAAGGGAGGGAGAAAGAGAGGGAGAGAAAAACATCAATGTGCGGTTGCCTCTCTTGTGTCCCCCTGGGGACCTGGCCCACAACCCAGGCATGTGCCCTGACTGGGAATCGAACCAGTGACCCTTGGGTTCACAGGCCAGCACTCAATCCACTGAGCCACATCAGCCAGGACTCAAATGCCATTTCTTATTGTTGAGGGACAATGACCCATCCATTGGGGCTCAGCTCTATGGGCCATTCCCTCATGAAGGCTCCCTAAGGCCCTGGATGAAAGCAAGCACTCTCTCTTTTTGCAGTGCTACAGCACTTGGGAATTCTTCATGACATGCATCACTTTTTGTCCAGCATGAGAGTTATTTGTGTACAAGGTCAAGAGTTTATGTGGAGGTAGAGAGTTGGCTTAGGCATCCTTGTTTCCCACAGGATATAGCTTTGCACAAAGTAAATTCTGAAAAAAAAAACTGTTTGTTGACTTGGGGAAGCAAAAAAAGGAAAGTCAGTTCTGTGACTTGGAAAAACTTTCAGGTAGTATATATGTGCCCCTGCTGTGAAGCAAGGGATAATGACAGGGGGTGGAGAGAGATGGAGATTTTGTTTTAAGATTTTATTTACTTATCTTTAGAGGGGAAGGGAAGGAGAGAGGGAGAGAAATATCAATGTATGGTTGCCTCTCATGCGTCCCCTGCTGGGAACTGGCCTGCAACCCAGGCATGTGCCCTGACTGGGAATCGAACTGTGATCATGTGGTTCACAGGCCCACGCTCAATCCACTGAGCTACACCAGCCAGGGCTGGAGATCTTTTGAATGAGTTAAACAGTTTCATTGCCATGCAAACTTTTTGAGTTTTCATTCAATTCAGGCTGCAGACTTCCCGTGAATCCTTAGGGAAGAAGAAATCAGAAAAGCTAGTCCTGCATCTATCCCTGGCCTGTACCAGCTGAACAGCCAAGAGGAGCCTCAGGGCTCTGGGTGGGTGCAGGTAAGGACAGATATAACAGCTTTGAAGAAAGCTGCCTGTGGTGCCTCCATGAAACCCAGCAGAAGAAATGTTGATCTTGAACAACAAAACTACTTGGAGGCCACATTAACAATATTCAGACCCTCTTAAGCTCTTACTCAACTCAACATTTGGGTCTCTCTACTATTTTATTTACAGTATTTTTGAGGTACATTTGCCTTCCAGTAAATTACATATATTTAAAATGTACAGGTTGATTGATAGTTTTGATATATGCTTGCACCTGTAAAATCATCGCCACAATTAAGATAATGAATATTCTCATTGCCCCTGAAATTTCCTTAGTCACCTTTAATATTTCTTCACAGCCTAAACCAAAGGAAAGAACATGGGTTTATCGGTGATGGGCTCTTTTTAGATTAGAAAACTCTTAGGATCAGTGACCTTGGATTTCGTGTACTAGGGCCAGCAGAGCCCCAGTAGTCAATTCTTTGTGAAAGTCAGCTTTAGTGGTCCTTTTTTGTAGGGACATTCCCTGGCACTATATTGTTTGAGTGACCTAAGGCAGACCTCATCCTCTCTGGGCTGCAGTTTTTCCATCAATAAAATGAGACAGTTGGACAAAAAGATGTATATGGTTCCTGTCAGCCCGGATAACAGGACCTTTCTATGACAACCTTTCCTAAATAAACAATATATTTTTAGAATTATAAAAAGTATATATAATCTATCTTCTCTGTTTTCTCATCCCCCAAATTTCATTCTGATAGGGTCTTGGCTGATGAGTGAAGTGCCAAGGGTTTTAAGTGGTTTATTAACTCCATTTTATACGTGAGGAATTTGAGGCCAAGAAAGGAGAGATGATCTTCCCACAGTTAATAAACAGCTTACCTGGGATGCAGATCCAACCATGATTCTTAAGCCTGTAATCTATGGTCAGGACACTGGCCCACACTCAATTCAAAGACAATATATCCAAGAATTCAGGTTTAGTTCTTTCCCCGTTGCTGGGACGAGTAAGGGTTCTTCTATCTAACAATTAGTCCTGCTTTCCTCCTGACTTGATGTGAGAGCCTCAGCTCACCTCTGCAGGCCTCTGAAAGGACTAAGGTGGCAACAGTGTGCTCCTCTGCCCCACTAAACCACAAAGTCAGGTCATAGAATAGGACGCTTACATTTTCTTAGACTGGAAGTTTCCAGAAAGCAGAAACTCTCAGGGAATGTAATTCTTTGTATGCTGTCTCCTGGGACCATGTGCATATGTTCAGTAATCCCCCATGGTGGGATCACAGGGTCAGCGGGAAAGGGTATGAAGTTTGGAATTAGGAAGGAATTCTATCTGGCACTCTGCCTCATGGATTACCCAAGGGGTACAAACCTCTAAGGGGACCTGGTATAGGATGAAGTTGAGGCAGCAATGGGCTGAGCTGCACATACATTTAAGAGTAAGCACATGTTCCTAATAGCTACATCTTTTGTAACTCCCTAGTTTTTAGAGAACCCCCTCCCCTACCTGCTTACTGTGTCCTAGGGTAAGGTGAGAAAGGAGTACCTTGGAGACAAGTCTCAGCTAAGGGGACTTAGATGTGGTAGCAGGGTTCTGTGCAGTCCCAAAGTGTCTGCTTCCTGAGTACTCAGGAAGTATCCAAGAGTAGGTGGTCAGTAAGTATTTGCTGACAGAATGAATGAGCTTGTGTCAGGCACTGTGGGGGTAGAGATGAACTGGGCCCAGTCCCTGGCTATAGTAGAGAAGGAAGAATAAGACAAACACATAAATAGCTGTTACACATGACAGAATGTGATAAATGCCTTAGGAGAGGAAGTGTGAAGAGATCCAGAGGAGGGAAGCTCACATCTAGCAGTGGTGGGGGATGGAGCTCCAGAGAAAATTTCCCACTGGAGGTGACATTAGAGCTGGTTTTGAATAGGGACTAGGGTTTCTATAGTGGATCATGAATGTTTATGTGGTGGTGGTGGGGGGGAGAAAAGATAGGCTGCATTTCAGGCACCAGCAGCAGGCTTAGGGCCAGAAAGCTCCCTGAGGATATCCCCAGGGAACACAGAGGACTGAAAGTCACTGATTATCCTAGAGCCTCAGTGTAGCTGAGAAGCTCCTTCCCATGATGCCTTGATTTGAGCCACCAGGTAGCCAAATGGGTTTAGCCAAGGTCCTTGATGCCGCATGAAATTTAAGCCCAGGTTTCTTAGCTTCAGACTCTCTCAACTGCAGAGAATCTGAAGACTAGCAGTTACAAATTAATTACAAAATATCAAAATCCAGGGGAAGAAGGGGAAAATGCAAGACTGGGGCAACCACCAGACTGGAGGTGCCTCCATGGGGAGTAAATTGATTGAGGATGGAAAAGAAAAGTGAGGGCTTCAATCCAAAAATAGAGGAGTCTAGAAGGTGTTAAAGGATTGGGAAGAGAGTGGGGATAGACACCCTGTCCATCTGGGCTCTCACCTGCCCACCAAGCCATGGCCAGCCAGCCACAGCTCTGTTACTTCCTGAATATTGAGAAGTTGGCCAACTGTGGCCCCCAAGAGACAGGCCGCTTTCCCTTACAGAGTTAATCTAAAAATATTTGTTGCCTGTACAAGAATGAGTCAAAACTAGTATATTTTTTAAATATATTTGTACCCAAGGAGACCAAAGATGGTGGAGGAGTAAGTGGAAGCTACACTTACATCCTCCCAGGACCAATTTGGAATTAAAACCAAATTATAGAGAAATCATCTGGAATAACTAGCTGAACACTAGCTGGAGAGCAGCTTTATAACCATGGGCAGATGGAAGAAACCATTTCACTACAACATGACTGGTAGGGAGTGTGGAGATGCAAGATGGCTGCCTAGGCTCCCATGGGTAGCAACTGAAGTGCCAGAGGGATATTTCAGTGGCCAGGGGGTTCCCCCTGAGAAGTATTGGGTCTAAACCCCAAGCCAGGCTCCCCAGCCTACAGCACCAGAGCTGAAGGAACCCAGATAACATCCAGCTGTGAAAAGCTGAAGGGTTTCTGTCTGCTAGCGAGAAATGGCTGGAGACACAGAGAGCCTCTTAGAGGGCTTATGCACAAAATTTGGTTTGTGGTCACTTACCCTTGGCTCCAGCAAAGGGAGGGCAGAGTGAACTAGAGATAGTTGAGGGGATTCTGGAGTATGGCTCTAGGAAAAAAACTGAAGGAATAGCCAACAGGATTTCTGGGTTGAGTTATCCCCCACACTGCAAGAGCCATTTTTCTCAGGCAGAGCACTCCTCTCTGAATGGCATCAGACTGAGGGGGAGCAATAGCTCTGCCTGGAGGAATTACTCTGCCCCACACTGTGGTGCTTAAGCCTGACTACTGATTACAGATTGATAGATTAATGACTAAAGGAGACAGCTGCAGAGTGTGGATTGCTTGTAGTCTCAAACAGGCTACGTAGGGCCAGACTGGGACCCCCATTTGACATCACCCGGGGCAGAACCAGAAAGAGAAGACAGTATTAAACACTAGATTCTACTGAGATGAATTCTATTACAGTCTTCATGCTTTGCATTATTTTTCACCTCTGTGTAGCTTTTTAACATTCGTTTCTTGTCCTTTAAGGTGGTCCGTATTAAGTTACTAGTTTTTTTTTTCAATTTTTTATTTAATTATTTTTCAAGTACAGTTTTCTGTCTATTACTCCCATGCCATCCCACCCCCGTGCTCCCCCTGCCTCCCATTTCCACCCTTCTAAGTTGTTGTCCATGTATCCTTTATATATGTTCCTCTAAATCCTTCCCCTATTTCCCCTGAAATTCCCTCCCCTCTCCCTTCTGGTCACTGTCAGCCTGTTCTCTATTTCAGTGTCTTTGGTTATATTTTGCTTGCTTGTTTGTTTTGTTGTTTAGCTGCCTGTTAAAGGTGAGATCATACGGTATCTGTCCTTCAACACCTGGCTTATTTCACTTAGCATAATGTTTTCCAGTTCCATCCATGATGTTGCAAAAGGTAGGAGCTCCTTCTTTCTTTCTGCAGCATAAAATTCCATTGTGTATATGTACCATAGTTTTTTGATCCATTCATTTACCGACAGGCACCTAGGTTGCTTCCAACTCTTGGCTATTGTAAATTGTGCTGCTATGAACATTGAGGTGCATAGGTTCTTTGGAATTGGTGTTTTAGGGTTCTTAGGATACAATCCCAGCAGTGGAATTGCTGGGTCAAAAGGCAAGTCCAATTTTAGTTTTCTGAGAAAATTCCATACTGTTTTCCATAATGGTTGTACCAGTCTGCAATCCCACCAACAGTGGACCAGAGTCCCCTTTTCCCCACACCCTCTCCAACATTTGTTGTTTATTGCTTTGTTTATGATAGCCATTCTCACCGGTGTAAAGTGGTATCTCATTGTAGTTTTAATTTGCATCTCTCTGATAGCTAGTGATATTGAGCATCTTTTCATGTGTCTCTGGATCCTCTGTATGTCCTCCTTGCAGAAGTGTCTGTTCAAGTCCTTTCCCCATTTTTTAATTGGGTTAGTTGTCTTCTTAGAGTGAAGTCGTGTGAGTTCTTTGTATATTTTGGAGATTAAACCTTTGTCTGAGGTATCATTGGCAAATATGTTTTCCCATACAGTTGGTTGTCTTTTTATTTTAATGCTGTTTTCTTTAGCTGCGCAGAAGCTTTTTATTTTGATGAGATCCCATTTGTTTATTCTTTCCTTTATAGTCCTTGCTCTAGGGGACATATCAGTAAAAATGTTGCTGCGTGAAATATCTGAGATTTTCCTGCCAATGTTCTCCTCTAGGACTTTAATGGTGTCATGGCTTATATTTAAGTCTTTTATCCACCTTGAATTTATTTTGGTGTATGATGTAAGTTGGTGCTCGAGTTTCATTTTTTTGCATGTAGCTGTCCAGTTCTCCCAACACCATTTGTTGAAGAGGCTATCTTTACCCCATTTTATGATACTGCCCCCTTTGTCGAATATTAATTGACTGTAGAGATTTGGGTTTATTTCTGGGTTCTCTATTCTGTTCCATTGGTCTATGTGCCTGTTTTTATGCCAGTACCAGGCTGTTTTGATTACAGTGGCCTTGTAATACAGTTTGATATCAGGTATTGTGATCCCTCCTACTTTGTTCTTCTTTCTTAACATTGCAGCTGCTATTCGGGGTCTTTTATGGTTCCATATAAATTTTTGAAGTGTTTGTTCTATGTCTGTGAAATATGCCATTGGTACTTTAATAGGTATTGCATTGAATCTGTAAATTGCTTTGGGTAGTATGGACATTTTGATGATGTTAATTCTTCCAATCCATGAACACGGTATACGTCTCCATTTGTTTGTGTCTTCCTTGATTTCTGTCTTCAGTGTTGTGTAATTTTCTGCATACAGGTCTTTAACCTCCTTGGTTAGATTTATTCCCAGATATTTTATTTTTCTTTTTGCTATATCGAATGGGATTTTTTTCTTGATTTCTGCTTCTGCTGATTCATTGTTAGTATACAGAAATGCCTTTGATTTCTGGATATTGACTTTGTATCCCGCTGTTTTGCCAAATTCATTTATTAGTTCCAGCAATTTTTTGGTAGAGTCTATAGGATTTTCCATGTACACTATCATGTCATCTGCAAACAGTGACAGTTTTGTTTCCTCCTTTCCGATTTGGATGCCTTTTATTTCCTTTTCTTGTCTGATTGCTGTGGCTAGAACTTCCAATACTATATTAAATAGAAGTGGTGAAAGTGGACAACCTTGTCTTGTTCCTGATCTTAGTGGAAAAGCTTTCAGTTTTTGCCCATTCAGTATGATGTTGGCTGTAGGTCTTTCATATATGGCCTTTATTATATTGAGGAATGCTCCCTCTATTCCCACTTTGCTGAGTACCTTTATCATAAATGGGTGTTGTACCTTATCAAAAGCTTTTTCCGCGTCTATTGATATGACCATGTGGTTTTTGTCCTTGCTTTTGTTTATGTGGTGTATTACATTTACTGATTTGCGGATATTGAACCATCCTTGCATCCCTGGGATGAATCCCACTTGGTCATGGTGTATGATCTTTTTGATGTATTGTTGGATGCGATTTGCCAATATTTTGTTGAGGATTTTAGCATCTATGTTCATCAGTGATATTGGCCTAAAGTTTTCTTTCTTTGTTGTGTCTCTATCTGGTTTTGGAATTAGGATAATGCTCGCTTCATAAAAAGAGTTTGGGAGTTTCCCATCATTTTGGATTTTTTGGAATAGTCTGTGAAGAATAGGGGTTAGCTCTTCCTTAAACGCTTTGTAGAATTCTCCTGTGAAACCATCTGGTCCGGGGCTTTTGTGTGATGGGAGTTTTTTGATTACTGCTTCAATTTCATTTGCTGTTATTGGTCTGTTCAGGCTTTCTACTTCTTCTTCATTGAGTTTTGGAAGATTATATTTTTCTAGAAATTTGTCCATTTCACCTAGGTTTTCAAATTTCTTGGCATACAGTTCTTCATAGTAATTCCTTACAATCCCTTCTATTTCTGTGGTATCAGTTGTAATCTCTCCTCTTTCATTTCTGATTGTGTTTATTTGTGTCCTCTCTCTTCTTTTCTTAATGAGCCTACTTAAAGGCTTGTCTATTTTGTTTATCTTTTCAAAAAACCAACTCTTGGATTCATTGATCCTTAGAATTGTGCTTTTAGTCTCTATGTCATTTAATTCTGCTCTGATCTTGGTTATTTCCTTCCTTGTACTTGCTCTGGGCTGTCTTTGTTGTTGTTCTTCGAGTTCTTGCAGGCGTCGGGTTAGGTTGTTTGTTTGAAATGTTTCTATTTTCTTTAGGTAAGCCTGTATTGCTATGAACTTCCCTCTCAGGACTGCCTTGGCCGTGTCCCATAAGTTTTGGGTTGTTGTGAGTTCATTTTCATTTGTTTCCAGAAACTTTTTGATTTCTTCCCTAATTTCAATCTTGACCCATTCGTTGTTTAATAGCATACCATTCAGTCTCCATGATTTTGGGTGTTTTGGGTTTTTTCCTTTGGGGTTGGTTTCTAATTTCAGTCCCTTGTGGTCAGAGAAAATGCTTGGTATGATTTCAATTTTCTTGAATTTGTTGAGGCTCGTTTTGTGTCCTATCATATGGTCTATCTTTGAAAATGTTCCATGTGCATTTGAAAAGAATGTGTATTTAGCTTGCTTGGGATGAAGGGCTCTATATATATCAGTCAAGTCCATTTCATCTAGGGTGTTGTTTAGTGCAGCTATATCTTTGTTGATATTTTGTTTGGGAGATCTGTCCATTTTTGACAGTGGGGTGTTAAAATCCCCTACTATAATTGTGTTGCTGTCAATATCTTTCTTGAAGTCTTCTAGGATTTTTATTATATATTTGGGTGCTCCTATGTTGGGTGCATATATATTTATGATGTTAATGTCTTCCTGGTGGATTCTTCCCTTGAGTATTATGAAGTGACCTTCTGGGTCTCTCTTTATGGCCCTTTTTTTGAAGTCTATTTTGTCTGATATTAGAATTGCTACCCAGGCTTTTTTTTTTCTTGTCCATTTGCTTGGGAAATTTGTTTCCAGCCTTTCACTTTTAGTCTGTGATGGTCTTTTGTCCTGAGGTGGGTCTCCTGTAGGCAGCATATGTGTGGGTCATGCTTTCTTACCCATTCAGCTATTCTATGTCTTTTGCTTAGAGCATTTAATCCATTTACATTTAAGGTTATTATTGATAGGTACTTATTCATTGCCATTTTTGTACTAGAGTTCCTCTCTGTCTCTCTCTTTTCCTTCCTTTTTTAAAAGCAGTCCTTTTAGTATTTCTTGTAGAGCTGGTTTGGTGGAGGCATATTCTTTTAGACTTCTTTTGTCTTGGAAGCTCTTTATTTGGCCTTCTATCTTGATTGAGAAGCTTGCTGGGTAAAGTAGCCTTGGTTGTAGGTCTCTGGTTCTCATGACTTGAAATATTTCTTGCCATTCTCTTCTTGCTTGGAGTGTTTCCACTGAGAAGTCAGCAGCTAACCTTATTGGGGCTCCCTTGTATGTTACTTCCTTTGTCTCCCTTGCTGCCTTTAAGATTCTCTCTTTGTCTTGGAATTTTGCCATTTTAATGATGATGTGTCTTGAAGTGGGCCTCTTTGGGTTCCTCTTGAATGGGACTCTCTGTGATTCCTGGACTCGTGCAACTTTTTCTCTCATCAAATTAGGAAAATTTTCCATCATTACTCTTCCAGATAGGTTTTCTATCCCTTGTTCTTCTCCTTCTGGTATTCCTATTATTCGGATATTATTATGTTTCATATTATCTTGTATTCTCTTAGTCCCTCTTCATTCTTTTTGAGCCTCTTTTCCCTTTCTTGCTCTTTTTGGGAGATTCTTTCTACTGTGTCCTCCAACTCGCTGATCTGATCTTCTGCCTCATCGATCCTGCTTTTCATTCCTTCTACTGTGTTCTTCAGTTCCGAAATTGTATTCTTCATTTCCTCTTGGCCTTTGCTGATAGTTTCTATTTCCTTTTTCATGTTGATCTAGTTTGTGGAGAGCTCATTGTAGCTCCCCTCTAGTTTCTGGTAGCTCCCCTCTAGTTTCTGGTAGCTCATTGTGAGCTCTTTGAATTTCCTGATAACTAGTGCTTTGAATTCAATATCTTATGATAGCTGACTTGCCTCTCTTTCATCTGACATTATTTCTGAGACTTCCACCTTTTCTTTCATTTGGGCATTGTTTCTTTTTCTTCCCATTGTTTGCGATGCTCTTCTTGTTAGCTTCAGCTTCTTAAATTGATCTGTTCTGACTCCCCAGGTTTATGGTGTGAATTTCTGTGGTAGAATACCTGTGAAATTCAGTGGTGCAGTCTCCTGCAGGTATCTTGATGTTCTCCGCTTCCACCTATTCCTTTCTTTGTGTGTGTGTGATCAGCTGGAGGGGGAGGCAAAATGGTTTATGACAGCAGGAGAGTACTTTATGATATTTACAGTCACAGCCAGTACAGAAGAGATAGAAGATCTTTAGGCTCTATACAGTGTTAACTGTAATCTTCAACCCAATTTGCCACTTTTAAGAAAGGATAGACCAAAGATAAGTCTCTTGTTGGGGAGGGAAGGCTTGTGAGTTGTATTTAGAAAGCAGTGAGTTTGCGGGTGGTCAGATTTTGAGGTAAGGTGAGAGTAAAGAATAGTAAATAGGCATAGTGTGTGAGCAAGTAGAGTTAATCACTACAGTAATAGAATTCAGGAACCTTTAAAGTGGGCTAAGACACGAGAGATGTGTTGTGAAGTATTTACAGTGGTATAGAAAGCAACAAACAAACAAACAAACACACAAGAAAAGGGCAAGAGAAGTGAGGAAAAAGCAATAAGTTTGGGGTGAAAGGAAGAAGGACTAAAACAGGAAAAACGAAAGGAGAGGGAACAGAGTACTGAAAGATACAGCAACAATAAAATTTAAAAAATATACGATTACTGAAAAAAAGTTGTTAAAAAAAGTTTTAAAAAAGCACCTCCTTCCTTGTTGGTTTCAAACTGTCCAATCCGGTTTTTCTGGTTTTGGCAGGACCCCTCTGTGGGCTGGGTTGTAGGCCCAGGCACACACCAGCCCGCCAGCCAGGCTACCAGACTGGGGTGCGGGCGCCTGCCCACCCGACAGGCTGCTTGGGTCCCCCGGGATCTGGTACTGGTCCTTCCCAGTCCTGTGGCTGGGTGAGAAGCAAGTCAAGCTGCCTTCACAGGAGAACACCTCAGTCCACTTTCCAGTAAAAACTTCTCCAGAAAGCGTGCCTCTCAGCCATTGTTAAGAATGGATAGATCTTCCAAGCAAAAAATCAACAAGAAATAGCCCTGGCTGGCGTAGCTCAGTGGATTGAGCGCGGGCCTGCGAACCAGACGATCGCGGTTCGATTCCCAGTCAGGGCACATGCGTGGGTTGCATGCCGGTTCCTTGCAGGCTAACTACCAGCAGGGGACTCACAACAGGCAACCATACATTGATGTTTCTCTCCCTCTCTCCTTCCCCTCTAAAGATAAATAAATAAATAAAATCTTTAAAAATAAATAAATAAAAATAAAAGTAAATAAAATCTTATTTAAAAAAAATCAACAAGAATATTGTGACATTGAACAATACTCTAGATCAAATGGACTTAATTTATATGTGTGTGTGTATATATATATATATATACAGAAATTTTACCCTAAATAAACAAAATATACATTCTTTTCAAATACACATGGAACATTTTCAAAGATAGACCACATGATAGAACATAAAGCAAGCCTCAACAAAAAACTTTCAAATTCATGGAGACTGAATTATATGCTATAAAATAATGAATGGGTTACCAATGAGATCAAGGAAGAAATAGAAAAGTTTCTGGAAACAAATGAAAATGAACACACAACACACCAAAACCTGTGAGGCACCATGAAGGCAGTCTTCAGAGGGAAGATCATAGCAATACAGGCCTACCTAAAAAGATAGAAACATTTCAAATACAAAACCTAACCCTATAGCTACAAGAACTAGAGGAACAACAACAAACAAAGCCTAGAAGGAGTAAATGGTAGGAAAATAATTAAGATAAGAGCAGGATTAACTGACATAGTGACTAAGAGAACAATTCAAAGGATCAATAAATTCAGGAGCTGGTTCTTTGAAAAGATAAACAAGATTGACCAGCCTTTAACTAGACTCATCAAGAAAAAAAGAGTGGAGACCCAAATAATAAAATAAGAAATGAAAGAGGAGAAATTACAACTGATGTCATCAAAATACAAAGGATTGTAAGAAATTACTATGAAACTATATGCCAAGAAATTTGACTACTAGGCAAAATGAACACATTTCTAGAAACCTATAATCTTCCTAAACTGAATCAAGAAGAAGCAGAAAGCCTGAACAGACTGGTAACAGCTAGTGAAATTGAAGCAGCAATCAAAAAACTCCTGGCACACAAAAGCCTGGACTGGATGGCTTCACTGGTGAATTTTACCAAACATTTAGGGGAGAGCTAACTTCTATCCTTCCCAAACTATTCCAAAAATTCAAGAAGATAAAAGGCTCTCAAACTCTTTTTATGAAGCCAGTGTTATCCTAGTTCCAAAACCAGATAAAGACACAACAAAGGAAGAAAACTATATGCCACTATTGCTGATGAACATAGATGCTAAAATCCTCAACAAAATATTAGCAAACTGCATCCAACAATACATTAAAAAGATCATAGTGGGATGAATCCCAGGGATGCAGGGATGGTACAATATTTGCAAATCAATAAATTTAATACATCACATAAACAGGCTGAAAGACAAAAATCACACAATCATGTCAACTGATGCTTAAAAGCATTTGATAAAGTACAGCACCCATTTATGATAAAAACACTCAGCAAAGTGGAATAGAGGGAGCATTCCTCAACAAATTGAAGTCCATATACAAGAACCTACAGCCAGCATCATACTCAATGGGCAAAAGCTAAAAGCTTTCCCACTAAGATCAGAAACAAGACAAGGATGCCCGTTTTCACCACTTTTATTCAACATAGTATTTGAAGTTCTAGCCACAGTGATCAGACAAGAAAAACAAATAAAAGGCATCCAAATTGGAAAGGAAGAAATAAAACTGTCATCATTTGCAGATGATATGATAGTGTACAAAGAAAACCCCATAAGCTCCACTGAAACTACTTGACCTAATGAGTGAATTTGGCAAAATAGCAAATTACAAAGTCAGTATTCAGAAATTGAAGGCATTTTTGTACACCAACAATGAAATATCATAAATAGAAACTAGGGGGGAAATCCATTTACTGTAACAACAAGAAAAGTAAAGTACCAAGGAATAAACTTAACCAAGGAGGTAAAAGACCTGTACTTGGAAAACTACAGAACACTGAAGAAAGAAATTGAGTGAGGTACAAATAAATGGAAGCATATATTGTGTTCATAGATTGGAAGAATTGACATCATTAAAATGTCCATACTACCCAAAGCAATCTATAGATTCAGTGCAATCTCTATTAAAATATCAATGACATATTTCATAGATTTAGAACAAATAATTCAGAAATTTACATGGAATCAAAAACGTCCCTGAATAACCTCAGCAATCTGGAGAAAGAAGAACAAAGTAGGAGGGATCACAGGACCTGATATAAAACTATATTGCAAGGCCACTGTAATCAAAACAGTCTGGAACTAGCATAAGAACAGACACATAGATCAATGGAACAGAATAGAGAGCCAGAAATAATCCTATGTCTCTATGGTCAACTAACATTTGACAAAGGGGGGCAGAAACATAAAATGGAGTAAAAATAGCCTCTTCAACAAATGGTGTTGGGAGAAGTAGAATGGTACATGCAAAGAAAGAAAGAAAGAGAGAGAGAGAGAGAGAGAAAGGAAGGAAGGAAGGAAGGAAGGAAGGAAGGAAGGAAGGAAGGAAGGAAGGAAGGAAGGAAGGAAGGAGAAGGAAGGAAAGAGAAGGAAGGGAGGAAGGAAGGAAGGAAGGAAGGAAGGAAGGAAGGAAGGAAGGAAGGAAAGAAAGAAACTAGACCACCAACTTACACCATACACCAGAATGAACTCAAAATAGATAAAAAACTTAAACATAAACTGTGACACCATAAAAGTCATAGAGGAAAATGTAGGCAGTAAAATTTCTGATATCTCACACAGCAGTATTTTCTCTGATATATTCTCTAGGGCAAGGGAAATAAAAGAAAGAATAAACAAGTGGGACTACATCAAGTTTAACAGCTTCTGCATGGGTAAAGAAAACATCATCAAACTGAAAAGGGAACCAATCATATAGGAAAACATAATTGCCAGTGATACCTTGGACAATTTGATCTCCGAGATATATAAAGAACTCAAATGACTCAACACCAGGAAGACAAACAATCCAATTTAAGAATGGGCAAAGGACCATTTCACTTCAAAGAGGACACACAGAGGGCCCATAGACACATGAAAAGTTGCTCAACATCACTAACCATCAGAGAGATGAACATTAAAACCACGATGAGATACCACCTCACACCAGTCAGAATGGCCATCGTTAATAAATCAACAAACAAGTGCTGGCAAGGATGTGGAGAAAAGGGAACCCTGCACTGTTGGCAGGAATGCAGATTGGTGCAGCCATTGTGGAAAACAGTATGGAATTACCTCAAAAAAACTGAAATAAGAATTGGCTTTTGATCCAGCAATTCCGCTGCTGGGACTACACCCTAAGAGTCTTGAAACACCAATTCAAAAGAACCTATGCACCCCTATTTTCATAGCAGCGTTATCTACAATAGCCAAGTGCTGGAAACAGCTTAAGTGCCCATCAGTACATGAGTGAATCAAAAAACTGGTACATTTACACAATAGAATACTACACAGCAGAAAGGAAAAAGGAGCTTCTACCTTTCATGACAGCATGGATAGAACTGGAGAGCATACACTAGATGAAGTAAGCCTGGAGGCAAAAGGCAAATACCATATGATCTCACCTATGAGAGGAGCCTAATTAAAAAAAAAAACAAAGGAGCAAAATAGAGCCAGAGGCATGGAAACAAGGAACAGACTGACAGTGACCAGAGGGAGGGGGTAGGAGGATAAAAGGGAAAAGAAAGGGAAATGTCTAGTCAAGTAACATGTACAAATGACCCATGGACATGGACAACAGGGTGGGGATTGACTGTGGGAGCAGGGGGTGGGTGGGGCTGGGACAGCAACAGGGGAAACAATGGGACAACTATAATTCAACAATAAAATAAAATAAAATAAAATAAAGAAGTATACCCAAAATATAGGTTTGTTTTAAGTATTTTTGACAGCTTTAATTAGCTTGAATTTATGTACCATAAAATTCTTCCATTTAAAGTGTACAATTCAAAGGTTTTTACTATATTTAAAGGTTTGTACAATCATCATCACAATCAATTTTAGAATATTTTGTAACCCCTCAACTAGATATTGTACCTTTTTAGCCATTATCCCAATCTCTTGCCCTCCCCTACTCCTCCACTCTCCAGTGCTAGGCAACAATTAGTCTACTATCTGCTTCTATGGATTTGCCTGTTCTGGACATTTCAAATAAATATTGTTTAATATGCCTCCTTAAGTAAATGGCTTCTTGCGTTTAGCATAAGGTTTTTGAGATTCATCTATATTGTAGGATGTATTAGTATTTCTCATTCCTTTATTTTTGCCAAAAGATACTTATATGCATATGCCACATTTTGTTTATCCATTATCAGTTGATAAACCTTTGAATGGTAAGTTTTTATGTGAATATATATTGTTAATTCTCTTGGAGCCTAGGAGTGGAACTTCTGAGTCATATGGTAACTGTGTATTTAACCTGCTGAGGAAGTACCAAACTGTTTTCCAAAGTGGTTGCACCTTTTCTCCACATCCATATCAACACTTGTTAATTGAGTGTCCTTTTTATTATAACCATCCCAGTGGGCATGAAGTGATATCTCATTGTACTTTTGATTTGTATGTCCCTATTGAGTCATGAAAAGATGTCAAGCATCTTTTCATATGTTTTTTGGCTGTTTGTATATTTTCTTTGGAGAAATACCTATTCAAATCCTTTGCCCATTTATATTGGTAATTGGGTGATTTGTGTTTTTTTTTTTAATTGTTGAGTTGTAATCATTCTTTATACTTTCTGGATACCAGACCCTTACCAGGTAGAATTTGCAAATATTTTCCATCATTCTGTAAGTTGTCCTTGCACTCTCTTCATAGTGTCTTTTGATGCACAAAGTTTTACATTTTTAATGGAGTCCCATTTATCTATTATTGCTTTTGTTGTTTATGCTTTTGATGTCATACCCAGAATCCATTGCCAAATGTATGATCATCAATATTTACATCTACGTTTTCTTCTAAGAAAGCACTTTATCAAGGGAATGATGAGTTTTGAAGACATGCAGAACCCCAAAGAGAAAAGGCAGCTGTAGCAGATTTCACTTCTCTACCCTTTTGTTTAGCCTGTGTGTCTTGATTCTGGGTAGCCATTGCTCCTTCATGCCCACAGGTGGCAACCTCATACCCTGGCTGCAGGGCCACTGGGCTGGAGGGGCAGATATCAACCTATCTGTTCTCTGGGGACACTCTCTCATTTGCTTTTGTAAAGAAAGTTCAGGCACACTAAGGAATGGCTACTTTGAGACCATGGCCACTGCAGTGTCCTGGCCTCCCAGTTACCTATCCTTCTGAACTTCTCTAATTTACTCTCTCTATTAATCATGGACAGGTTTTTATCAAAATATCTCACTCTTTAATTATCTGTTCAGTGTGTGAGTGGATAATCAAATATGGTATATCCAGATCCACATGATGGAATATTATTCAATCATAAAAAAGAATGAGCTCTTACTGGTGTGGCTTCAGTGGGTTGGGTGTCATCCCACAAACCAAAATATCTCTGGTTTCACCAGTTTGATTCCTGGTCAGGGCCCATGCCTGGGTTATGGGTCAGGTCCCCAGTTGAGGGCGTGTGAAAGGCAACCAATTGATGTATATCTCGCTTGTTGATGTTTTTCTCCCTCTCTTTCTCCCTACCTTCCCTTCTCTCTAAAAACAAATAAATAGAATCTTTTATTTTTTAAAAAAGGAATGGAGTACTGATACATACTACAACATAGATGAACCTTAAAAACACTATAATAAGTGAAAGAAACCATTCACAAAATTCTACATATTGTATGGTTCCATAGAGACAGAAAATAGGTTAGCATTTGCCAGGAGCTGTGTGTGGTGGGGAACTAATGGGTATGGGGTTTCTTTATGGTAGTGATGAAAGTGTTCTAAAATTGACTATAACAATGGATACACAACTCTGTGAATATACTAAAAACTATTGAATTATATACTTCAATTGTGTGAATTGTATCTCAAATAAACTATGAGGAAAAAATGGAAAGAGAAAATAACTCTCAAGAGCCACTATGGTAGACTTGACAAAGGGAAAAAGGATTATCAGTGATCATTGGTTGGTGTTTCTGTTTGAGTGTGTATTCTCTGTCTGTGTATACATGTGTGTGCATGCACGGGCTCACTTGAGTGTTTGAGTGTTTCAGAGTATTCCAGTTCTGAACTGGCCCTGGACAATCACATAGGCAGTTTTTTTCCAATTCTCTTTCTGCCTAATGGTGGACCTTTTAAACTTACTCTCCCTTGAAACAGTCTTTATATTCCTGTTGGACACTACAGCTGTGTACAGATTAGGCCATTGATTCTTTCTGGATGAATGAATTTTGAAGAGAAAAGCCTCCAGGAAGAAGTTTCAAGCAGTGGGATGGAGAATGGTGGGCTCCTGGGCCAGAAGTTGGCATAGATATTACCATCTATACTTCTTGCAGGCAAGAGTACAGAAAGGTAGAATTGAATCGCTACATGTACCATATACTGGCACTTCAGGATGTTATCTGTGGTCAGCTGGTATGAACTGCCTATCATCCAGAGAACCCAGAGGTGGGACAGATAGGTTCTTCTCAGTGGAGCATGTGCTCTACAAAAGACTTCAGAAGTAGTCTTGTGCCCCATGTTGCTCAGTGTGCTGTCTGTGCTCCCTTTCAAGAGAGCTTCTTTGAGCAACTGGAGTTTGTTTGCTCAACTGAAAGTCAAGTCTCTTCCCCTTTTCAATGCTTTGGTCTGCCTCAAATGAAGGATATCCACAGCATGCAGGCAAAGAGATTAAAGTGGAGCACATGGCAGCTGTGATTCTATAGGCCCTTCCTTAAGCTGGTGGATGTGGGTACTACCCTTGACTTCTCATAGTCCTGGATGGATTTTTGCAATCAAAGTGGAACATGTCCAAGGAAAGAAACCAGTCCCATGCAGGAACCTCAAACCCCAGACCCCTTTGTGGGAGACAAACAATTTTTGTTCCCTTTTTCCTGCACTTACTCTCATTTTTCTAAAAATAAGCACTTCTTTTATTCCTTCTTTTACCAATTTTTTAAAATATATTTTATTGATTATGCCATTACAATTGTCCCATTCACCCCCTTCACTCCCCTCCACCCTGCACCCCCCCACCATTCCCTCCCTTTCGTTCATGTCCATGTGTCACAAGTTCTTTAGATTCTGTATTTTCCATAGTATTCCTACCCTCCCCCTGTCTATTTTCTACCTACTATCTATGCTACTTATTCTCTGTAACTTCTCCCCCCTTCCCCTTCTCCCACTCCCCTGTTGCTAACCCTCCATGTGATCTCCATTTCTATGTTTCTGCTCCCGATCTAGCTGTCCTCTTAGTTTGCTTTTGTTTTAGGTGTGGTTGTTAATAACTGTGAGTTTGCTGTCCTTTCACTGTTCATATTTTTTTATCTTCTTTTTCTTATACAAGTCCCTTTAACACCTTTTAACACCCTTTAACATTTCATATGATAAGGGCTTGGTGATGATGAACTCCTTGAATTTGACCTTTTCTGAGAAGCACTTTATCTGCCCTCCCATTCTAAATGAAAGCGTTTCCGGATAGAGCAATCTTGGCTGTGGGTCTTTGGATTTCATGACATGGAATATTTCCTTCCAACCCCTTCTTGTCTGTAAGGTCTCTTTTGAGAAATCCGCTGACAGTTCTGATGGGAACTCCTCTGTAGGTGACTGTCTCCTTATCTCTTGCTGCATCTAGAATTCTCTCCTCCATTTTAATCTTGGGTAATGTAATTATGATGTGCCTTGGTGTGTTCCTTCTTGGGTCCAACTTCTTTGGGACTCTCTGAGCTTCCTGGATTTCCTGGAAGTCTATTTCCTTTGCCAGACTGGAGAAGTTCTCCTTTATTATTTGTTCAAATAAGTTTTCCACTCATGGCTGTTCCTCTTCCCCTCTGGTACCCCTATAATTCGGATGTTGGAACGTTTAAAGATGTCCTGGAGGTTCCTAAGCCTCTCCTCATTTTTTTGAATTCTTGTTTCTTCCTTCTTTTCTGTTTGGTTGTTTCTTTCTTGCTTCTGGTCCACCCCCTTGATCTGAGTCCCAGTTTCCTTTCCATCACTATTGGTTTCCTGTGCATTTCCTTTCATTTCAATTAGTTTAGCCTTCATATGTTCCTCTAATTTGTGGCTAAAATTAGCCAACCAATTCTGTGAGCATCCTGATCACCAGTGTTTGGAACTGTGCATCTGAAAGGTTGGCTATTTCTTGGTCACTTAGAATTATAGGCTCTGGGGCTTTGAGCTGTTCTTCAGTCATAATGTTTGGTCTGTTCACAACTGTTATGTATGAGGGGCAGAGCCTTAGGTGTTCACCAGGGCGGGGTGACGCAGTTGGTGGGTTGTGACGATGTATGTGGGGGCGGGGTCAGAGAGGGGAAAACAATGGTGCTTTGCTCCGCTCTACTCTCTCTCAGATTTTTGTCCCCTCTGCGGCTTCCCACAAGCAAATTGGGCCTCTCTGGTGCTGGTTCCCAGGTGTGTGGGTCCATGTACTCTCCAGGACCCTGTGGGTCTCTCCAACGAACTCTCTGTGAGCCTGGGAGCCTCTCCTGGCCCCTTGACCCCGAGAAAGTCTTTCCAGTTATTGCTTTCAGGCTCTAATTCCGCTAGGGCCCTAGCCTGAGCGGTCTGTCTCACTGTTCACTCCTTTGCTTATCTGTGTGTGAATATGGACCGCAGTCGGCCAGCCACCCTGCGCCCTCACTGGGTCTGCCTGTCCCCACCCCAAGCCTGGGATCCACCAACCACCTCCGCTCCCCGACTCCGCTGCTGACTCCGCCCCTCTTACCAGTCTGGCCGAGTGGTTCATTGTTGTCGGACTTCCGTATGGTTCAATTTTCACTTTTTGGCTGCGTTTTTGTTTCTAAAATGTCGCTGTCTTTAAATTTAGTTGTGGGAGGGGGCACAGTGTTTCCACCTATGCCTCCATCTTGGCCGGAAGTCCCAATTTTTGAAAATTATCTGTTGACTCCATGCTAAGATAGTTGAGGATTTATAGCCATTATATAGCTCTATCACCATTTTATTCCTTTATTGGCTAATTTAGTAATTTATGCAAAATACTTACTGTTCTGTTTTTGTTCTATCAATTTTCAGCTGTGTCTTTTGGAATTACATCTTGGTAACATGAGCTATCGACACCCTTTCCCTTCCTCTTGGTTCTTCTCCCCACCTGCCCCTCCAGGTGGTATCTGGTCATCATCTGGTCCTTATTGAAAAAGACCTTGTCTTCAAAAGCAGAAGATATAAAAGATGAATCTAACTTTTATTGAGTATTTTCTATGTGCCAGGAACTGTGAATGCATCTTCATGTAACTGAACAAAATGGAAGTTCATTTGCCTGCTTCCACAAAAGCCAAACTTGTGAGGCAGATGCTGGTGTAAAAGGAAAGAGGTTTTATTCAGCTGCTGCATGACCTGGGAGAATAGTGGACTCCTGTCACACAGACCATCTCAATCTTTCTGCTGAAGCCTGGGTTCTTGAGGGGGAGAAGGAGGGGAGGGCTTTTTTCCTATCCAATTATCTTGCTAGCTTTTAGCAGTTTGGAGCCTTATCCATTCATATCTCTAGCTTTTGGGGACTTCAGTGTAAGAACCTCCCCCTGACACCATCTTGGTCCATGAGGGAGACTCCCCTGGTGCTCTGACTGACTGTCTCTGGTAACACTCATAGGAACCCTGAACAGGATATATCTTAATTTCAATTTTACACATGAGAAAACTATGACTAGACCATGCACCTGGTAGGAGGCCAAGCTGAGATTGGAATAAAAATTTAACTCCAAAGCCCCTACTCTTTTTCCAGCACCCCATGCATCCTTTAGCTTCAGTTTCATCTGCAGCCCTTTAAGTCCCCTTCCTGTGGTCAAGGTTTGGACTAGATGGAAGTCTTTGTCTATTTTTTGGAACCCCTTAGTGGTTGGCCTTGTTCACTGATGCTGTACCTTCTTCCCAGGGGGAAAAGAAAAGGGTGACTTGAGAGGGAACGGGAGGCAAATGGACCATCCCTGTGTGGTGTGGGGGGTGAGTGAATCATCCAGATAGGCTTGACAGTTTGGCTGCAGGCCTGGTAGGCCTGTCTCTTCCTGGAGGCCCAAGCCTTTGGAAGCCAGCACAGAAGTCCCAGGTATCCCCTGAGGTAACACTGGGAATTATTTTACAGCATCCCTAGGGCTCTCCCAGCCAGCATGCTGCCTTCAATATGAAAAGAAAATACAAAATTTTGAAGGTTGTAGCTGACTCAGACCATTGCTCTGGCATTGCGGTCATAGACACGTGGGAAATTCCCAAATTGACTTTCCCACAGAGCTGTTTTGGAGTGGGGGACAGAAAGAGGCCAGGGGTGGAGAATGTGTTTTAGTTATTTATTTGATTAGTATTTGTTAAATTGTTGGACCATTTCAACCAGAGGCACTGAGTGGGATTTCCCCAGGGGTCACTTCCGGGCATATGGAAGAGTCGAGAGGTCAAGAAGCCTGGCTCAATTTTCCATTCTGAGGAAGGAGGGGCTACAGTAACATAAAACAGGCAATCCCAGATTCTTCTTATTGGTCTTGAGGTGGCTATCATAGAAACATTTAGACAACCTCATCCACCTACTTCCCCCCAATCCAGGTTCCCTGGTTTCTTCCTCTTGGTTGGCATTCCTGCCACCCACCCCATCTTAGAATCATTTTGATTTTTCCCTTTTCTTGACTCTTGTCAACCTATCTCCTTTGCCCCAGGACCATACCCTCACAGACACACACACATGCACGCATGCATGCACATCCTAGAAACTCCACCCAGTTTATTTGCAGTATCTTACACATCTCTTCTTAGTGACCCCCAGCCTCATTACCTCAGGCCTAGACTGACTGTTGATTTCTTCAGCCTCTCTCTAGGCCTCCAGTTATACTTCCCACCCCACTAGCCTGGCCTTAGTCCATCTTGTTACCACTGCTGGGTGAATCTTCCTACAGAACAGCTTTCTGAGACCCGCTCAGGCTTGCCCAAAGCTTCTCTGTTCCTTACAACATAAAATCCAAATGCCTCAGCTTGGCGTTCAAGGCCTGTGCTCTCTGATCTTAATCTCAATTTCAAGGTCCAGTTCTTGCCACTTCCCTACTAGAATGATGCCTTCTTGAAATTAGAGAGCATATCTTGTTCACTTCTTGGGCCCAGCCAGCAGAGTAGTATGTCTAGGACATCACAGGGATCATAACTTGTTTGCTGAAGGAATGGAGGAATGAACAACATGAAGATATCACAGAACTCATTTTGCCAAATAATTGTGCAAAAGCCTCCATTACTGACTGGCTGGGTGACTTTGGATAAGTCCTTTTCTTTCTCTGGGCTTCATGTCTCCAACAGCAATCCCAAACTTACAGCAATTATAGCTTAAGGGCCTGTAGACATGCTTTGTTGGTTGGCACATAAAAATGATTTTAAGTGCCTTTTTGTAGGGCATTGAGCTTTAGTTCCTGCCACTCTCCCAGACTCTTACACCTCCTCTCCTTTTTCGTTTTCATTAGCTGCTTAGTGCCTTAAAGGCATTTACATTTGTGACCCGTGGATTAGGTAGTGTTTAGCATCTTTCAATTCTGGCAAGGCAGAGATTCTCTGTTTGACATGCTTTGAAAAGAAAATTGCAATTACTTTGCTTAAGTGGTTTCAAAGTCATCTACTATACAGTAGCCAGGCCTGACTACCTCTGTCTTTCCAAAGCAGGCCACTGAAGAACAGTGGTATGTGTCCTTAGTATTTCTGACTTTGGCAGTCAGCTGCAGAGGGAGATGTTATTCCATTGAAAGTGATTGTGTTCACATATCCCAGTACAAGTGGGGTCCATTTATAGTCTACAAAGAACCAAGCACAGCCTGCCCACTAGCAGCCAGCTGGGCATACACAGGGGTCATTGGTTGCAGGCACAAAGTATGAATTGAACCCAAGTTGCTTGGCAGGGTCCTTTCCAGGACAAAGTGCTAAATGTGGAGTGTATGCTGGCAGGCATTGCTCTCACTCTCTGCCTGGCTCTTAGTGGCCCTGTCCACATTGAAACTCCATAGAGAAGTGTGGGGTGGGAAGGGAAGTTCAGGGACAGCATTCTCACCTCTGGGCTCCTTTGTGTTAGCTGATCCCAAGGGCCATATAAGCTGCAAATCTTCCTGACTCCAGGCTGTCAAGACCCTCCCTGCTAACTGGGATGTACTAAACCAACACAGCAGTGGCTGGAAGGTCCTTGCCCAGCTGAGGCAGCATTTGAGTCCTACACATGTGGGCAACATCTGGGTGAAAGGTACCGAGAAGGGGCAGAGGGCTGGTGTGGGAGAATGTGCTTATCACTGGGCATAGGCACTGGGTAAAGTGGTACCACTGATGGCCTGTGGTGCCAAATGGCTGCAGTTGACTTGGGGGTATGTATAGCTTGGCTGCCCCCAAAGTTAACATGAAGAGCATAGAGGGGCTATTCAGTTAGGAGACACATGTGATAAATCCACCCTTATGCAGTAGCAGTTGTAGGCATCTGGGATGGGGCCTGGGAAGATGAGAGAGGTAGAGGGGAAAAGACAGTGTTTTTAAGCCATTTCATGTGTCTGGAGTAACCCTAGAGAGCTTCCTGGGGTGAAAGGGATTGACTCTGTGTGGTTTTACCTGTTTCTGTACTTTCCTGCTCGGTGGCTTATGAATTCAGGGAGACAAATCCCTGCTACTGTTTGTTAAAGTCAAATGGAATGGAGAAGGTAAACTTTCCAAAGAAACTTTATGGGACACATTTCAAAGCCCTAGAATAGTTTTAGATTTTTTGTGCTGTTAGTTACCTTTGCATGACTGCAACCAACTCTTGTCAGCAAGGTATTGGGTTGAGTCTGTAAGGGGAGGTGGGTACACCTGCTATGGACATGTCAGCCATGAAGGATGGGGGAAGCTGGCTGCACAGGGCTGGGCTGTGGCCAGGACCAAACACATGCATATGTGACAACATGATGGAGTGGGTGGTGTGACTGTGTATTGTGTACATGTTTACGGTGTGACTGGGGGACCTGGCTGTGGCTGTTGTGTATGCATTTGTTGCATGCAGGTTAAAATCAGGATGTTCTGGTATTTAGGGTGTTCGAGATGTTCAGGGATCTTGGTAGGATGGGGTATGCAGAGCTGCTGCTGCTGCTGGTCCTGGAGAAGACTACTCCCTCTGCTACTGGGGTGTCTGGCACAGGCATCCACCCGGGCATCTCATGGGTAGCTCAGACTTAACATGTTCAAAGCAAAACCCCTCATCATTTTCCCCAAGCCTGCTGCTCCAACAGTTTTCCCATGTCAGCGGATGGCATTCCCACCTTTCCAACAGCTCAGGACCCAAACCTCGAAGTCATTCTTGACTTCTCTGTTTCTCTCACATTCCATGTACACCACAATATCATATCATATCGTGTCCACTTTCATAATATCCAGAATTTAACCACTCTTTACCACCTTAACAGTTTGTGCCACCATCATCTCTCACCTGGATACTTGTAACAGCCTCCTACCATATCTCCCTGGTCATATCAAATTATTAAACCTCGGGTCTTCTACAATCTACTCCCAACACAGCAGCCACAGTAATGCTGATGAAACCTAAGTTAGATCATGTCCTGTGTCTGCTCAAAACCCTGTATTGGATCTCTCCTTCAGTCTGAAAGCCAAAGTCCTTACAATGCCCCACAAGACCATGCATGATCTCTCCCCCATTACCCATCTGGCTTCATGTTCTGACACTGTCCTCCTCACTCACTCTGCTCTAGCCATACTGGCTTCCTTGATGTTCCCCAAATAGCCTCAGGGTCTTTTTGTTTGCTATTCTCTTTGCCTGGAATTAATCTCCTCCAAATATCTGTGTGTCTCACTACCTCACTTCATACAAATTTCTACTCAAAACGACCCCTTCTCAATGAAGCCTTCTTTGACCACCTTATTATAAGATAGGACCCACAGCGCTTCTGCTCCCCTGAGCTTCCCCCCATTGTTTCATTTTACTCCAAACCAAGCATTGCCTTTTAACTCATTACACAGTTTTACTCACTTGTTTTATTTATTATTTGTCTCCCTCCACCAGAATGTAAGCTTCACGGCAGCAGGATTTTTCACCTCTTTTTGCCCCTACTGTACTCTTAGTGCCTGGAGCAGTGCCTGACACACAGTGGGCAGCAATAGGACTTATTGAATAAACAGGAAGACTGTGGGGATCCATGAGGTTGTCCTGGGCCATGTGTGGGCTATGTGGCCTGGGATTCTCAGGAGCAGATTATATAGGATAAGCAAACCCCTCACTGGAGTATAGGAGTTAGCAGGTCTAGTCAGAGTGACCTTGCTCAAGTCCCTTCCACTCACTGATCCTCAGGATGCTCATCATAAAGTGAGGGACCCAATGCAATGATCTCTAAGGGACAAGGTGAATGTCTGCCCAACTGGGCTTGCCCCTCAGGCCTCAGGCCTCTGCCTCTGCCATTCCTATTTTATTTCTTGCCCTCTTCCAATGCACCATATTTTCAACCCATGTCTATAAAAAACACCACATTATAGATGTTAAGATAATGATGGCAGAGGAGGGTGTTTGCCTGTCAGCTGCTTTCAGCCAAGCCAGCTGTGCTGCCTGGAGTATGTCTGGCTCTGCCCAGAAGGCTTGGTGCAGGACAGAAGTCTGACAGAGACCATTGGTGGAATGTTGTTCCAACCCACTTTCCAGAGCAAAAACTTTCACCACATCTACCATTCAAGTGGACTCACCTCAGGAGTAAGCCCATCTCCTTCCTGCACCAAACTCTTCTACCTAGTGTAGTTGAGGCCTATCCCTTTGCAAGCATTTCCCACTTAAAATTTTAATTCTCATAATAACAATGTGAAGCAGACATTCTTAGACCTATTTTTCAGAGAACACTGAATCTTGGAGGGGTTAAGGAATTTTTCCAAGGTCTCACACAACCTTTCCTCCATTTGCAGGAATCACTTAGGAATCTGCTGATTGAGGTCTAGGAGGTATATCTTGTGATTGGAGCTGTGATAGAGGCAGAAAGGAGGGAGCTTCTGCTCCATCTAGGCTGCAGGTGGAGCCCAAGGGGTGGAAAACAGGCCAGTCCAGATGGAAGTCATCACTGTCCTGTCAGCTCCCTGAGGGCTGAGCAGAAGGGAGGCGCCTTCCCTGTCTAGCCCTGCCAGGAATCTGGGTGTCCTGGGAGGCTGACACCAGTGAGCAATGGAGGCTGTGTGTGCTGATGGGGACAGTGTGTGCCGTGTACTCCATATGATAAACTATTTTCCTTTCTCATTCCAGAGATCAGAGAGCACTTGGTGAGTTGTCTTTTGTTACAGTGGAAACAGAAAACCAGAAAATCCCGGTGGGGGTTGGTCAAACTTTCCTTTGTGATCGTGGACTAGGAGGCTAAATGGGAGGGCTAAAGCAGTGGGGGTGGTGCAGAGCCTCCACAAGGGCCACTAATCAGTAAGAAGGAACCAGGACAAGACTCTACACACACACACACACACACACACACACACACACACACGTGTGCAAAGACAAAGAACTAAACTAAGTACAGGCTGGTGGGGAGGCCTTGCAGCCCCCTTCATTCAGTCTGACTCCACATGGATCTACTGAGCCGGGCAGAAAGCAGCCAGGGGGACTCCAGAGACACATTACAGCTAATGCTCTCCTGCCCCAAGAAGTGTCAAAGACACCTCTGGGATCACTGCTTTCCATGTGTCCTCTGAGCCTTCTGGCCCAGTTTCTTTCCTGCCCCTAAAACACACTATGCTCCCACCAAGAATAACAGGAACTTAAATTTGTCAAAGTCATTCAAAGTTTACCAAACACTTCCCCATATAATAGCTCTTCAAAAGGCAGGGCTGCCTATTAGTTAAGAACACAGGTTCAAGTCCCAGACTGCTTGGCTGTGCCATTCCATAGTTTTGTAATCTTGGGCAACCTAGTTAGCCTCTGTGCCTCTATTTCCTCATCTACACGATGGGAATAATCACGGGATCTACATCTTAAAGCTATTTTCAGATTAAATGAGCTCAAATTTAAGCTCAATAAAAGCAGGGATTTTGGGCTTTTATCCAGTGCTATATCCCTAATGCCTAAACAGTGCCTGGTACCTAGTACAGATTCAACAAATATCTATTGAATATATGTAAGGTGCTTAGAATGGAACCTGGCACTTAGTAAGCACAATAAATGTTAGTTGTTATCTTTTGCGTTCTCACAAGAGTTCAAAGAGGAACACTCTGAATTCTATGCATGTTAGTTTTATTTCTCCATGGAAGGTTCAAGTTCTTAGTCAAGGCACTGAAGGTAGGCAACAGATTGTAAATTGAAGTAAACCATTTGGACCACAGAGGGTCAGGGATGCAGCACTCAAATTTGAGTAATGACATCCACCCACCCACTCATTCATTCATTCATTTGTTCCACAAATATTTCATGAATACCCCTATGAGGCAGGCCCTGAAAGCTGGGGATATAGTGATGACAAGACAAACAAGTATTCTATGTTTGAGAAGCTGAAATTCTAGTGGGAGGATATAGGCAAAGGAAGAACATTTGACCTTGAACAACCTGGAGGGTGGGGGGTAGGGGCACTGACCCCCCAAACAGTAGAAAATTCATATGTAACTTTTGACTCCCTCTAAACTTAACTACACATAATCTTCTATTAACCAGAAGCCTAACTGGTAACATAAACAGTCCATTAACATGTATTTTGTATGTTATATGTATTATATACTGTATTCTTACAATAAAGTAAGCTAGATAAAACAAAATATTATTAAGAAATCATAAGAAAGAGAAAATACATTAACAGTATTTATTGAAAAAAATCAATATATAACTGGACCCATGCAGTCCAAACCTGTGTTGCTTAAAGGTCAATTATAAAGACAAATAATCTTAGATAGTAATAAATGTATGAAGAATATAAAGCTGTGTAATGAGACAGACAGTGGTTGGGTTGTGTATGTAGAGGGCGCTGAGGAAGTGACACAGAAGCTCTTCTTGGGATGGGTTTGGTCTCAGGTTAAGGGCCCCTGCCTTGAGTTGGTCCTTGATATGTTGCCAACCCTACTTCATCCTGTGATCATTTATATGCTGTCTGGCCAAGGCAGGGGTCTTGGTGTATCTTCCAGGGCAGTATGAGAAGCTGAAGAGAAGGGGGCTATGAACGTGCAGTACCTTCATAGGAAGGTTCTATCATCAGCTGTCCTCTGGCAAAAGCTGTTGGTTTCACTAGGTGAGATAATGGTAGTGGCCTGTGAGCTTCTCCTGAGGTCCTTCTGCACTCCCAGGGTGGAAGTAGCTGGCTCGTGCTCTCATGACCCCGGCTTGTGCCCAGCATCTTCTTCACATGTTCAACCACTGCCTCATCTTAAAGACAGCCCCAGGTATCATCTCATGCCACCACAACCTTTGTCACACTTGAGTGCCCTTATTCATTACAGGTTTGGACACCTCTAGAGCCCAGTACAGAATTGACACATAATAAATGCTTATTGTAAGAAAGAATAAATGAGTGACTTTTTTTCTTTCTGCTTCCTCGACTGACTGGCTTATTCCCACCCACACATCAAGACTCAGCACACCCATCATCTTATCACCTTGTGTTCCATCCGGAGAGCTCTTGCTTATCCTTTACTTGCTTCTATGAAGCCTTCCTTGACCTCCCCAGGCATAATTGGTCCCTACCACCTCTGGCTGCTTCAGCACATTCTATTCCCCCATCACAGCCCTAATCACACTAGTGGTATTTTCTGCTACTGCTCTGACACATCCCCTAACCTCTTTCTTAATGGCAAGAACCGATGCCCAGCACTGGCCTCTAGAGGGAGCTCAATAAATGTTTTCTTTTTTAAAAATGAATTATTTGTCAGTTTTGCTTAGTGTGTCCTATGTAGACCTATACTGAAGCTGGCTTGTTGTAGCTCATGAGAGCTAATTGTTGAATGTTGAGGAAATTTGTGAGCCAATTGTTAAACACAGCTATCATTAAAAATTATATTTCAGTATATAAGAAAACACAAGAGAAGCTGAAATTGAGGGACATTCTGCCAAATAAAGGACCACCTAAATGCTATATGGGATACTGGAGTGCATCCTACAACAAAAAAAGGACATTACTGGAAAAACTGGTGAAATCAAAATAAATTTTGTACTTTAGTTAATAATGTTGTGCCAAGGTTAATTACTCAGTTTTGATAAATATTTTATAATTGGGTAAGATGTCAACATAATGGGAAGCTGGGTGAATGGTATAGAGAAACTCTCTGTACTGTTTTTACAACTATTCTGTAAGTCTGAAATTATCTAAAAATAAAACAATTAACTTAAACAAAACTATTAAATGATATCAACCTATGATTATATAAATATTAAAAACAAAAATAATAAATACTGAAAATCCACCTCTTCGAAAATATTTTACTGTGAATGAACTATGCTTGTGAGCTGATTCACATTTATTGCAACTGAAAAATATACTACTCTGCATCTTGTCCCAACCCATTCTTGGTGATATCTGTATCATAGGTAGTTTGAAATAGGCCATAGTGGGAATATTTTTATCATGGAAATCTGAGAATGATACAAATCAGGACTAGGATTCTTGTTTTGTTCGTTTTATTCTGGACTTAACAAAATGATGGAGAAAGTGTTAATAATATACATTAAGCTTAAAAGTGCGTCTATAGTTGTTACTTTATGAATAGCACAAAAAATGATGAAATATGCTTCTAGTACATGGAAACTATTATATGATTCAGCAAAGATGTTTGAATCATTAATGAAAGTGTCAAGTTCCAATACTTCTTTCTTGTTTGACTTTCTTCTTACTCATCAGCATAAGTGAAAATATCACCCACCGTTCATGTAGGAACTACACACGCTCTTCTGATACAACTGTAGGTTGATTATGGATATTTGGCAAAATCAACAACAGCATTATATGAAAATCAATTGGCTATATGGAATTTGAAATAAAGAGTATTGCAAATATTCTATATACATTTCATTATTATTTATAAACTGTGTGCTTTACATTCCTATATAAGTACATTTATATAGAGATATAGATATATATATGGATATATAGTCATATATATGCATTCATTTTCTTTTGAGGGGTGGTTGGTAAACATTTACCAGAATGCCACTGGTCCTAAGTATTAATTTCTATTTCATCAAATATGTTGACAGAAAAAGATAAGTTTGCCAGGCACCAGCTTTGTGCCGGGCTGTGCTGTCTCTTTATGTGCATCATTTCAGTTGCTCTTCACTTCAACTCTGTGAACTGTTATGTGTATTATGGACACCATTTATGAGGATGAGATGGGGATACAAGTGACTGGACTAAGGTCAACTGATTGGCATATAGTGGAGCTAGGTTTAAAGCCCATATCTGTCAGAGTCCAAAGCTAGCTATATTAGTTTCCTATGGCTGCTGTAACAAATTACCACAAAGTTAGTGACTTAAAGCAACACAAATGTATTATCTTACAGTTCTGCAGAGCAGAAGTCTGAAATAGGTCTCACTGGACTAAAATCAAGGTGTTGTCAGGGCTGTGTTCCTTCCAGAGGTTCTAGGGGAGATCCTTTTCCAGCCTCTAGACACCACCTGCATTCCTCAGCTCCCATCCCCTTCCTCCACCTTCAGCACCAGCAGTGGCCAGTGGACTGTTTCTCCAATCCTATCTGTCTGACTCTGCTTCTGTTGTCACATGTCCTTCTCCAGCTCTGTAATGACCCTTGTAATGATGTTGAGCCCAGCCACAAAATGCAGGAGACTCTCCTCATCTCAGGGTCAGATGATCTGCAACCTTAGTTCTATCTGTAAACCCTATTTCTGAACTTTGCCATTGAAACGAAAATATTCACAGGTTCTGAAGATTTAGGACATGGATCTCTTTGTGGGGGGCATAAGTCTACCTACAATACTTGTGCTTTTTCCATGACCCTTAACTACATTGTTTCTTGTTTCAGTGGTTACACTGCTGATGCAGGGCCCACATCACTCTCCCTGACACCTGCATGCCACACGCCCCATGCACTCTGCTTTGGGGTAAGATGTCACTCTCCTAGCATGCTAGAGAAGCTCAGGGGAGAACAGTTTCTAATCCTTGGGACTTTTAATCCTGGACGTATATTTTACCTTTTTTCCTACTAAGGTGTTTTAAAAATAGTTTCCAAGATTTTTGTGGATTGCTGGCTTTATCAAAGCTCCTATTCACTTTCCCCTTTCCCCAGGGCTTGCATGGGGCCAGTACTCCCCTTTCTTCTACGGTAGGTCTCACTGTACTGTGGTTTATGCATTTCCACCTGTGATTTCCACCTGTGATTTCCACCTAGAAACTGGACCTGTTTCTAGTCACTAGCAAGAATTGTGCATTATTTATTTGCTCTTATCACAGGTTTTTACATTGTTATATTGTAGAAAAGTCCTTTCCCTATGCCAGCTGATGAGGCATCTGTCTGCCTGGGTTTAATATTGTTCTCTGGCTTTTCAGGATCAGAGTCTCTAAGTAATAGAGAGTCTCCTTGTTTCCTCCGTCTTTCCTCATTTCCTCTACACTGAGATCGCTGATTCCCTGCATGGTCAAGAAAGATGGCCTCCATTGAGACTAACCAGTGGCCAGGGTTGGCCTTCCCCTGCCCCAGAAGCCTTCATAACAGCCAGACCCACCTCTTCACTGCCTCTAGCTCCAACTACAACCTTCTTGCTTGAAGCTTCCATTCTTGCCAAAAGCTCTTTGCTTCTCCGTTCTGCCTATCAGGTTCACACTCACACATTGGGGCCCAGTCAGAATCCTAACCACCTTGAGGAAAGCTTTCCAGATCATATTAGCTGAAGGGACTCATGCCCTCCTCTGAGCGCCTCCAGAACTTACTGCCAGTAACACTGATTTTGATACTTCCTCGTCTACCATTATGGAGAAGTTGCAAACCAGTGGCCGGTGGGCCAAATAATGGTCACAGACATGTTTTGTTTGGTATGCATGTGGTTTTTCTCTTTTTAAAATTATTTGCTAACAAATAACAATTAATCATCTTCCCATATAATCTGGGTTTCTGGCTTCTTTGAAAAAACAGAAAAGTCTAGTAATTCTGACTCTATATTCCCATAGGATGGTAGTTAGCTGGATTAGGGTGGAGGTTTTCCCTTTAGATTAAGCATGTGGCCTCCAGCTCACCACAATCCCCACCAATTCCTTATTGTTGCATTATTTCAGCCTCCTTCACTCATTATAGTATGTGCCTGGCTCTTGATGGCATTTTGAAATTCTGATATATCTAAATGTCCAGCTATATCACAGTCTCTTGGAGGAAAGAAACTATTTTGATTTTTTTGTTTCTTCCATGCTGCTCTGTATACAGTACATGCTCAATATATATGAAGAGACTAAATAATTTCTGTTAGGTGATTCTAGAATGTATAAAAATGTACTTTTACTAAAAGGTAAAGCTTTATAAATGAAGCATTTGTTGGCAAAGCACCATGTTAGTAATACTAACCTGACTCAGTGTTATATGCCTCACAATAGAGAAGGAAACCCAGGCTCACAGAGTTTGTACAGTAGGGCTGGGGCTATAGATGTGGTAGCTTCTTGGGTAAGTAAGGGTGATTGCCTTTCTTTGATGAAGAAGCTTTGTTAAGGGTCAGTGTTGGAAGCAGGGAGGAGCTGCCCCTAGTGCTCTTTGGTAATGTTTGTGTGTCTACTCTGAGAGTTACTTTGTTTGAATACAAACTGAGCATTTATTAAATGCCCTTTCTATACTGTACATTTATTAAATAACTCTGTGCTTATTCTTGGACTATCAGAGATTCTGAGCATCTTGAGCAGCCTACTGAAAAGATGAGGACAATATATGTAGATTGAGCCTAAGTGTTGATGGGATTTGGAACTCATTTGATGAATCATATTCAACTGAGGAAAGTATCTACTGATTCCCTTGCCCATATTTGCATGGAGATTTTGCTACTCCTTCATGCCGTCACTGGTGGTATTGACGTGTGGCACAGGATGAGAAAGCATGGAGAAATTATGTATGTTTAGTTGCACAGCAGTAAGCAGAAAGGAATGAGAATACTAAAGACTCTCACTGGGGCAGAAATCTGGTGTGTCATGTGTTGCTGAACAGCTGCAGAAAAAGGTGTCTGGATCTTTCGATGAAGAGAAATACTTTTGCCAGACTTTGGTTCTAAGTAACTTTGAGGGCAAAGGGGTTGTAGAAGAAACAAATGTGGGGCACCTAGTAGCTTGACTGTGGAGGCTTTGTTTGCCTTCTTTTTGCCATGTCCCCTCCAGTCACTGTCAGTTCTAGCTGTGGCTAAGAGAGGAGGGGGGTGGGAAGGCTTCTGCCCCAGGGCCTTTAGGTTCCTCTGGGCCTGCTGTGCTCATAGGCCCTACTTAGGGCCACCAAAATGCTCAGGTTCAGCTGGGTGGGCAGCACCTCTGGGAAGGAGGATGGTCCTGAGCCAATCCTAAAGGAGGCATGATAGAGTAGGATGGGAGTAGGAGGGCAGCAAGGCAAAAACTGAGCTAAGGGCACTTATGGGGTTTTTCATCCTTCAGATTGCATAGGAAGCATGGAATCCATAGCTTTGGAATCACTTAGAACTGGGCTCAAGCCTCTCCTCTATTTCTACAAGTGCAGCCTTAGGCCAATCACTTAATCTTTCCAAGCCCAAGTTTACTTCTGTCTGTGTATAAGGAGTCATAAGGTGACATTCATGTGAAGCCTGGTCCATATTTCAAGAGATGGGAGCTGTGAGCTTCAGAAATTATACAACCCAGCAATAAACTGTCATATTGGTTATTATTTACTATGGGCTTATTATGGGACCACACATTATGCTGAGCCATTTAAATCCATTATAAACAGTACATGCTTCATTCAGGACAGTTCCAGAGCTGACACTTCTCACCAGACCACCTGCCAAACATTAGCCTCACTTCGCACTTGAAGAAACTTAAGGTTCTGGAGATACTGGCATCAGGGACAGAGCTTGGAGCTTTAGACTGGGGCTCTGCTATTAACATGCTGTGTGATCCTGGGCATGTTACTCAATCTCTCTGAGCTTCAGTTTCCTAATTTGGAAAATGTTGGAGTCCAAAGTCTCTGGCAGCCTATACAGTGAAAAACAGTGTCCTGTGGGAGAAGGTGGAGGTGAGGAAGCTCAGAATCTCCCAGAGACAGGGAATGAAAAGACATGGGTATGGCTGTGGCTTCATGAAGTGGGGGTGGGTCTGGAACATAAACTTGCCAGAATGGATGTTCCCGGCTCACACTACGTATTTAGAAAGAATCTAGGTGAGCCAGATAGGCATGAGTCCACCCACACTGTGAAGTGCTGTTGCCACCTAGGGGAAATGGAGCCCGAGCTGCTGTTGCGCTGGACTGTGGCTGAGCAGTACAGCACATTCCTGTCTCCTGCTGGTTTCCGGAGTGGAAAGGGGTGGCCAAGGCTTGCTCCAGGAGCTGGGAGGGGAGTGAGGAAAAGCAGCTGAGCGCTGCCTCTGGTTTGGAAGATATAAATAAATCCATCTGGAAGTGTTTGGGACTGTGGGAGCCTGAGGCCGGCCGCTGCAATTCAGGCCATGTGGCACATATTTCCATTCACACTAGACCCTCCCCCAATCCCAGGAGACTGTCTGATTGGGCCTGTCTGCTCCAGCCCTGGCCCGAGCTGGGTAGGAACCTCTCAGGCCCCAACTCTGCTTCCAACCTCTGCCCTGGACCGTCCTCTCTTCCCAGTCCAATTCCAACGTATCATGTCTGAGAAAGTGCTTTGAAAAGCTTCACGTGCTATTCAAGTGTTGGTTGGATGAATGAGTAAGTTTTCAATTGAGCATTTAACTGGCAGTACATTCACCTTGCTAGGAAGGGGCCCTGTGATAGTTACAGAAGGTGCTACCTTCTTGACTTCCGGTCTCCATATAAGTATCATCTTTACCCATTCCAGCTAAGGATGGCTGAAGTGCAAAGGCAGTGCCCAAGCTTTGTTCATCTTTCTATCTGCAGCACCAAGGGTAGTGCTCAGCAGGTGTTGGTTATATGCAGGGATGAATTGATTTATTAATGTAACAAATGCTGATTGCGTACCCTCATGTACTGCACACTCTGCTACATTCTGGGAACACAGTAGAGAATAAAACAGACAGAGTCCCTGCCCACTGAACTTGCGGTCACAGTGTTTCTTGATGATAGTATTATTGGCACTTGGAGTAAGACAATTCTTTGCATTGTGGGACACTCTTGTGCACTGCAGGATATTTAACATCCTGACTCCTGGCCCTAAGCACCGCCAGTACTTGAGTCATTGTGACAACCATAAATTCCTCTACATGTTTCCAAATACTTCTTGGGGCTGGGAGAATCCAGCCCTGGCCAAGGGCCACCACTGAGAAACTTGGCAGTTAGTTGAGTGAAGGAAGGCCAACCCCAAAGTGTGAATGTGTTGAGTCCTCTAAGTCCACATACAAATTAGTGATTTAGAGATGGGAAATCATGTTTGCCCTAGAAGGATGTAAAGTGGCCCTTTGGTTGGTGAGTTAGGAACCAGGTACCCATAATGTGGCTGAGGCTCCCAGTTATCCTGAGGAGTTGGGTGAGAGTTGAGGCACAGGCGGCACCATGGCAATCTTGGACATGCTGATGAGGTGGTTACTTGGGAATGTCCAGAAAGCAGCCAGAATCTGGTCCTAAAGGCAGATGACAGGTAAAGTTTTAAGATATGGATTTATGATAAATTCATATCTTAAGATCTGAGTTGAGGCCCAGGATCCATTAAGATTCTTAAGCAGGAAGGTATTGGGATAAGGTGGATAGTGAATCTAGGGTAAAGGCCAGAGCTAGAGGAGTAGGCTCCAGTGGTATCTCTTTTTTACTCCTGTATTCCTATACCCCCTACCCCCAACCATCAGTACCCTGGTTCAGGACCTCAGCTTGTGCCAGGACCATTGCAGCAGCCACCTAACTGGCTTCTGTTCTTGTAGTTTCTCTGCCTTCCAGAATTACCTTCTTAACACACAGCTTTTATCATGTCCCTTTTCAACATTCACCATGTCCGACCTCTTCAGTGGTGCATTGTAACCCCCTGTAGTACAGGTTCCCACCAACTTGGCACTCCCTTAGTGGAGCTGGCACCAGATTCTCCTTTCAAGGATCATTGTTGCTCATCTCTCAGACCTTACCATCTGGCTACACAGGGCCCCCAAATACGCACTGCCCTTCTTTCTCTACCTCCTCCCCTTGGAAGGATATACTCAGGCTTCAAAGCTCAGTTCAAGTCTCTTCTCTCTGTATCAAGATTTTATTTATTTATTTTTTGAGAGAGGGGGAGAGAGGGAGAAAGAAAGAGAAACATTGATGTGAGGGACATCGATTGGCCCTGTTGAATGCACCCCAATCAAGGATGGAACTCACAACCCAGACATGTGTCTTGACTGGGAATTGAACCAATGACCTCTTGCTTTGCGGGATGATGTCCAACCAACTGAGCCACACCAGTTAGGGCAAGTCTCTTCTCTTTTGTAAAGCTTTGCTTGACCTCTCAGAGGCAAGCAGATGTTTTCCCATGTCTGTACCCTCCTCTTCAGCTCTTCATATACACCATGGGAGCTGTCGGTCTCTCCCAGTAGCCTAGGAATTCTCTGAGGACAGTAGCCATGTCTCATTTTGCTTTGTAATCCAGTTACCCAGACCAATGTGAATGAATTGGGAAGTGGCCTTAGAGACGGACCGGTAGAACAGGGCGAAGAGAAAGTAGAATGGTTGTTCCCAAGCCTAACCATGGCTCCACTTGAGACACTTTTTAACTTCTCTCTCCAGAAAAGCAGTCTTCAGATAAGGGTCTGTGAAAGAAGTAGGGAAGAGAAGGAAAAAGATAGAGCAGCAAGGCAAGAGACAAGTAAAGGAAGCAATATGGAGATGAGAGGAGAGGCTGAAAGGATGAAAGAAGAGGGGGAAGCAAAGGTCTACATCAACATCTTACATACTTAAGAGATTCAAATAACCTGGAATGGAATCAGAACAGATTTGGTATTCTGAAAATGAAAGCAGCTGTTTAGGCAGGTCAGCTGAATGTACACTTAATTAATAAGCATTAGTGCCCTTCAGTGCCAGGTTGTGCATGGAACTATGTCCTGTTGGGATCAAATGCCAACTATTCAGGACACTGATTTAGTAAACAGCAGAAGACAGCACTGGCATGAGAACGCTGAATGATTCCTCAGAGAGCTCTTAAGGGCACCAGGGATGGTTGGAGCCCCATAGTTCCCCACACCACTGGCTTGTCTCTTGCCAAAGAAAAGTGGGTGTGAGCAGAAAACCAACATGTAGTGAGTGGCTAGTATCCCAGAGGCCATGCAGACACCTTTTACACACACAAGATCATTTGATCATTAGTGCAACTCTGTGAGGTAGGTATTGTCCCTATTTTACAGATTAGAAAATTGAGGTCCTGGGAGGGTTAAGAATCTGACCCAAGGGCACATAGCTTGAAAATCTTGGATCCAGAATTACAAAGTCCCTGGTTGGCAGCAATTTGCTCCCCAGTTTTGCTGACTTTGGCTGTGGGGCTGATCTCTTTGGATTGGTTTCTTTGAACATAAACAAAATACCATCAGTTTTTCCTGGCTCAGGAATGATCCCCCAGAATCATGTGCCATTCTCCAGTTTCCAGTTGGGTGCATTTGCAGGCCTTATTGTGATAGTCAACAATGCGCACCCAAAAATGCTAGGGTGCCTTGTTTCCCAGAATATACTTCAGGCTAGGGACTTTTAACCTGTGGGGACAAGTTTTCTATTTTCTCTTTCCTCCCAATAATCTGTCTATGGTTGATGGTTTCCTGCTTTCCCAGGCAAGTTTATAAATTCTTATCAAAAATCATGCTACCTTTGAGATGTTGTCCATATTGTATTCTGACTGCCCTTGCAACCCTTCCATAACTCTTCAGTGGTTGATGGATGTGATCTGTCTCCTGCCAGCCTGTGAGTGGTTGTGAGAAGAGGACAGAAGGTATGGACAGGGCAGATGCAGTGATTCCCAGAATTCTGATATGAAATGTGTAGGTCAGCTCATGGAGGAGCCAATGGAAGTAGAGTGGCTAGAGCAAGTTAGAGGGCAAAATTACACCCAGCATGAGCCATATAATGTTGTGGCTTTGGAGTTGGGTAGATTGGCCACAAAACATTAATGACAATGCTTTTCTGGAGATTTTCTGGAGTCGGGTATAGTCTGGGAACCTTTTGGGCTTGGCCTAGAGTTGTGTGTCTTACACGAGTTGTAGGGTATTAGGATCATCATGCTGTATGCAGGGCCTTCTGAAATCTTGTTAAACAAAATTTTCAGTGATATATACTGACAAGCAAGGTAACAAATCTCTAATTCTAGCTTCTGTTATTTTAATGATCAAGATTCTTCTGCACCACCTTCAAAATCTATTTGGAATCCAGCCACTTCTCACCACCTCCATTGCTACTATCCTAGTCCAACCCCTCATCCTCTCTTGCCTATCATTAGTCTCCTAAAGAGATGCTGTTAAAACACAGTCTTAGTAGGTCAGTCTTTTGCTCAACATCCTCCAATTGCTACCATCTCACTCATATTAAAAGCCAAAGTCCTTAGGGTAGCCTGCAAGGTCCTTATAATTTGTGCCCCCTTACCTTCTTGTTAATCCCTCTGTCACCTCCTCCATTCCAGCCACATTAATCTCCTGATTATTCCTTAAGCTTTCCAGGAACATTTATGCTTTGTGTTTGCTTTTCCTGCCACCTGGACGCTTTCCTCCAGTGTGTCAGTTAGGATCCTGGAAGACAATGGTTATGGGAACTGAGGAAGGATTGCCATATGGAAAGGGCCACCTGACAGGGGCTCTGGTGAACTTGTACAGAGAGAACTAATAAAAAATCTCACTTGCTTTTTCTTTCTGATCTCCTTGCAGGTGCCTACCATTGGTCAAAGCTAACCCGAAGCCAGAGGGCGAGGGAACCTGTTGATGCATTCTACACAGGTCAGCTTCCCAGGGCATAAAGCTGGGTGGAGAAGGGTGAAGAAAGTCTGGAGGGGCACATGGAAAATGTCCGAAAGCATTGGATAGCTTTGTACCTACCTGATTCCCTCACTTCCTTCAGATCTCCACAGAAACATCTGCTCCTTCTCAGGGTCACATTCTCTGGCACCATTTCAAAAGTTTCAACCCCAAGCAACCAACACCTTATATCCTCCTTCCATGCTATGTTTTTTTCCATAGCACTTAGTATGATCTAACACATCATTTATTTATTTATCTAGCCTATCATCTGCTCTCCTGCTACAGTGAGAGCTCAATGAGGGCAAGCACTTTGTTTTATTCACTGGTACTCTCAGTGCTTAGAATTGGACCTGACACATGGTAGGTGCTCAATAAATATATGGTGAATAAATGAATGCACTCTTGGGGGCCATCCTAGAGTACTTCGCTGTCATCCAGGCACAACTGAGTGCAGGTGTCCAACTGTTAGTGGTGTCTGCTGCTCTCTGTTTCCTCTGAAGAAGCTCAGATGCTGCCAAGTTTTCGTGGCAGAGGGTAGGGAGGCCTTTGCTGCCACCAAGATTGAAATTTGAATGGCAGTTTATCACCTTGAATCTTATAGAAATTGCTGCATTGATGAACATGGGCTGAACATTTTTTAAGTTGTAAGAAGCAATGAGTAGATTCAGTCATAGGGACGTTGGCCCTTCTAAGTGATACTTCCATACCTAAAAAGTAATGCCAGTGGGCTTGTTTACAATTTAGGTAGGCTGAGGAGCCACTTCTTTGAGATTCAAGGGCAGGTGGGTGTGAGCTGGGTCCCTTGGCTGCAGTGGTGGTGAAACATGTATGGGTCAGGTCAGGACAAGCAAAAACAGGTTAGAATTCCTACAACACTGTAGCTGTGTCCAGGATAATATTTTTACTATAAAAGTAGCATATGAATATATGCTCACTGCAGAAAAAAAATTGAACAATGCAGCTACAGTTAAAACTCTCCTCTTCTCCCAACTCTACCCCCAGAGGTGACCACTGTTATCAGCATAAAGTGCCCTCTTCCAAATACTCTTCTATGTGTACATAGATTGTTTATGTGTGGGTATTTAAAAATAAATGGTATTACACCGTATATACTGATCTGTAACTTTCTTTTTTCACTTAATAATATATCTTGGAATCTTTGCCATGTTAGGACACTTGAATCTGACTCATTCTTTTCAATTAAGTTTTATTTTGAGATTATTGTGCAGCCACATGCAACTTAAGAAATAATACAGAGAGATCCCACAGACCCTTCATCCAGTTTTCCTCAGTGGCAACCTCTTGCAAAACTCTAGTACAATATTGCAAGCAGGATAAGTGATATTGATAGTCAAATTACCAAAGATTTCTACTACCATAAGGATCCTTCAAGTTTCCATTTCATAGCTACACATACTTTTTTCCCTACCCCCATCTTCTCCTTAACCTCTGGCATTCACTAATTTGTCTTCCTTTCTGAAAATAAGTCATTTCAAAAATTTTATGTGAATAGAATCATACAGTACTGTTTGTTTTCTTCAATCAGCAGAATTATCTGGAGATTCATCCAGGTTGTTGTGTGTATGAACAATCTTTTCCTTTTTATTGCTGAGTGGTTTTCCATGGCTTGGATGTACAATACCACAAATACGTCTGGGTTGTTTACAGTTTGGGGCTATTATAAATAAAGGTGCAATGAGAAATTATGTAACAGACTTTTATGTGGACAGACATGTTCATTCTTCCGGGATAAATGTCCAAGAGTGCAATTGCTGGGTCATATGGCAATTATGAGTTTATCGTTTAAAATAAATTGCAAAGTGCTTTCCAGCCTGGCCGTAACCATTGTACATTCCCAACAGCAATGTTTGAGGGGTCCACTTCCTCAGCATCTTTATCTACATTTGTGTGGTCACTATTTTTTTCATTTTAGCCATTCTTGAAGGGATGTAGTGATATCCTATAGTTTTAATTTGTGGGTCCCTAATGGCAAGTGATTGACCATCTTTTCACATGCTTATTTGCCATCCATGTATCTTTTTCAGTGAATTGACTGTTCATGTCAGGTATGAGATTTAGCTTACATGCTTTGCTCTAAATTCCAAACATTTTTCTTATTCTAAAAATGTTGCACATAAGTTTGTTATGCAGTTTTCAGCTTTATTGAGATATAATGGAGTAAACTTATATACTATATACATATAGTATATAGGTTTAAGGTGTACAATACAGTGATTTGATACACACATATACTGCAAAATTATTATTGCACAGTAAGATTAGTTTTTGATGTATTTGGAGTTGATTTTTTAATATAAGGTATGTGACAGGTTGTATTAATTTTCTGAGACTGCCATAACAAATTGCCATGAACTTAGTAGCTTAAAAAAACAGAAATTTATTCTTTCATGGTTCTGAAGGTCAGAAATCTGGAACTCTGATATCAGCAGGCCCATGCTTCTTCTGGAGGCTCTAGGAGAGTATCCTTCCTTGCCTCTCCCAGCTTCTGGTAGCTGCCACCAATCCTCACCTTCCTTAGCTTGTGGCCACAGCATTTTATTATCTGCCCCCATCTTCACATCACCTTCTCTTCTGTGTATGTCTTCTCTGTGTGTCTGTCTCACAAAGATATTTTTCGTTGGATTTAGGGCCCATTAAATAATCCAGAATAATCTCCATATCTCAAAATCCTTGACTTAATTACATATACAAAAATCCATTTTCCGCTTAAAGTAATACTCACAGGTTCTGGGGGTAAGAACGTGGACATATATTTTGGGGGACCTACTATTTAACCCATTGCATAAATCAAGGTTCATTTTTGTGCTTACGTGTAATTGCTCCAGCACCATTTGAAAAGTCCATCTTTCTTCCATTAAATTGCTTTTGTACCTTTATTAAAAATCACTTGGGCATAATTGTGTGGGTCTATTTGTGGGTTCTCTACTCTGCTCCATTAATCTATGTGTCTATACCTCCAGCAGGACCATGCATTTTTTTAAAAGATTTTTATTTATTTATCTTTAGAGAGAGGGAAAAGGAGGGAGAGAGAGAGAGAGAAACATCAACGTGAGAGAGAAACATCAATTGGTTGCCTCTTTATGCCCCCACCTGGTGTCCTGGCCTGCACCCCAGGCATGTGCCCTGACCAGGAATCAAACCAGTGACCTTTTGGTTCGCAGGCCAGTGCCCAACCCACTGAACTACAACATCCAGAGAAGACCATACAGTCTTGATTATTGTAGCTACATAATAAGATTTGAAATTCAACAGAGTGATCCCGCTTTATTCTTCTTGAAAATTGTTTTGGCTATTCTAGTTCCTTTGCCTTTCCACGTAAGTTTTAGAATAAGTTTCTCCCTGTCTAAAATACCCTCCTGGAATTTTGGTAAGAATTGCAATAAACCTGTATATAAATTTAGGGAGAATTGACATCTCTACTGTGTTGAATCTTCTAATCTATGAACAAAATATATTTCTCAATTTATTTAGGTCTTCTTTGCATCCTTTCATCAGCATCTTGTAGTTTTGAGCATACAAGTCCTATACATGTCTTGTTATAGTTACATGTAAATATTTCATTTTGAGCAATTGTAAATGGTGTTATTTTTAAATTTTGGCATCCATTTGTTCAGTGCTATTATATACAAATACAATTTACTTGTGTATGCTTATCTTGTATCCTGCAACCTTGCTGAACTTACTTATTAGTTCTAGGAATTGTTTTGTACTTCCTTGGAATTTTCTATGCACACCATCATGTCATCACCAAATGGGAACAGTTTTATTTCTTCCTTTTCAATTTTATGCGTTTCATTTCCTTTTTTTGCCTGTTAGTACTAGCTAGACCTTCCAGCATTATGTTGAATTAGAGTGGTGAGGGAAGACATCCTTCCCTTGTTCCCAGTCTGACGAGGAAAGCATTCAATCTTTCCCCATTGTGTGTAGCGTTAACTATAAGTTTTTTGGTAGATGCTATTTTTGAAGTAGAGGAAATTCCTCTCTTTTCCTAAGTGCTTTTTTTCTGCATTGATTGATATGATCATGTGATTGTTCTTTAGTCTGTCAGTATAGTGTATTACATTGATTTTTTTCAAATATTAAAACTGTCTTGCATCCCTGGAATAGACTCCACTTAATAATGATGTGTAATTCTTATTACTGAAAACACTATTTGCTAATGTTATTTTGAGGACTTTTGCGTCTATATTCATATGGGGTGTTGGTCTGCAGTTTTCTTTTTTGTGTGTAACTGTCATGTGGTTTTGACATCAGGACAATACTAGCTTCATAAAATAACTTGGGGAGCAGTTTCTCCTCTTCTATTTTCTGGAAGAGATTGTTTAGAACGGGTGTTAATTCTTTAATCTTTAGGTAGAATTCTCCAGTGAAACCATGGGACCTGGAGATTTCTTTTTGGGAGAATTGAATTGAATTGAATTTTCCTAATAGTTAAAGGGCAGTTAAAAATCATCTATTTCCAGCCCTGGCTGGTGTAGCTCAGTGGATTGAGCTCGGGCCTGCGAACCACACGATCGTGGTTCGATTCCCAGTTAGGGCACATGCCTGGGTTGCAGGCCAGTTCCCAGCAGGGAACTCATGAGAGGCAACCATACATTGATATTTCTCTCCTTCTCTCCTTCCTTTCCTCTCTAAAGATAAATAAATAAAATCTTTTTAAAAATCATGTATTTCCTATGGAGTGTTTTGGGAATTTGTGTTTGTCAAGCAATTGATTAGTTCCATCAAAATTCTCAAAGTGTGTAGAGTTGTTTTTAGTATTCCATTATTATCCTTTTGATGTCTGAAGGATCCGTAGTGATAACCATTTTGTTCCTGATGTCAATAACTTATGTTCTTTCTCTGTCTTTGAGGAGTTTGTCGATTTTACTAACCTTTTCAAAGAACCAGCTCTTTGTTTCGTTGATTTTTCTCTAATTGTTTTTGATGTTTTCAGTGCTATTGATTTCTGCTCTTATTTTAATTTCCTTCCTTGTGTTTGCTGTGGCTTTATGTTATTTATTGTTTATTTTATTATCAATTTAGTTTTATTTTTCTAGTTCCTTTTTTTACTAGCCAACATCTTTTCTTTTTCTTCTTTTCTAATTGTTGTTCTATTACAGTCATCCCATTTTTCCTCCATTGCTCTCCCTTGTCCCACCCATACCTTCTTTCACCCATACCTTCTTTTTCTAGTTTCTTTCTTTCTTTTTTTTAAAGATTTTATTTATTTATCTTTAGAGGGGAAGGGAAGGAGAGAGGGAGAGAAATATCAATATATGGTTGCTTCTCATGCGTCCCCTGCTGGGAACTGGCCTGCAACCCAGGCATGTGCCCCGACTGGGAATCGAACCGTGATCTTCTGGTTCGCAAGCCCGCTCTCAATCCACTGAGCTACACCAGCCAGGGCTTCTTTTTCTAGTTTCTTAAGGTAGGAACTTAAATTATTGATTTGAGACCTTTTTTTCTTTTTTATTGTTGTTCAAGTACAGTTGTCTCCATTTTCATCCCACCTTATTGTGCTATAAATTTCCTTTTAAAATTGCTTCATACAAACTTCGCTGTGTTGTATTTTCATTTTCATTCGGTTCAATGTATTTTTAAAATTTCTCGTGAGATTTTATTTTTAACACATGGATTATTTATAAATGTGCTGTTTAGTTTTCAATTGTTCAGATATTTTCCTCTTATTTTTCCGTTATTATTGATTTCTTGTTTGAATTCATTGTGATGACGGAACACAGTCAATTTTATTTCAGTTTAAAAAAATATTTTATTTGTAATTCTTTGGTTTTTTAATTTTAATTGTTGTCCAAGTACAGTTTTCTGCCCTTTACCCCATCCCAGCCCACTCCCCCCAGCTCTCCCCACTTCCCTCCCATCTCCACACGACCTCGTTATTATCCATGTGTCCTTTTTACTAGTTCCTTCAAACCTTTCCCCCCTTCCCCTGAAATTCCCTCCCCTCTCCCCTCTGGTCTCTGTCCATATGATGTCACCTTTAACAGGAATCTAATCAACAAAACAAACAAACAAACAAGCAAAATATAACCAGAGACACTGAAATTGAGAACAAGCCGTCAGTTTTTAAAATTTGTTGTGCTTTGTTTTATGGCACAGGACATGGTCTAACATAGTCTGTGTTCCATGGGTACTTGAAAAGAATGTGTATTCTTCTGTTGTGGGATGGAGTGTTTTATAAATGTCAAATTTGATTCTGTTTGTTGAGGGTCTTGTTGAGTTCTTCTGCATGATTGCTGATTTTCTCCAGGAGGTCTATCCCAATTCCTCACTCAGCCTTCTCTGACAGCACCCCAGCAGGGTGGTTTGCAGAACCTGGTTATAGTTTAGCAAAGGTGGCAATCTATGTTTTCAACTCTTCCTTTGCAGATAGGGTTGGGAATGGAGCCACATTTATCTCTTGTAGTATTTGTCTGGAGTAGAGCAGTTCTTATCTAAAATCGTCTGTCTTGCGAGTCTACCTCCTTTTCTGGTCCTTTGATTGGAGAAACAGGCTTTTTTGTTTTTGTTTTTGTTTCTTGTCTTGCACCTGTTGGTGTTTCAAGGTTGCAAGCATTTTAAGCTTTGACTTTGGGATGTATGAGGCAAAACAGAAATTCAAGGAACTTACTGCCGTGTCATTTCTTGAGTCCTGAGTACTCTTGCTGATATACCTTCTTTTCTTCACCTTCAGAATCGCTTTGTGTATTTTTTTTGCTGTTGTTAAATTTATTATGATTACGGGGTTTAACCTTACTTAGTGTTTAGTTTTACTTAGTGGGAGAGGTAGAGAAAAGTATATCTACTCTATCTTTCCAGAAGCAGAAGTCCTAGTTTTATGCCTTTAAAATATTGCATAATTTTATACAGTATGACTTTGAAGATTTTAACTATTTTCCTATTTGATGAATACAGGTTGTTCTAAATTTTGATGGCTGATATTCCAATAAATATCAATTCAATAAACATTTGTGTACACCTGCAATAGATATTTTAGGATAAATGATAAGAAGTGGAGTTGCTGGGTAATTGGGATGTGTATTTTACACATGAATAGATGTTGCCAAATATCTATCCGCAATGGCTATACTCCACCCAGCAGTGTATGAGAGTAGCAGTTTTGCTCACCTCCATGCCAACACTTGATGTAATCAAACTTTGAATTACCGTTGTGATGTGTGAAAGATGGTATCTGATCATTGCTTTCATTTGCTTTTCTTTGATTACTAGCTGTTGAACATTTTTTCAAATGTCTATTGGCCATTTGGAACTCTCCTTTTGAAATGAGTGACCATATTTTTTGCCATATTTCTTCTGAGTTTTTGCCTTTTTATGGATTTACAGAAATAATATATTAAATTATATCTAATATATATTGCAAATAATATATTTCTTCCAGATTATCATTTAGTTTTTTTCACCTTATTGATGGTACCTTTTGTCTGAGAAGTATTTTTGATGTAGATTCAAATTTATCAACCATTCTTTCATGAGTTTTCTGTTGTTCGTGTGTGTTGTGACCAAAGTCACAAATGTTATACATCTACATTGTACTTACAGGTATGTTTTATTTTGCACATTTAATTGTCTGAGCTATCTGGAGTGTGTGTGTGCATGCATGTAGTATAAAGTAGGGATATAATTAATTTTTTTTCAAATGGAAAGCCAATTGTTCCAACACTATTTATTGAATAGACTGTCTTTTCACCACTGGCTTGTAAATGCCACTTATGTTATTTATTTAATATATTTACATGATCTGCTTTGGGAGCTCTCTGTTCCCTTTCACTTTTGTACTTATATATTTCTGTGCCAATACCACACCCTATTAATTATTATAGATTTGATACCTGTATAAAAATAATCCTTCATTGTCCTTCCACAAAAATTGTCTTAGCTCTTCTTGTATATATTCACTTTTATATGGATGTTCAAATCAGTTTGTCAGGTTCTAAAAATTCCTACAGAAATTTAATTAAGGTGACAATGTCTTTATATATTAATTTAGAGAGAATTGACACCTTTTCTTCTTTTCTCCACATAATTTTTCCTCCATCACAAAGGACACTGTAGCCCACATGAAAGATATTTAGCGACTAAAGAACCGATACAAGTCCCTCCCCACCATGTTTGTTTTTATGTATTTGTGAGAGGCAGTGCTTTAGGCTCCAAGGGTAAATCTAGGGGTAGGCAAAAGTAGATTAAATAACAGTCATCATAACCTAAAAGATAAATCATAACTAAGAATATGAAATAATACCAATAATAATGACAATACAAATAAATAATACAATAATTAATACATGAATAGTAATACCAGAATAAACTCTGTTTCACATACTTACAACTGTAAACCTACTTTTCCCCACCCCTGTATTTATTGTTTTTATTTTAACTTTTATTGAATACATTGGGGTGACATTGGTTAATAAAATTATATAGGTCTCAGAAGCACAATTCTATAATACATCATCTGTATATTGAACCCACCCTTGTATTTATTAGAAACACAGGCTATTGGCATTAGGTCTGTTGTTTTAGTGGTACTTCCAAAGTGGGGCAGCTTTTTTTCTGATTAGAAAGAAACAAACAGAACAAAACAAAACTGTGGCTTGATAACATTTTCTGGACTTCAGGGAAGACAGTGAGAAGTGGATGAAACAGACAAGCAGCATATGGTAACATTAGGAGAGAGTAAGGTCATGATTTTCTAGTCAAGTGAGCCTAGGATGACAGCAAGTATGGATGGTGGAAGATGGGAAGTACCAGAAATTCAGGGTGGCCCCCTACTTCATGCTGGTGTCTATGGGGTGGGGTCCTGAGGAACTATGAGAGCACCCAGTAGGGTGTTCTCATCAGTTGTGTCCATCTATACATGGTTATGTAGGGGAAGAAGGGCTGGGTTGGTAGCTGGGCCTGTGGGGCCTGATATTCTGGGTAGACCACAGTGTGGGTTTGGAGGTGGATCTACCTACTTTTGGGTCCACTGCCAACGTAATATTCCCCAGTTCTGTGGAGTTTCTATCTTGTTGGGGGTTCTGATAATTTACCCTTGTATAAAAATGGCCCATTCTCTCACAATAGAGCCATGATGCCTGCCCAGTGGTGTATTCATTCAATGTTACTAACTGGCAGCAGGTACTCACTGCCAGTTGCACAGTTCCTGATGCTTGACCTCAGGGTGGGGCTGCCAGAGAAGCTCAACCTACCCACTCAGGGGCTACAGCAAACTGAGAGTCCAGAAAGATATTCAGTAACATTAGGCTGCCTTAGAGTTTAGCTGGAGCCCTCTAAACTTTTCTAAAGAAGGAAGTGGGAGCTGGTTTAGGTGTTCTTTGGCATGTGCGGATGCTGTCTGGGCAAGTAGCTCTGTCTTTACTGATGACAGGAATGACATTGCACCTCTCATGAGGTGAGAGGTCATGGTTCCTGAGGCAAGAGTGGGGCCTGAACCACCAGCACCACTTATGGATCTTAGCTTCTAAGAAGGAGGACAAAAGATCACTGTAATAAAAAAGGCAAAATTGAGTGCAGTAACCTTTAAAAAATCCAATCTATCATTAAATCTTTTCTCTCCCAAATGTCTCTTGGATCTGTACCTTTCATTTTTTCCCATTTTCATGACTGATGTAGACTTTATTGAGCGCTACTGAACTACCTCAGGCACCACGCCTCTGATTTATTTTCCTTTGGTGCATCTTCTTAATTCAAAGCTCTGATCTTGTCCCTGCTCCATGATGCAACATTTTTACAGAATCAAGCCCAATACCTACGTGACTTTCTTCTTAAATGCCATTTATACTTTTAGTTTTCTTTTCAAAATGGTGAATGTTTATTATAGTGCTTGATTTTCAAAGTCCTCTATGATGTGGTCCAACTTTCCCTTCTTGTGTATGTGCGTGTGCACACCCTGCTGTGGCTAGGAGTGCAATGCACTTTGATGCTGTGGAAGGCCCACTTTGAAGTCTTGAGCTAGATATAACCGGTTAATCTCACCCCTCCTGTACTTCTTCATTGTTTGACCGTGGCCTTCACTTCACCTTTCTCTCTTCCCCCACTCTCGTTAAGGCCATGTCACAAAATGACCCATATTCGAGGTTAATGGTGAAGAGTCAGTGAGAGTGGAAGTGACCCGGACTTCCAGTGCCAGAAGCTTCCACCATGCGGGGGTTTGGGCAGAGGAAGGCCTGGGCCAGAGGAGCAAGGAGCTGTTGCACTACTGCCATCTGGGGCCGCCCGGGGACTGCTTTCTGTGCGCAGAGCAGCTCCGCTGACTTGGTGCGTCACCCGGAGTGTGCAGAGGCGGTGAGGATGTGGAGGTGGCTGGTGCTGGCGCAACCTGCTTTGAGTCACGGTCCTTCAGCATCTCCGGAACAGCCCCCTCCCCCTCGCGCGCCTCATCCCACCCTGCATCGCGACGCAGCCAGCCCGGCTCCCAGCAGAGGACGCTGCGGTGCAGCGGTTCCAGCTGCCAAAGGCAGACGCTACCTCTGGTTCACAAGGAAAGATCCCAGGGCCCAGGGTGGAAATGGGTGGGGAACGTCTCTGAAGTCCCAGTGGTGGCTTTGATTTTAACAAAACACTTGTTTTTAACACGGAAAAGATATGTAACTCAAAATGATCGCTTCCTATATAGGGCTCTGACAGGGCTCTACTGGAGAGTGCTTCTTCTTGCTTGCTCCAAGCTTTCAAGCAGGGACATGGGAAGCTGTCAACTTCCTCACTCTCCCCAGAGAGAGCCCCTAATAGGATAGGTTCCTCTTTCCAAAATAGATCTGCCTAGGGGACCTTGTTTTTCTACCCTTTGACACTTCCCAGAGGTAACAAAGATTTAAGCTGACTGCAGTGAAGGGCAGGAGTAAACACTGTAGCTATTAGGGGATCAAGATTTCAGTGGAGGCTCCATCTCAAAGTTGCTTTACAACTTTGGCCATTTCATTATTAACTCATTAAGAGGACATTTCCCTGTGTCCACAAGGCACTGACTGTGGGAGAAAGGGAGGAGGCCAAACCCATGAATAGACAATTACCTTAATCTTGAAACAGCTTATGCCTCACACAGGGCCCCACACATAGTGATCCATAAATATCTACTGAATGAATAAAGGCTATGATTTAGTCTCTACACCCTAGAGAAGGGATTTTTGGCCACCAATGCATCCTAGGTGCCTAGAAAAGTGCCTGACACACAGTAGTTGCTCAATGATTTGTCAAATGAGTGATAGAGGAATACATTGAGTGTTTCATGAGCACAGAGGCAACTAACCCCCAAAGGCAGTGGTGTTTGAACCAAGCCTTGAGAAATAGTGGGTGTTAGGTAGGCATATAGGGCTGCAGGGGAGGGCAATGCAGGCAGAGAGAAGAGCCTGTGCCAAAGTACAGAGCCCAGTGTCATCACCTCTCTGTGCCTCAATTCCGTCCTATAAGAAGAAAAGGACAAGGATGGTCCTGTAATCTCAGATTTTTCTACTTGTAAGATTCTCTGATTCTAGCAGTGAATTCAGTTACATAGAGTAGGGCCTGACCAATTTTGGACAGCCTTTCAGTCCAAGAGATTCAGGTTTTGACTTTTGAGTCAGTCTGTCTTCATAATAATTAAGGTTTGATGATCTTAGTCACCTCTTTTTCATCCCCTTGCTCTGTCTTTCTCCTTGTAAATCTCCCTCAAATCTCCAGACAATAAATTAGACATCACAAAAGTCAGTACTTATTTGTATATTGCCATGATTTTTCTTTGTATCAATTTGGTTTTTGAAAGAAAGCCTTTGTTAATTACACATTTTTAAGCTAAGGTTAATTGTGGGCAAAACAGGAAAGTACAAAGAAGAAAAAAAGACCCATACTTTTCACCACCTGATGTAGTTCCTTAAAGACTGGTTATGTATTTATTAAAACACACACACACACACACACACACACACACACACACAAGCTCATACAACCACATGGTCACAGATGGCTGTCCTATGTGTGAGTCTTATATTCCAAACGAAAGCATGAGCTGGGGGCAGTTCTCAAATACCCTCTTATAGTTGCATCTCTGATGGAAAGAGATGTGGACTAGGACCCCAAAACTCTGATTCTTTAGCCAGCTGTAGACCATCATACTATGTCCTCAAAGGCCATGCTACTCAGAGGACTTTTAATTTTGAGGCAGGGTTCTGACCCTAAACCATTATGTGGCCTCCTGGCCCTGCCTATTGAGCTAGAGTTAGGTTACATTACATAGGGGCCACTGGGCCTCCTTTGGTCTAGATCAGAGACGGTGTTGAACAGCTTTCTGCGGGGCATGTGGAGGGGCTGCTTGGAAACTTGTTTCCATACCTGCTTGAAGGGGACCACACAAATAAATCCATAACTCTAACTTACTCAGTTTCCCTAGTCCCTCCCATTAAGAGCTCCATCCCCAGCACAGTGGCCTCTTTTTGCATCTTTTGTTGTTCAATACATGATCCATAGGCCAGTATCATGGACCTCTAAATGATGGTTATATATTAAAGTATAAGGAACAAAGTATAAGTTCTATTTCAGATCTGGGATGGAACCTGAAATTCTTTATTTTCTAGCAAGCTCCCAAGTACTAGTGATGTAGCTTGTCATGGCCCACACTTTGAGTAGCAAAGATGTGCAAGTCTCTTTTGCCCTCCCTTGTCCTCCCTGACTGAAATTGATATGGCAGGAGAGGTCCTGAGTGTTCACAGAGGTTAGAATGTATAGACACATACGTGCACACGCACCCAGACACAGTTGAAGGCTATGTCTTGGCATTGAGTAAATGTTTAATAAGTGAATACATGAAATCGAGGAGTGAAAAGTCTACACTCCCACCCTTCCAATGGCTTGCCCATTTCAGTGGTGATGTCATCAGCTTCTCAGTTACCAGATGGATTTGGTTCCTTATCCACTTTTGCCTTGGCTCTGTCTTTCCTTTCTCAGTGCTTCTATTATCATTCAGACACTTTTTATCTATCCCCTGCCTTCAAATTTCTGGTCCCTTTCCTCTCCAGTCTACTAATATGCCTCTGCAGCTCTATACCTGGCCTTGAGAAAACATTTCCAGAATCTTTATTTTCCACTCTGAATCTCTTTTACTACCTTCATGTGTCTAGGTCTTGGAAACAATATCTGGTTTTCCCGATGGCCCTGTTAGAGCCTGGCACTTAGCTTGCTTAGCATGATGCCCCCTTTGATCTGAAATGCTGCCTCCATGACCTGACCTGCCTCACCCTTGCATTCACCTGCTTTTGCATTCCAGCCTGGTTACAGTGCCCCAGGTCCCTGCTCGACCTGCAGGGGAAGTCAAACATGGCAGCCTGGTTCTCTATTCACGTATTTCTATTACTTTATATAGCTTGTCTTCATAAGTATACTCTAAGCTCTTGGAGGGCAGGACTCTCTGAGTCTTTTTCCTCTCTTTATCCTTTGCCACACCAGCATCTTCCTTCATTCACTCATTCATTTCTGAAAGACTGAATGCCCATTCTTTGCCAGGTCTGATACCAGGTGGCAGGGCAGCAGAGGGGAGGCAGACATGGTCTAGTATATTCTATGAGATTCAAGGCAGAGAATCTCTGAACAGAGAAGTTCAATAACATGAAATTGGCAGACTGATTTTGGGCTCAGGCCAGTGGAAATATTTGCGAAAATGGTTGGTGACAAGGCCTGCCCATGCCTAGAACAGATAAGGAGGGAATTCTGGCTGCTAAATACTGGAGGCCAACCTTAGGGGCCTTGGGGAACAGTGGGAGAAGGAGATGGAGTATTGTCTGCTTTTTTCAAAATGAGCACATAGAAGGGGAAATAGCAATTATGGTCTTGACAAAAACAGTATTTCCAGTTGTTACCCAAAACAATAGGATTTGGTGGTGTAATTCTCAGAAGCGGGTGATGTAATGTGAACTGCACTGAACTAAACTTCTTTCTAGAACTCAGATTCCATGACCCTTTGACCTGGGTTGCAGGGCCTCTTGCTCTTGATCAGACGTTGGCTGCTTCCTTTCCCCTAGAGCAGTCTGTTTCTTCTTCTCTGACATGGAAGGATGTGGAGCAAGGTGGTACGTGAGGAGCTTGGAGCTATGAACTCTAAGCTTCCTCTGAGCTCTTGACATTCTGGGCATGTGACAGGAAGACAATCAGGGAGTAGGAAGGCTTAAGCAGCAGAGAAGACTAGAGTTGGGGAGGTGCATTAGGAGTGCAGAGGCAGAGGGCCTGCCCACAGGACGGCCATGTGACCTGGAGAGGGGCTGATGAATTGGTGACATATTTAGGAGGAAATGGAACTGACAAGAATTGTCAACTGACCAGATGTTAGGTAGATAAAAGGAGAAATGAAAGAAGATGGAGATTTAGCTCTAACCCAGGAGGACTGAGTGAGAACAACCTTGGTCCCAGGCTCCTGTAAGAAAACTGCCATATGACCTTAGACAAGTCCTTACCTCTTTTTTTCCCACATTTTTAGAAGATTTTACTTATTTACTTTTAGAAGGAGGGGAAAGGAGGGAGACAGAAAGAAACATTGATGTGTGGTTGCCTCTCATGTGGCCCCCACTGGGAAGCTGGCCCACAACCCAGGCATGTGCCCTGACTGGGAATCGAACTGGCGACCCTTTGGTTCACAGCCATCACTCAGTCCACTGAGCTACACCAGCCAGGGTTCTTTTTTATCACATTTTTTATTGTTGTTCAAGCACAGTTGTCTCCATTCCCCCCCCCCACCATTCACCCCCACCCCAGCCATCTCTACTTCCTACCCTTAATCCTACCCCCCTTTGGTTTTGTCCATGTGTCCTTTATATATGTTCCTGAAAACCTTTCCCCTTTTTTTCCCATTATCCCCTCCCCCTTCCCATCTGCTTACTGTCAGTTTGTTCTTAATTTCAATATCTCTGGTTATATTTTGCTTGTTTGTTTTATTGATTAGGTCCCACTTATAGGTGAGATCATATGGTATTTGTCTTTCACTGCCTGGCTTATTTCACTTAGCATAATGGTCTCCAGGTCTGCTATGAACATTGGGGTGCATAGGTTTTTTTGAATGGTGTTTCGGGGTTCTTAGGGTTTAATCCTAGCAGTAGAATTGCTGGATCAAAAGGGAGTTCAGTTTTTAGTTTTCTGAGGAAATTCCATTCTGTTTTCCATAGTGGCTGTACCAGTCTGCATTCCCACCAACAGTGCATGAGGGTTCTCTTTTCTCCACATCCTCTCCGACAAGTCCTTACCTCTTTCTGGGCCTCAGTTGCCACATCTGCACAGTGAAGGGGTGGCTTTGATCCTCCCAAACCCTCTCCCTGACACATGACAACTGCAATAAGTTAAGGAGTGCTTCATGTTTCCAAATTGCCCTTTGCCTTGTTAGAAGTTTGTGGGTGAATTCCAGATTCTTAAATGGGAAGTCCAAGGCCATGGCAGAACCTTCTAGATATGCAGTGCTTAGGGCAGCCAGCAGGGGGAAGGGGAAGTGGAGGGGGGAAGTAGGCGAGGTCATGAGTGGGGCTACAAGGAGAAGCCTTGGGGACTCTTCTGAGGTGAAGTCCAAAGGTGGGCAGTTCCTGAAAAGGAACTTGTTTTTTGGCCTCACAAAGTCTGGCCTATCTTGTGTTTTAAAGGAGGCATTTAGCATACAAATGGCATGGCATTATGCATGCTGTTGAGTTATCTTCGCATAGGAGGGAACTTGGACATAGGACTTTGCCATGGAGTTTGAATAAATGAACTCTGCACCCTGATCTATAGAAGTCCATTTGTAGATAATAAGAGCTAACAGGTAAAAAGCATCTGCTACCTGCTTGGCCTGGATCTAAGTGCCTGGTTGGCACTTTGCAGGAGTCCATTAACTCAATGCATCCTCAAAGCAACCTCCATTTTACAGATGAGGAGACAGGCACAGTGAGAGTAAATAGGCTGACCCAGTTCACACAGCTAATGAGCTGAGAAGCAGTCAGACCTGTCTCGTGAGCAATAAACCACAGTGCTATTAGCAGCATCTGTGACTGCCACCACTAGAATTACAGCTCTTTTCATATCACATTACTGTTGTTGCCAGTATCTCAAAAAAGGCATTTATGCTCATCACTACCTCAAAATTATGGCAGTCATTAAACCTACTGCGAGATCGTATTATACTGAATGTGTTCATCAAGGAGCACATATGACTAGATTGTAAATTGCATTTCAGCATACAGTAATCAGTTTCCTTTGCAGTCTTGGGTAATTTATTTAATGCATTTAAAAGCATTTTTTTTTTCCTGAGAAAGGGTTCATAGGCAGCACCAGACTGCAACACGGGCCCACTGCATGCCCTAGGAAGCATGCGGTGGGGAGGGGGAGGGCAGAAAACATGCAAAGTGTGCACATTGAGCAGTGCTCCAGGCCAAGTACTTTACCCACGTGCTCTCGCTGCAGCCCCAAGGTGCCAGGAATGTGCTGTGGTTATCCCACTTGACTCATGGGGTGATCAGGGCTTAGTGGGTAGGAGAGCCTTGTCTATAATTACCATCAAGTAAGTGGCCAACCTGGGACATACATCCAGGTTTATTGCTGAAGCTGTTTGTCTTCCCTGGATGATGAGTGCCAGCCCTCAAAGCAGTCCCCTCAAATACAAACGACCTTGTTAGTCTCAGTGCATGTCCATACCTGGGGTATGGAACAAGGGCCATTCCAGGGAGGAGAGGAGTGCCAAGGAGCAGTACCAGGCTTGATGCTTGGCAGCCAAGATGATGTGGCCCTAATGGCTGACAACTGAGGGCCTGAGTTCAAATTTCAGCTCTGTCCTTGTACACTCTTGGACCTGTAGTTCAACCTCTCGATGCTTCAGTGTCCTTGACTGTAAAATAAGGATAATGACAAGAACTCCTAGGGTTGTCTTGAAGATTCAGTGGAGTAACACACACAAGGCCCTTGACACTGCATCCGGCACTATGGTGTGAGCCATTGGCATTATTTCTCCTGAGAAAGCAATGTGTGGCAGGAGCCTGACGTTTCTGGAAGAACATTAGGAGATGCTAACCCTTTGTCCCTCCCCATATCTATTATATTGTCATCCTCGCTCTGATTCCCTGATGTGAGAAGCAGTGGGAATCCCTAAACCTGTATTTCACACCGCTGACTGCTCACTGGGGCCCATGGGGAGCTTTTACAGTGGCAGTGTCCAGGGCTCACATTCGAACATGGAGATAACTAAGAACCATGACCTCAAGAGGTGACAGGGCTTTGTGCTGCTCTTTGGGGACAAGGAAGAAGGAGGAAACTTGGAGACTGTGCCCTTCTCTGCAGACAAGATGAAAAGGACCAGAAGCCCAGGTGTGGAGAGGAGGCTGGCAGCTTTCAGGAAGAGAGGAGCTGGAACCTACAGTCAGAAAGAGCTATGGAGAAGCCACTAGAGCCAGAGCCTGGCCCCAGGCTCTGCCAGGCCAGTGGCCTAGCTTGTTTTCCAGCAAAAGAAAATGGGAAATATGGGAATGAGGGGAAGATGAGGATGTGCTCACAGCGTCTTTCTGCGTCCTTCCCTCTAAGGGTAGATCTTGACTGTTCCATTAACACTTTGTAAGGAACACAAAAGACAATCTATTCCTCCCCCTCCCCCTGGCACATAAGCAAAATGGCTCCCCATCTACCTACCCACAAGCTCACACCTGGACCCTTCCCTCACCCACCCCAGCAGAATTACCCAGTTCCATTCCATGTAAACATTTGGTGACAGAGCAGAGCAGCACACTGGGGGTCAGAGACCAGGTTCACAAGGCTGCTGCCTTCAGCTATAGCAGGACAATGCAACAATCTGGGAGCTCAACAGGGCTGTTATTATCCTTTCATGTGGTAAGAAAGGAAACCATGGCCAAGAGGAGGAAAGAGACTTGCTCATGTTGACACAAGGAGTTGTGTTAGAGCCAGGACTCCTGGTCCAGAGATTGTTTTCTCACACCCACCTGCACACTTCAGCTTTGGCCCCTAATCTGCCAGTCCTGGGAAACAGACCCACTTCCCACCATGGCCCTGTGGCTCTAACAGGATCTGTCCAGTCACCCAGCAGAATTATGGAGTTGGCTGATCTTAAATAAACCTCCAGCTCTAGGTCTGAAAGGGTGGTGCATTTGGGGTTTTGTGCTTGTGTTGCCTTCCTCCTATGTTTTGTTCTGCGACATATTTTAGCCAGGTGAGATTTTCCTTGCTCACCCCTCACAAAAGTGGAGACTATGTCTTTAAGAAAGGACGAGTCAGAGCCACAGGGATCAGTTTCAAGCAGCCCTCAGAAGACAAATCTGGATTGAGTTTAGGGAGAAAAAAGAAGGGGTTAGCTTTGGTCCTGCCTCCTTTCATTTTTCTCCTCTGCTCGTCCCTCCTCCAGCCTTAGTCTGGAAAGTCAGTTAAGTTGGCCAGGAGGTTACGGAGTCCAGGGCTTCCCCAGCAGCCTTGTCCTCTCACCCTGTCCCTCCTCCAGCTCCTGAACACACGATCTGGAGGACTGCTGGGCAAGTTGCTGGAATGAGTAGGTACGTGGTCTGGACATTTTAACCTTTGCCCTGTCAGTGAGGTCTGTGTAGTGTCCAACACGGACCTGGTGGGAGGTGGGAGGGGGACCTCTAAGAACATTAGTAACTGAGTTAGGAAGAAGATGGGTGGGCTTTGGTCACATTCCTCTCGGTGACTCCACCAAGGGCTTTCTGTTCAGGCATCCGCAGGCTGAGACAGAGGCCTGGTCCATTCAGCCAACCCCTCCTAACCCCAACCCTGGTGAGTTGCCTACTGGGTGGTAGTTTGGAAGTATTGAGTTTGCTGCTACTACTGGAAAAACTGACACTGGAATGGTGCTACCAGCCCCATGAGAAAGTTGGATGGGAACATGTTCAGCCCCACCCATCTGTCTGTCTGTCCATGGCACTTTGGTGGCATGTAACGTCTAAGATGAGGTGAATGGGATTCAGGCTGCTCAAGTTGCATGTGCAGTGGGCCAGGAGCCATGCAAGGTATTCTTCTGCTTGTTTTCAACTTTGTGGGTGACTAAAAGCAAAGCTGTTAGTTTTTAAAGACTTCAGTTTACACTTCATGGAAAAGGACTTAATACTCCTTGGCTGAAAAGGGGAAGCACAATGAAAGAGGCAGAGAAAGCACATTGGGCTGGTGATAGAGATCACTGTGAACTCAAGAATGTTTTCCCCGTACATTTTAGGATTCACCCGTGCATTTATTTATGCATTCAACAAACACCAGTTAAATGCCTATAGGCACCCACTGCTGGTATGGGGAAACCTGCACCCCAATATGGTAGCTGATCCTTCCACCTGACCTCCTTCTCCACATCTCTACTCCCCCCCCTTCCTCACCCACATCCTGACCTGTTTAACAGGGGAAGAGGCACCAGCTTCTAATGCACTCAGGTGACCTGATGAGGACAAGATAAGTGCTGACGTTGTTGGCATGAGACTGGGTACATCTCACCTGACAACAGTCCCTCTTGAAAGAGACTTGGGCCTGGGTCCCAAATGTGATCTCAACCACTGAGGACTTTGAAGGTCAGGAAGCAACAGGGGCACAGAAGTTCAGCCTAACCACTCCCAGACAGAAGGGGCAGTCTGAGCCTTCTTTGGACATTAGGGGTAGAGCTGGGCTCCTGATTAGACTTTTAGCTCCATATGTGGGCCAAATGTTGGTTGGATTTGCCAGTATCATCTGAGGAATTTGCCCTTTGTGACTTAAGCAAGTTGTCATAATCTGGGCAGGGGGCATGCTGGGATCTCAGCCACCTAGGCTGTTAAGGAAGGGGTGGGGTTGAGAATATTGGTTCTTGGGTGGCCTTTTGGGTGTAGAAGATTTAGGCATGGCACAGACTGGTTCAAGTGTGTGTGTGTGTGTGTGTGTGTGTGTGTGTGTGTGTGTGTGTTATAGGAAGTAGTCTCCAGGAGAAAAATCCTGGCAAAAATCAGGCAGGAAAGTATAACCCTATCCAAGTAGGCTTGGAATTCAGGACCAGACACATAACTGGCAAGTAGCACAAGGGCCCCAATGAACACAGTGAAAGAGCAGTGAGGCCAATGCCAGGGCCTGTTTGCCCTGATAGAGGAATAAATGAGAAGGGATAAGTGGATGGGTGAGCTTTATGACCTCAGCTGAGGAGGGGCTGGGCGGGACCACCAGAAGCTACTGCCAACCTACTTAAAAACAAAGCCTCATAGCAACATCTGTCTACATTGCACTCTGCACATTTGGGCTTGTGCTGGGCTTATCTAAAGGGTTATTCCTGAGTTTTGAAGGGAGATGGGGAATAGACTATGATTTCCTGCTGCTGTGATGGTAACACTGTGCGAACTAATCTTTGTCCATCTTTCAAATCCCACTGTGGCTTCTTCTGCCATCCTAAGAAGGGCTATAACTGAGCTAGACCTCCTGTTCCAGCATGGAGGCCCTCTGTCCTCTCACATACTCAGCCCAGTATCATGGACTCTGCTTGCAAACTGTAATTCATTCACAGAATAAAGCAGTTGTGCTAAGCAATTTGTACATCTGGGTGGCTGGGAAGAAGGGGACAGAGAAGAGGGGGTTGTGTCAGGAAAGTTAAATGCCAGCCAACATCCTGGAGATAAAGTAGGGAGGTGGGCCTTCCCATCTAGAGAAACTTCATGGAAGAAGGTCAGTAAAAGGTTTTGTATCCTTCTGTGGTATATTTTGAGAAGTGCTTCGTTTCCTCTCTCTTTTTTCTATAAGTCTGATTGCCTTGGGGAGGTGGAGCAGAGTTTGTGTACTACTTTTTTAAAGTGGAGAAAATTGCCCCTTAAATGTAAAGTTGAGTAATTCCAGTAAAAAGATCCAAGTGAATGAGACTTCTGCCCAAATATGGGAAAATATCCATCCATCTTTCCACTTAATTAGAAAAATAATCCACTGAGTAGTGAGTCATGCTGCCCTTCAGCAAACAATGCCATCCTTAGCCACAGAGCCAGAAATAACATAGGTGAGAGGTGATAGCAGCCATGAAGAAGAAAAGACATAAAGAGACTCAGATTCTTGATGCCAGCAGCTCTTTGGACCATCTTTGGCCCTTCCTATATAATAGATAAAGCACTTAACTGGGCTCCATGGCTGTGACACAGATCAATACAGCTAGGGTGCATCTTGATAAGTGGGGTCCCTTCAGGGGGTGTTCAGGATCATGTCACAGGTCTTTGCATAGTCTGGGAGTTATTTTTTATTAAGGAAAACATAATATATTACATTGCATAAAGTATACTAATTATAAACGTGCAGCTTAATGAATTTTTACATGTGTATACATCTGTGTGTAACCACCATACAGCTCAACGTACAAAACATTTTCAGTACTCCAGAAGTTTCCCTTGGAGTTCTTTATTTACACGTACCAAAGTGCTGCAACCAAATGTTTGTGGTTAGTGATGCGCTGGTAAATGTTTAACAACCACTTCTGGTGTGTGTAGGGGGGTACCCTACTTTGTAGTGTTTGCCAATTTTTGTGGTGTAAATATTCCTCCTGCTATGGCTGATTTCAAGCTATGAACAGTTTAACAACTGGCTTGCAAAATTCTGAAAAGTTAACAATTGCCTCATGTGAGCCAGAGCAAACTGGCTCCAGCACACCGGCGGGATCAAAGAGAGCCAGCCCAGCCTGGTTGGGTGCAGCTGAGAGTGGTCTCTCCAATACTCCCAGGCCTAGCTAGACCCCTTAGAGAGGAGAGAATTGTTCACAATATAAAGCAGTCTTTAACTTCCATCATCTACTCACCAGAAATCAATTGTGTACCATGTGGCAAGGGTCACAAATATATGTAAACCATGGTTCCATATCTTAAGGAGCTTACATAATTTAACACTTCTAGGAAGAGGCAGGCATGTGGAGGTATACAAGGACTGCCCAGAAGGTATTCCAGCCATGTAATATGAAAAATAGGGACATTTAGTGAAGAAGATGTAAGAAACACTGTACATGTTTCAATCTTTCTCATTCTCTGAGACAATGATGCCTCAGTCACCATCAAAGTAGGCAGCTTGGACTACACACAGTTCTTCCGATTGCCATCAGGTACCCCATCATATTTTCCTGAATCTCATCAATGGTCTGAAATCTCTTCCATTTCAAAGGTGATTTTAGTTTTGGAAAAAGCCAGAAGGCACAGGGCACTAAATCTGGGCTGAAGGGGAACTGAGTTACCTGGGTAATTTGATATTTCTCAAAAAACCTCTGCATGAGACAAAGAGGGCACACTGAGCTGATGTGGTGTCCTGATGAAGCTGCCAATCACCAGTTGCCCATAGCCACAGATTTCTGAACCATCAAAATAGTTTCTGCAGAGGAATGTTCAAGCTCCACACAAAATTTGATGCAGATTCATTGCTCTACTTGCTCATTCATTTTGCATGCCATAGCTACACAGTACACATGTTCACTCAACAGTGTCTACCACCCCCCACTTACTAGTACAGTGAAGATGTCATTGTTCATGTGTGCTCATTCTTTTTTAAAGTATATTTTATTAATTATGCTATTACAGTTGTCCCATTTCTTTTCTCCCCTTTATTCCTCTCTGTGCTGCACCCCTTTCCACCAGCTTTCCTCCCCTTAGTTCATGTCCATGGGTCGTACACATAAGTTCTTTGCCTTTTCTATTTCCTATACTATTCTTTACCTTCCCCTGTGTATTTTGTACCTACCATTTATGTTTCTTATTCCCTGTACCTTTTCCCCCATTCTCCCCCATCCCTCTTCCCACTGATAACCCATTGATCTCCATTTGGTCAATGATCTCCATTTCTGTGATCCTGTTCCTGTTCTAGTTGTTTGCTTAGTTTGTGTTTTTTTTTGTTTTAGGTTCAGTTGTTAATAGTTGTGGGTTGGTTGTCATTTTACTGTTCATATTTTTTTAAAGTAGTGTTCTTTTTTTAAGATTTTATTTATTTATCTTTAGAGAGGAAGGGAAGGTGAGAAGGAGAGAAATATCAATGTATGGTTGCCTCTCGTGAGTCCCCTGCTGGGAACTGGCCTGCAACCCAGGCATGTGCCCTGACTGGGAATCGAACAGTGATCATGTGGTTTGCAGGCCTGCACTCAATCCACTGAGCTATACCAGCCAGGGCTACTGTTCGTATTTTTTATCTTTTTTTCTTAGATATGTCCCTTTAACATTTCAGATAATAAGGGCTTGGTGATGATGAACTCCTTTAACTTTACCTTATCTGGAAAGCACTTTATATGCCCTTCCATTCTAAATTATAACTTTGCTGGAGAGAGTAATCTTGGCTGTAGGTCTTTGCCTTTCATGACTTGGAATACTTCTTTCCAGCCCCTTCTTGCCTGAAAGGTTCTTTTGAGAAATCAGCTGATAGTCTTATGAGCACTCCTTTGTAGGTCACTGTCTCCTTTTCTCTTGCTGCTTTGAAGATTGTCTACTTATCTTTAATTTTGGGTAATGTAATTACAATGTGCCTTGATGTGTGCTTCCTTGGGTCCACCTTCCTTGGGACTCTCTGAGTTTTCTGGACTTCCTGGAAGTCTATTTCCTTTGCAGATTGGGGAAGTTCTCCTTCATTATGTTTTCAAATATGTTTTCAATTTCTTGCTCTTCCTCTTCTCCTTCTGGCACCCCTATGATTCGGATGTTGGAATGTTTAAAGTTGTCCTGGAGGTTCCTAAGCCTGTCCTCATTTTTTTGAATTCTGTTTCTTCATCCCGCACTGGTTGAATGTTTATTTCTTCCTTCTGCTCCAAATCGTTGATTTGAGCCCTAGTTTCTTTCCCTTCACTGTTGGTTCCTTTTATATTTTTCTTTATTTCACATTGCATAGCCTTCACTGCTCCCTCTATTTTGTGGCAGTACTCAACTATTTCTGTGAGTATCCTGATTACCAGTATTTTGAACTCTGCATCTGATAGTTTGGCTATCTCTTCATTGCTTAGTTCTATTTTTGAAGCTTTGTTCTCTTCTTTCATTTGGGCCATATTTCTTTGTCTAGGCTCACCTGTTACAACATAACTCAACCATTGTTATGTTGTAAGGGGCATAGCCTTATGTATGTTGTAAGGGGCAACCCAGGTTGCTGCATTGTGGCCCTGTATGTGGTGGAAGGGGTTAGAGAGGGGACAATGTCGCTTGCTCTGCTTTCAGCTGGCTTTTAGTCACTTCCCCCAGTACCTACCAGCAAATTAGGCCCTTCTGGTGCTGATGCCCAGGTGGGTGGGCTTGTGTACATTCTAGGACCCCATGGGTCTCTCCAACAAACTCTCCTGTGAGTCTGGGAGTTTCTACCACCACTACATCCCCCACAGGTTTTTACATCTTAGAGGTTTTGAGGCTTTCTCTTCCCACGCTGGAACCCTGGGTTGTGTGGTCTATCTCACTCTCCATTTGTTCCTCCCAGTTTATCCACATGCAAATATGGGTCCACCAGCCACCACCTTGCCCACCCAGTTCTCCAGCCACTGCCTTGCCATGCATCCTCTCCACCCTGGCTGCCTGTCTCCATCCCTCATACCAGTCTTGATGAATGTTTCTTCTTTAATTCCTTGGTTATTGGACTTCCGTACAGTTCAATTTTCTGGTTGTTTTCTTTTTTAATTTTTTTGTTGTTGTCCGTCTTTTGGTTGTGTGAAGAAGCAAAGTGTATCTACCTACACCTCCATCTTGGCCAGAAGTCCATGCATGCTCATTCTAGTCCATTCTTATTGGCTGCCAGATTACATCAATGTCATGCAAACCATCCTTGTTATATTAACAATGGCTGGACTTTTCCCAGACATACCTTGTATATTCAATAAAGGATTCTAGGAGTTGGTGTAGAAGACTATATGGGAATTATTGAGGTCCCTGAAGTAGGTCCATTTCTGCATTGGAATCTGAAGTGCCTTTCTCATCCCACTATACTTTAGGAAGGACCTTCGTTTTGAGGAAAAGAGTAGCAGACTCATACATTCCTGTTTTGGATTTTGAGTCACCTCTTCCAGGCAAGTCATTTAACCTCTCTGAACCTCAGGTGTCTCATCTTTAAAATGGAGGTAATAGTAGTACCTGCCCTACATTGTTACTTTGAGTATTAAATCAGTTGAAATTTATGTATAACATTTAGCACACATACACATTTACCAATTATTTAGCTTTGATTAGAGATTATTAACCACTAACATGGACAAGCTCTGAGCCTCTCTGAGACTCATTTTCTTCATCGGTGAAATGAGAATAAAATGCCAACCTTGCCAGGGTTGTGTTGAGAACTAAATAAGGTCATGTATGTGAATTGTCTGGCCCAGAGCACACATCCAGCTAGTGCTGGTTTTTCTCCTTTCCCTGCTTTCCAATATACTGACTTATATCCTGTCTTGAAAAATCCCAGCTCTGACATCTCAAGAAATAAATACATCAAGTAAATATACCAACCTTACTTTTTAAAATTTTGTTTTAAAATAAAATAAAATAATTATAGGGTCACAGGAAGTTGCAAAAAATTGTACAGTGGGTGCTGTGACCCTTCAACTAATTTTTACTGATGTTGACATCTCAGATAACTACACTATGATAGCAAACCAGGAAGCTGATATTGATACAATCCACAGAGCTTTATTCAGATTTCATTAGTTTTACATGTACACTGTGTATGTGTGTGTATTGTGTGTATATGCCATTTTATCATATGTAGATTTTTGTAATCATCCCCACAATTGAGATGCAGAACAGTTCAATCATCACAAGATCTCCTTGGTGCTACCTCTTGTATTCACACGTACCCATTACCCACTCTGCCCATCGCTGACTCCTGGCAACCAAGATTTTATTCTCCATCTAGATGATTTTGTTATTTCAAGAATGTTATGTAAAAGAATTTATATTGTATACAACATTTCGGGACTGGCTTTTTCAACATTTAGCATAATTTTCTTGATATTTTTGCAAGTTTTGTGTCTATCAATAGTTTGTTCCTTTTTATTGCCAAGTAACATTTCATGGTATGGATGTACCAGTTTGTTTAACCACTCACCTGTTGAAGGACAGCTGGGTTGTATCCAGTTTGAGGCTATTAAGAATAAAGCTGCTATGAACATTTCTGTAACAGCGTTGTCTATGAAAGTAAGTTCATTTCTTGGGTAAATGCCCAAAATTGCTGTTGCCAAGCTGTGTGGTAATCACATGCTTAATTTTTAAAATAATTATTTAACTATTTTTCCAAAGTGTCTGCACCATCTCATATCCCCACCAGCAGTGTATGAGGGCTCCAGTTTTTTTTTTTGGCAATCTTACCAGCCTTTGGTGTGATGACTTTTTTTTTTAATTTTAGTAATTCTGGTAGGGATGGTATAACACTGTGATCTTAAGTTACATTTCCTTAATGACTAATGATATTGAACACCTTTTCATGAGTTTATTTGCCATCCATAGATCCTCTTCAGTGTAGTGTTTTTTCATGGGTTTTGCCCATTTTCTAATTAGATTTTTTTTAATGTGGAGTTTTGAAGAGTGCTTTATGCATTCTAGATACTAGTCCTTTGTGGCATATGTGGTTTGTAAATACTTTCTCCCACTCTGCAGTGCATCTTTTACATTCTCTTCACATGGGCTTTTACAGAGCAAGAAAATTTCATTTTGATGAGATTCAATTTATAAGTTTTTCCTTTTATGGCTTATCCTTTCAGTGTTAAGTCCAAGAACTCTGCCTAACCCTGGATAACAATGTCTTTGTTTTTTAAAGTTTTATAGTTGTACGTGTATGTTTAATTCATAAACATAGTTGCATGTGTATGTTTAATTTATCCATTTTGAGTTTGTAATCCTTTTGTAAGTTGTGAGATTTAGGTCAATGTTCTCCTTCTTCTTTTCCTCCTCCTCCTTCTTTGCCTGTGGATGTCAATCCCTTTAGTACATTTGTTGAAAAGACTCCTTCCACCATTGATTTGCTTTTGCACCTTATCAAAAAATCAGTTTGGTGTATTTTGTGTGTATATTTCTGAGTTCTCTATTCTGTTCCATCAATCTGTTTATCCATTCCTCCACCCATACCACACAGTCTTGATTAATGTAGCTATATAGTAGGCCTTACCACTGAGTAGAGTAATTTCTTCCACTTTACTCTTCTTTTTCAAGATATTTTTTTTAGCTATGTTAGGACCTAATGCTTCTCCACATAAATTTTAGAGTAAGATGGTCTACATTTACAAAATAAACCTTGTGGAATTTTTATAGGAATTGCATTAAACCTATAAATCAATCTGGGGAGAATTGACATCTTTACAATGATGAGTCTTCCAACCCATGAACATTGTATGTCTCTCAATTTATTTAAGTCTCCTTTGACTTCTTTCCTGAGCACTTAAGTAATTTTTAGCATAAGGATTCTGTATAAGTTTAACACATAAGTATTTCATCTTCTTTGAAATAATTGTAAAGGCATTATGTGGTTTTAATTTGTTTCCCACATTGTAAATGTAGTATACAGAAAAGGAATTGATTTTGTATTGTCCTCACTGGACACATTTGTTAGTTCTAAGGGTTTTGTATAGATTCCTTAGGATTTTATATATAGATAATCCTGTCATTTCCAAATAAGAACAGTTTTATTTCTTCCTTTCCAATTTGTATGGCTTTTATTTATTTTCCTTGCTTTATTGCAATGGCTAAAACTTCCAACACTATGTTGAATAAGAGTTAAAAGAATAGACATCTTTGCCTTGCACCTGATCTGCAGGGAAAAGCAGTCAGTCTTTCACTGATAAGTTTAATGTTAGCTGCAAATTTTTTTGTGGGTGATTTTTACTAAATTGAGGGAGTTTCTTCTCTCTTCATAGTTCACTTTACATTATTTTTATTGTATTAGTTCCATTACCATTTATCTACCTTATACCCTCTTCCACCTCCACCCACCCCACCTTCCCCCTTGCAATCACCATACTGTTGTCCGTGTCAATGAGTTCTTTCTTTTTTTTTCTTATTTGCTCAATCTCTTCTTAGTTTTCTGAGAGTTTCTATCATGAATGGGTGTTGCATTTTGCCAAATGATTTTGCTGTATTGATTGATCTGATCATTTTATTCTTCTTTAGCCTATTGATTTGATGGATTACGTTGATTTTCTAAAAATTGAACAAGCTTGAATTCCTGGAATAAACCCTCACTGGTATAAAATAACCACTTGGTCATTGTGTTTAATTCTTTTTGTATATTGCTGGATTGTGTTTGCTAATATTTTGTTAAGCATTTTCTGTAGGCTTTATTTTTGTACTGTCTTTGTCTAGTTTCATATTAGTATAATGCTGACTCCATAAATGAATTAGGGGAGTCTTCCCTACTTTTCTGTTTTCTATAAAAGATTGTGTAAAATCTGCTGCTAATTTTTATTTCAATGTTTGGAAGAATTCTGCAGTGAAACCATCTGGCAATGGAGACATTCTTCTTTTGGAAACTTAAAATTTTCAATTTTCTAAATCATTATAGGACTAGTCAGATGATCTGTCTCATGATTGAGGTTTGGGAGTTTGTGGTTTTGAGGCACATTTCTTCTAAGTTGTTGAATCTATGAGTGCAAAGTGGTTTATAATATTTGCTTATTGTCCTTGTAATGGTTTCAGGATCCATACTGATATCCCTGTTTCATTCTTGCTATTGGTGACTTGTGTCTTCTCTCTTTTTGACTTTTGTTAGTTTTGCTAGAGGTTTCTAGATTTTCTTAATTTTTTAAAGACCCAGCTTTTCATTTCATGGTTTTGTTTGATTGCTTTCTTACTTTCAATTTTATTGATTTCTGCTCTTTATTATTCTTCTTGCTTTGGATCTATTTTTTTCTTCTACTTTCTTGGGGTAGGAACTTATATTATGGCCCTGAGGCCGTTCCCCTTTTCTAATGTAAGCATTTACTACCACAAATTTCCTTCTAGGTACTGCTTTGGCTGCATCCTAGAAATTTTGATATATTGTATTTTAATTTTTATTTAGTTCAATGCAATTTTTAAAATTATTTTCTATTAGAGTTGACATTCAATATTTTTATATTAGTTTTGGATGTACAGCATAGGGGTTAGACAATAATACAAAATTTACAAATTGATTCCCCAATAATTCAATTACTTGCCTGGTACCATACATAGTTATTACAATATTATTGACTATCTCTTAGGCTGAACTTCACAGCCCCATGATTATTTTGTAACTACCAATTTGTACCTCTTAATCCCTTTGCCTTTTTCACTCATTTCCCCCCCAACCCCTTCCCTTCTGGCAACTATCTATTTGTTCTTTGAATCTAAGAGTTTGTTTTTGTTTTGTTTGTTCATTTATTTTGTTCTTTAGGTTCCACATATTAGTGGAACCATATAATATTTGTCTTTTGCTGGCTGATTTATTCACTTAGCATAATACCTGCAAGGTCCATCTATACTGTCACAAATGGTACAGTTTTATTTTTTATGGCTGAGCAATATTTTATTGTATGTACGTACCACATCTTCTTTATCTACTCATTTATTGATGGGCACTTGGGTTGCTTCCATATCTTGGCTGTTGTAAATAACAGTGCAATGAACATAAAGGTGCATATGTCTTTTCAAATTAGTGTTATAGTTTTCTTCAAGTATATATACACCCAGAAGAGGAATTTCTGAGTCATAATGCAGTTCCATTTTTAATTTTTTGAGGAACCTCCATACTATTTTTCCACAGAGGCTCCACCAATTTGCATTCCCATCAACACTGCTTAAGGATTTCCTTTTCTCTACATCCTGGTCAACATTTGCTGCTTGTTGATTTATTGATGATACCCATTCTGACAGGGGTGAGGTGATATCTCATTGTGGTTTTAGTTTGTATTTCTCTGACAATTAGTGATGTTGATCAACTTTTCATATATCTATTGGCCATCTGTATGTTCTCTTTGGAGATGTCTATCCAGGTCCTCTGCCCATTTTTATATTAGATTGTTTGTTTTTGGATTATATGAGTTCTTCATGAATTTTGTATATTAACACCTTATTGGATATATTATTGGCAAATGTCTTCTTCCATTCAGTAGACTGTCTTTTTTATTTGTTGATAGTTTTCTTTGCTATGCAAAATTCTTTCAGTTTGATATAGTCCCATTTGTTTATTTTTTACCTCTTTTATTGTTGTTCAAGTACAGCTGTCTCCATTTTCTCCCCACCACTCATTCCCACCCCAGCCATCTCCACTTCCCACCCTTGGTCCTACCCCGCTTTGACTTTGCCCATGGGTCTTTTATAGATGTTCCTAAAACCCTTCCCCTCTCCCCACCCCCACTAGTCCGTCCCACCTCCCTTCTGGTTGCTGTCAATTTGTTCTTAATTTCAATGTAACCTAAATGCCCATTGGTAAATGAATGGATCAAAAGCTATGGTACATTTGCATGATGGAATACTACACAGCAGAAAGAAAGAAGGAGCTCCTACCCTTTGTGACAGCATGGATGGAACTGGAGGGCATTAAGTTAAGTGAAATACGCCAGGCAGTAAAAGACAAATACCATATGTTCTCACCTATAAATGGAACCTTATCAACAAAACAAATAAGCAAGCATTTATACAAAATGGTTATATTTAAACAAAATATTACTATTTTTTCTTTTTTATTTTGTTTCCCTTGCTTGAAAAGATATTTCAGAAAAAAATGTTGTTAAAAGAAATGTCAGAGAATTTACTACCTATGTTTTTTTCTAAGAGTTTTATGGTTTCAAGTCATACATTTAAATCTTTGGTCCATTTTGAGTTTATGCCTATATATGGTGTAAAAGGTGGTCTAGTTTTATTTTTGCATGTATCTGTTCAGTTTTCACAACATCATTTATTGAATAGGTTATCTTTATGTCATAGTTTATTCTTGCCTCCATTGTCATAAATTAATTGACCATAGAAATGTGGGTTTCTTTCTGGAGTTTTTTATTCTATTCCATTGATCTGTGTGTCTATGTGTCTGTTCCATTGATCTATGTTTCATACCATGCTGTTTTGATTACTATAACCTTGTAGTATAGTTTGATATCAGGTTGCATGATGCTTCCAACTTTGTTCTTTCTCAAGATTGCTGCAGATATTCAGGGTCTTTTGTAGTTTCATGTAATTTTTTGGATTATTTCTTCTGGTTTTGTGAAACAAAGCCACTGGTATTTTGATAGGGATTGTGTTGAATCTATGGATTATGTTTTTAAATTTCCTTCAAGACTTCCTCTTTGGCTGTGGATTGTTGAGAAGTGCATTGTGTAACTTCCATGTGTTTGGAGATTTTCCTGTTGTTTTTTCTATTTATTTGTAGTTTGATTACATTATGGTCAGAGAATACACTCAATATGATTTCAAATATTTTTAACTTATTGAGGTTTGTGTATAGTCTAGGATCAGATTTACCTTAGTGAATGATCTATGAATGTTTGAAAAATGCATATTCTGTTCTTATTGGTAGGAGTGTTCTGCTTATGTTAATTAGATGATATGAATTGATTGTCTTGCTGAGTTCTTCTGATTTTTTGTCTTGTAAGTCTATCAGTTATTGGAAGTGTAGTATTTAAGTATGCAGCTATAATGGTGGATTCATCTGTTTCACCTTTCAGCTCTAGTTATTCTTTCTTGTATTTTTCAGCTCTGTTGTTTGATGCATCCTCATTTGGGATTGCTATGTCATCCTGGTGGTTTGATTCTTTCATCATTATATAATGTCTTTTTTTTGCCTATTTTCTTTGCTCTGAAGTCTACTTTATGTTATGTCAATATAATCTTGCCTGCTTTTTAAAGTTAATGTTTTGCACGACATACCTTTTTCTATCTTCTTACTTTTGACTTACCTATATTGTTATGATTGAAGCAAATTTTTTGTGGATGACATATAGCTGGGTCATGACTTTTTAGTCCACTCTGCTAATATCTGTCTTTCAGTTTTGGTGTATAGACCATTTACATTTAATGTAATTATTGCTATGTTAGGGCTTAAGTCTGCTACTTTATCTTTTGTTTTCTGTTTTTATTTCCCTGTTTTCATGTGGGTTATTTAAACATATTTTAGAATTACATTCTGATGTATCTAGTGTCTTTGAGTGTCTCTTTGTATAGCTTTGCTGTAGATATATGTATGTGTACACACATACACATAATAACAATGGTTCGTGTTGTCTTTTTACCAGTTCAAGTGAAGTATAGGTATCTTACCTCTCTTCATGTCCTTCTGGCCTCCCTTCAGTTTTGTCCTAACTTTTTCCTCTACATACATTTAGGACCACTTTAGACAGGAGTATAGTTTTGCTTCAACCATAAAGCATGATATAGAAACTTTGCCCTGGCTGGTGTAGCTCAGTGGATTGAGCGCGGGCCTGCAAACCAGAAGATCATGGTTCAATTCCCAGTCAGGGCACATGCCTGGCACAGGCCAGTTCCCGGCAGGGGCCAGTTCCCAGCAGGGGATGCATGAGAAGCAACCATACATTGATGTTTCTCTTCCTCTTTCCTTCCCTTCCCCTCTAAAGATAAATAAATAAAATATTAAAAAAAGAAACTTCAACAGAAGAGAATTCTATTGTATTTACCCATATTTTTGCTTATCATTTGCTTTCTTCCTTCCTGATGTTTCAAATTTATTTTTAAATAATTTCCTTTATGTTTAAAGCACTTCCTTCAACAATTCTTTCGGGGTAGGTCTCCTGATGACAAATTCTGTTAGTTTTCCTTCCTATGATAATGTCTTGGTTTACCCTTCATTCTTGGAGAATATTTTCATTGAATATAGTATTCTAGGTTTACAGCTCTCTTCTTTCCACACTTGAAATATGTGCGACTTTTAAAAAAGATTTTATTTATTTTTATCTTTAGAAGGGAAGGGGAGGAGAAAGGGAGAGAAATATCAATGTATGGTTGCCCCTCGTGCATCCCCTGCTGGGAACTGGCCTGCAACCCAGGCATGTGCCCTAGCTGGGAATCGAACTACGATCCTTTGGTTTGCAGGCCCACGCTCAATCCACTGAGCTACCCCAGCCAGGGCTATGTGCTACTTTTTAATGAACTCCATGAATTTCTTCTCTCACTTGAATTATTTGCCCACTATGGGTAATGGATTACATTTCTCTGGTCACTTTCAAGATTTTTTTCTTGGTCTTTAGTTTTCAGAATTTATATATGACTTGTATTGGTGTTAATTGAAAGGAGGGTATCCTATTTGGATTTACTCACCTTGAATCTGTAGTTTATATATTTCACCAAATTTAGGATATATTTATTCTTTATTTCTAGTTTCACTTTACTTCTCTTTTCCCCTGGAAGTTCTGATGATAAAAATCTTAGCTTTTTTGTTATTTTCCTAAAGGTTGCTGATACTCTGTTAATGTTTTTTCAGTCTGTTTTCTCTCTGATGTTTAGATTATATAATTTCTATTGTTCTACCTTTAAATTCACTGATCCTTTTGTCTGTCATATAATTTCTTCTATTGAACCTATCCAGTGAGTTTTTGTTAATGCATTTTTTAGTTCTATAATTTGGTTGGGATTTTGTTTTGGTTGGGATTTTCTGTTTTTTTAATTTTTTTCAAGAGCATTTTTTGAAGCATTTTATGATGACTGCTTTAAAACTCTTGCTCAGTAATTCCAACATCTGATTCATCTTGGTGTTGGCATGTGTTATCTTTTCTCATTCATGTTGTGATTTTCCTGTTTCTTGGTATGATGAATTATTTTTTTCAGTGTATCCTGGATATTTTGGATATTATGTTAGGAGACTCTGTATCTTATTTCAGTCTTATATTTTAGCAGTCATTCTGTTTAGGTTAAAGAGATAGGTCGTGGCCTACTTCTGTGAGCTGTGGTTCCAATTACAATTTAGTTTTCGGAACCTTTACAGTGCTATTTTGATCTGCTTTGTTCACTCTACTGGTGCTTCCCACAGGAGTAGAATGTACTTTCCCAGATTGATACTGTTAGGTGGGGGTAGAAGACACCATGCCTGTGAAGAAGGAAAGCTCCTCCTCAGGCCAGATACCTGTGAGGTTCCCATTTGATCCCTACTGGTGGCCCCAGTTAGTGGCAAAAGGTGCTTCTCCAAGCCTCTCACTGAGTTCTTCCTGGTAAGCAGTAAGGGATACCAAGCTACAAAGCAGAGAGTGCCTCACCCAGTCAACTCTTTGGGGAGCATGGTGCTAACAGGGCTCCCACTCAACCTCTGCTAGTGCTACCAGGGGAGAAAAGGCCTACCTGCAGCAACTTCTCTCATTGTTTGGAGGTCTGGGAGATGCTAGATCCAGGTTGCCTTCTGCCACTAGGTTGAGGATCAAGAAATTTTGATCAATCCCTTTTAACACACAATCCCAAGCACCCAAAAGCTCAAAGAACCCCAGTTTGTTTTGGCAGCATAGGAGTCATATTTAGCAATGCATGTTATGAGAAGGGGGTCTGGGAGCCTGGAGCCTAATCACATGTTTTGTCCTTGTACACATCATTTCACCTGTCTGAGCCTCACCTGCCTCCTCTATACAATGAAGTAAAAGTGGCACTTCCTTTCTAGGGCTATGTGAAGGTTTAAATGATCTATGATCTGTGGCAGACCTGTGATAGGCCCCCAACCCCATACCTGCTGGAGCATTCCCTCAGCAAAGGTGTGCGTGTAAAAGGACAAGGAAGGCCAGGGCAGCCTGAAACACCTTTTTGCCCCACATTTTCAAAATTATAAACTCAAACATATAGCAAAGTATAGAAAAAAATGTCAAATCCTAACATTTTTGTCACATTTGCTTCAGATTTTTTCTAAGAAACAGCTCATTATAAATTTAGCTGTTGAGCCCCACCCCATTTTGGCCTAGAAGAAACCAGTATCCCAAATTGGCTGTTTCTAATTCTCATGCATGTGTTTATACTTTAGCACATATGCATTCATCTACAAACAATACATATTATTTTTCATGCTTTTAAACTTCATACAAAATCTGTCCAGAAAGTATCCATCCACGTACTATGAAAAATAGAGACATTTATTGAAGAAGATACAAGGTACAGGAAACATTGTATATAGGACAATGACGCCTTAGTCCCCTTCAAAGTAGGCACCTTGGGACCTCACACAGTTCTCCTAATCGCCACCAGTGGCCCTGTCATAGTTTCCTGAATCTTATTCAAGTTCTGAAATCTCTTTCTTTTTTTCAATGGGGATTTTAGTTTTGGGAAAAGCCAGATATCTCAGGGTGCTAAATCTGGGCTGTAGGGGGGCTGAGTCACCTGCGTGATTTGATGTTTCACAAAACACTCTGCACAAGGCATGATGTGTGAGCAGGTGCATTGTCGTGATGAAGCTGCTGGTCACCAGTTGCCCATACTGTGGCCTTCTGAATCATCTGAATAGTTTCCACTAAGGAATATTCAAGCCTCAGGCAAAATTTGGTGCAGATTCATTGGTCTACTTGCTCAGTCATTTTGAATGAGACACCCACACAGTACACGTGCTCACTCAATGGTGTGTACCACCCCCACTACTAGTACAGTGAAATCATCATTGTTCACACATGTGCATTCCAGTCCACTCTCCTTGGCTGCCAGGTTACATCAATGTTGTGCAAACCATTCTTATTATATTAACAATGATTGGACTTTTTCCCAGACAAACTCTATATAAATGGCATCATACTGTGCATACATATTCTTCTACAACTTTCTTTTTAAACATTATGCTTTTGAGATTTATGTATGCTGCCACATGAGTTATAATTTATTTATTTTTTATTGCTGTATACACTATTCTATATAATGGCTGAATCACAATATATTTATCCATTCTCCAGTTGTTAGACATTTATATCTCTTCTCATTTAGCACATTTTACAAACAATGCCACTGGAAAAGCTTTTTGAATCATTCACAAAAGTCTCTAACTTCGAGTTCAGTCAAGTTCAGTGGCAGGTATACTTCCAATCAATAAACCCCATGTAGTGTCTGTCCATGGGAAATCTCAGAAAGATCTGTTAACCACAATTTGGTCCTTTTTGGTTAGTAGGGAAGTGGTAGCATCAGGTTGGCTGGTCCTTGTATGGAGTTGTGTGTATTCAGGACCTAGTCAGAGATTCTGCATACATTTAGGACCCCCATGTGTGTCTTCCTTCCCCCATTCTCAATTCCTTGGTCTCATCTCATTGCAGCCCTATTAGAACTTATCCTGTCCCTGCCACTTTCACATCCACTTCTTCAGTACACAACACTGCCATTCTTTATTAGCCTACAATCCTGTGACCCCAGGAAGGGAAAGGCCTTAATATTTATTGAGAATCTGCTCTGTACACTAAGACCAAGTTAAGTGTTTTTAGATACCCAGTGTCACTAATGGTCCCACTGACCCGTCTAAGGAGTTATGTTTCCATTATAGAGATGAGGGGACTGCAGCCAACAGGGTTAAGCAAGTGCAGCACTTATACCTATGAGCATTGTAGGCATTGTTAGTTGGGTATTGGGGTGAGGGAGAGCTCCACTGTGCCTGTGAGCAGCCTTTGATGGGAAAATTGGACTTAGCTCTTTCTTTGGAGTTTTTGTTGATCACCCTGTAACAGGATTCCTCAGTTAAGGTCATGACCTTTTACGTCATGTGCCTTAATCTTCTCTTGAGAAAGTATCCCAAGGAGTCAGAGCTGGATTGAAATAGAGGCCATATCTATGCAGTTCCCATGTCATTTAACATCCCCACTCACTCTCACATGCATATTCTCTCTTAGTAACCCAGACCAACAAAGGGCCCAAACACTTAACTGTCTGCAATATGTCACTTGATCTTGTTTACTCCTTATACCTACTCTGTAATAAAGTATTATTTTCATTTTATATTCTGGTTTGGACATTGAACCCTGGAGAGGTTAAGACACTTGCTCAGGGTTCCAGAGCTCTGATGTACTTGGCTGCAGAATTCTAAACCAGAGTGATGTGGAGTGGCCACTGGAGCACTCCAACTACAAACTGAACTGCAAACGCACTGTCCTTGTTTAGATGGATTCCACTCTTTTAGTCTATGAGCCCCCAGATTACAACAGGCTCTGCTTCAAGCACTTGGTGCTGAATAAAATTGAGTTCAGTGACACTAAAATTGCTCTGATACCACCTAATTTGTCTCTGGTCCCCATCAAGGGACAGTCACTATCTATATTGAGTGAGCACTTTGTAACTCCTTTTCCATCACTTCAGTCACTTCATCATTTATTCATGCATTGAATATCTCCTGTGTGCCAGGCCCTGCCCTAGAATCTAGGAATTCAAGGATTAGGGAAACCCACTCCCTGCCCTTGAGGCACCCACAGTTTAGCAGCAGAAACAGGCATATAAACACATTATTATCCAATGAGTAAATGATAATGATGGAGCATAGACTACATGACTTGAGAATCCAAGGTAGAAAGTCCCCAATTCTGCTTGTATGAGTTAGGGAAAGCTTCACAGGGGAGATAAGGCTGCATTTGGGTCTTTAAAAAAAGATTTTATTTACTTATTTTCAAAAAGAAAGAAAGAGAGGGAGACAAACGTTGATTGATGGTCTCTTGTAGATCTGACCTGCAACCCAAGCATGTACCCTGACCAAGAATTGAACTGGTGACCTTTCAGTTTGCCTGCCAGTGCTCATCCACTGAGCCACACCAGCTAGGGTGCACTTAGGCCTTGAAGAATGGGTAGACGTTTTCTAGGGTGGCTGTGAGGTGACATTGCACATAGAGGGCAGAATAAAAACAAACATGGAGGTGTGTGTTTTGGAAACAGCAGGTACCTGGATATAAATCAGGGATTTCAAGTGAAATCCTAAGAGGGCTCAGGAGGTTTGTATAAGTGATAATGAGTGAAGCAGTTATGTGCATACAAATACTAACACAAGGATGATAAGTGGCTCTCCATGCCTGTGTCACTGGGCGACAGCGAAACACACAAGTTTTTACCAGAGAAGTTGGACCTTCATTCTTTTTTTTAATGTAGTCTTTTTTAAAATTTAATTCTTGTTCAAGTACAGTTTTCTGTCTTATATTTACAACCCTGTCCACCCCCCCAGTGCTCCCCACCTCCCTCCCATTTCCACCCCTCACCTTAGTTATTATCCATGTGTCCTCTATACTTGTTCATGTGAATCCTTCCCCTTTTCCCCTGTGATTCTCTCCACTCTCCCCTCTGGTCCCTGTCAGCCTGTTCTGTATTCTAGTGTCTTCAGTCATATTTTGCTTGCTTATTTGTTTTGTTGTTTAGCTTCCTCTTAAAGGTGAGATCATACGGTATTTGTCTTTCACTGCCTGGCTTATGTCACTCAGCATAATGCTTTCCAGTTCCATCCATGATGTTGCAAAGGGTAGGAGCTCCTTCTTTCTTTCTGCTGCATAGAATTCCATTGTGTAAATGTACCATAGTTTTTTGATCCAATCATTTACTGATGGGCATCCAGGTTGCTTCCAACTCTTGGCTATTGTAAATTGTGCTGCTATGAACATGGGGTGCATAGGTTCTTTTGGATTGGTGTTTCAGGGTTCTTAGGATATACTCCTAACATTGGAATTGCTGGGTCATGTTCATTTTTAGTTTTCTTAGAAAATTCCATACTGTTTGCCACAGTGGTTGTACCAGTCTGCAATCCCACCAACAGTGAACTAGGGTCCCCTTTTCCCTACAACCTCTCCAGCACTTGTTGTTTGTTGCTTTGTTTATGATGGCCGTTCTGACTGGTGTAAAGCCATTCTTGAGTTTGGAAAGGAAATAATTCAGAGCCAAGGCCTCAAAGTATAAGAGAAAGTTTATTTCAAAAGTTACAGAGGTAGTAGAAGTGAGCCAGTTGGGCTGTGTAAGCTCAGGAAACAAGTTGCAAAGGCAGGAGAAGGGCCCATGGAGCTTAGGGGAGAGAAAGGCAAAGGTAATGCAGGTGGGGTGGAGGTAAGAAGAAAGGAAAGGGAAAGGCACAGGTGTGCTCTTTAGAGGGAGAGCATGCTGTATCCTTCATCTTGAGGGTTTTTAAGGTTGGGAGTTTAGAGGAGGTTTTGGGGGAGGATCTTAATAGACTATCCATGAAATTTATGCAGATTGACCAAAATGAGATTTATTCCCTTGAATTCTTGCATCCTTGGGTGTGGTTGGTGCAAACTGCACTAATTGGATTTATCTATCTCCCTGGGTAAACTCTTTACCCTCTGATTGCAGAGAAGTATAAACCATTTACTCTAAGCTCTAAGTGTTCTCGGTTAGAGAAGATAGGATTTTGCAGTTTACTAGATGGTTTGCAAACTGCTTAGCTATTTAACCATCTGTCTCAGTTTCCCATTTCACACATCCCGCCTTACTGGCCTGTCTCACCTGGAGCACTAGAGAGAGGTGTGGAGACTATGGGAAACTGGACAGTCTGTGCCCTGTCCAGGGGACAGTTGTTTCTAAGCTCTGCTGCTCATTATTGTATGAAATGACTGGCCCAATGCTGGCACATTTTCCAGTGTTTCAAGGTGCCAGAAATTTAGAACTTTGCAGATGACATGATAGTGTACATAGAAAATCTTATAGAATCTACCAAAGGACCACTCGACCTAAAAAGTGAATTTGGCAAAACAGCAGGATACAAAGTCAATATTCAGAAATCAAAGGCATTTTTGTACACCAACAATGAAATATCAGAAACAGAATTCAGGGGGAAAATCCCATTTGATATGGCAACAAGAAAAATAAGGTACCTAGGGATAAAAAAATAAAATGTAAAATATTGTCACTTTACAACATTGACAACTATTTCAAACTTGTAAGCTACACCATCAAAACATGTCTACTGGCCACTCCTTTGTGGCCTCTGGTAACACGGAGCACAGAAGGCACAGGAAAGAAATAGCAGGGCCAGGTGCCCTGCTCTTCCCCTGTGCAAGTAACCCAGTTCCTAGGTTATGCAGAAGTACATCTACCTGACTGTCCAATGGGCTTTCAAACAGAACACAGCACAGAAAAGGTCCAAGAGGTTGTAGAAGCAAAACATGAGGAGAGGTTTTATGTCACCTCCCTCTTTTCCTTTCTGGGTGGAAATATTTAATGTCTGGCTTTACTTACTCATCTGATTCTGGCCTGCAGCTATCAACTCTCAACAGGCTAGGGGTGGGGATGGGTTGAAAAACAAAGGGAGTCTGAGAAGGGGTTGGTGAGAACTTCTCTCAGGAGCTGCCCACGTGGGACTGAAGGACACTGCTTGACTTCTCTCTCCCACTCACCCCTCAGTTCTGGCTCTCCTACAAGGCCTTTCAGCCCTGAGAGAAGAAACAGCTGATGCAGATCCCAAATTCTTTCTTTCTTTCAGATAAGGCGGTACTGACTTGGGGAGGAGACTGAAGGAGTTTGGAGGCCTTGGCTGGGAACAAAGGCCTTGCAGGCATCCTGGGTGAGGCCACCCCCTCAGGCTCTGCCCCTGGGTGTTCTAGCTTTCCCTCCCAATCTCTCTAATCCTTAGTTCCTGTGATTTCAGCAGGAAAGCACCTACAATTTGTACAAACCACAGGGGTCAAGCAGAGTGAGAAATATAAGCCTAAAGCTCCGCTCTTTGGGCTCCAAGCTCGTGTAGTGATGTGGTGGTGGGCCTGCTGTGCTACCTCTGTAGGACATTGGCAATTCCAGTTCACCCCACATAGGAGTCTAGGAGAGGACTGTCACTAGCTGACTTTCTGGCCCTGCTGTTTTTCCTTACCCTACTCTACTCCCCATCTACTTCCTCCCTGAAAGCAGGACTCAATGGCTCTGTTTTCTTTGTGAGTTGATCCTTACCCCTGACTCTTTTCAGGCCAGTAGCAGCCTGGGGTGTAAGAGATAGGCTAGGGTGAGGTGTTCTGGAGATAGAAGGGGTTTACTAACTGGACCATACCTATTCCTTTGCAGTAATGGGAGGAACCAAAGGAGAGGATTTAAGAGGCAGAATCTTAGAAAGAGGCTGAAAATCAAAGTTGAACAGAGTGTGGACCAAGGAGACAGTCCCTGAGCCAAAAAAGGGAGGTTACAAAAACTTTGTAGAGTGACTAGGGAGCCTTGGGTCTGGGTTGAAGAGGTGTACTTACTGTGTCCTTGATGCATTCTGGGCGCTTTAAATGAATGGTGTCAGGGGACCAGGGTGGATGGAGTTTGAAGAAGGTATAGAGTAGATAACTGGTAATGGAAAAAAATAACTTAAAAAATTTTTAAAAGTCCATATATCTTAAATGCAGCAGAAAAAAGAGAAAATATGAAAGAAAAAGAAATATGAACAGATGAATGAGTAAACCAGGTGTAGGTGTGACATTCAGGGCATTCACAGATCCAAGTCAGATAGCACCTATTCAGAATTTTGTGGTCACCCTCTCCCCTCATGCATCTGTTCTGTGCTAGGCCTAGACTAGGTATGCAGAGTGGTGGGGAAGAAAAGAGAGGGGAGTTGGGCTCAGGGCTGCCTCTGAGGTGCCCACAGTTGACTTAGGGGATACAGGTGTGTACACATGCAAACACGACACACTGTTTCCCTACTCTGGTAGTTCTTGACCCCAACAGACCTAATGCCCCTTCATATAGCCAATTCACTGTCACTTCATTTACTACCCCAAAATGAAATCCCTAGAAAATATAAGCCACCTACACACATAATTTCACCCTGAAGAAGCTGCTTGAGGTCTCTGCAAAATGAATCAGGTTAAATTTTATGTGTCAGTATTAATCGTGTCCTAAATGTTATTAGTGATAATATTAATCTATGCCATTTATTAGTTACTTTGGCAAATATTTACTTTCCATCTCACCTTGAGCCTGTGTTCCTAAGACCTTGTCCTCCCCCCACTCCAGGGAAATGGAAATCCAAGTTTCAGGTAAGATCATTCTTAGAAAGGAGTACAGGTTCTTCAAGTACAAAATAAACTGAGGAAGCTGTGAGGAAACTGGTTAGTCCTGCACTCAAGGCTGAGTGCATGTATTTGTTCTGCCAACACTTACCAAGCCCTCCTTTATCTCACATACCCCATGTTTGATGAAGGGAACACAGTGATGAATGAGGCCCAGCCCCTGTCCTTAAGGAGCTACCAGGCTCATTGGGAGGGTGGTGAGGAGCCAGTTCCAGAGGGTCATGGCCAGTGCAGTGGTAGTGAAAGAGAAGAGGTGGAGCTGAGGGGACACAAGTCAATCTCAGGTCTCACAGACTAGAGCTCAAGGCATGGCTACTGGCATAGGGGTGGAAACTAGTATGAATCAGGAGTTCAAAGAAGAGTGGAAGCAGATGTCCACAGTTGACATGGTAACAGTGGAGGACATTGTGACCATTTGGATTCTCACATGCTTGTGGCTAACCGGACACAACCAGAGACCAGGATTTAAGACAATGAACTGAATTCAGTTTCCTCTTAGTTGTGGAACTCTTCCCCTATTTGAATGGAAGGAAAGGCACTGCTTCCTAAACAAGAGCTCAAGCCCTCCCCAATATGAGCACCAATCAGTGTCCTTGTAAGAGTACCCTTCCCACCCACCCCTTGGCATGGTTTGGAGACCCACAAAACTCTAAAGATTCCATAAGGAGAGTGGCCCATAAAATTTCCTAACTGATATAGCCTTGGCTGTAGAACATTCTGGAAGCTTCCATATGAAGGGGGTGGGACCATCAGGTTCCAAGTTGGCACAGGATAGAGGGTCCAGGGACAAATAAGACTCAGGGAACTTCTGAGTTTCTAGCACAGAGTAGGTGCTAAAATTAAAGAAGAGCCCAGCCAGGGCACAAGAAGCGGTTTCAGTTCAATGTGTAAGGGGTGCGGGAAAACCTTAAAGCAAATTTGGTGCAGATGGCACCTTCTGGGGAGTGTGGAGAGTGGGGTGTAATAGCAGTATGTAGGGTTTGGTGGGAATCTAGTTGCATATCGCACAGGCCCACAGGCCCACACAATCCACAGGGTCTAAGCAGAGTTCCAATACTGAGGGAAGAGAGGTGCTGGCAAGAACCAGACCTGCCAACTGGCTCCCCAGCAGCCAGCTGAGGTTCAGGACTGAGTGTCAAGTCCCTTGTTGGGTGGGGCTGGTAGAGAGACCAAGGAGAGTAGTCCCAAGCACACTGGCTGGTCAGGAAAACCAGCCCTTAAGGGCGGGGGTAAAAGGGCTGTGGGAGTTGGGAGGCCCTCTCAGCCTCAGAGGCTCAGCTCTCTGCCAGCCTAAGATGTAACAACCAGGGCAGCACGCACTATTTGCAGTACCTCCTCACACCACTTGCCAAGGAAAGAACTCCTAGTGCCCTGTCAGGCTTGATTCACATTCATCCCAGAGCTAGACCAGGTTGAGCAGGCAGGTCTTTGACCATCCTTGCTGACTGAGACCAGCCTGGGACAGGCAGAGACTGACATATAAATAGCTTTTCCTTCAATCTGGTTTAAGATGACCATGTGTGCTTTTAAAAATATATATATGTTTATTGAACCCTGGCTGGTGGATTGAGCTCAGTGGATTGAGCGCTGGCCTGTGAACCAAAAGGTAGCTAGTTCGATTCCCAGTCAGGGCACATGCCTGGGTTGCAGGCCAACAGTGGGAGGTGTGTGAGAGGCAACCACACATTGATGTTTTCCTCTTCCTCTCTCTAAAAATAAATAAATAAAAATTAAAAAATATATGTTTATTGATTTTAGAGAGGAAGGGAGATATATATATATATATATAAGTTTGTTTCCTCCCATAAGTGTCCCTGACGGGATCAAACACACAACCTAGGTCTGTGCCCTGACCAGGAATTGAACCTTCAATCTTTTGGTATACAGGATGACACTGCAACCAACTGAGCCAAACCAGATAGAGTAACCATGTGGGCTTTTTTGTATTGGGAGGCCATGTGCTTATGGCCCACACAATTTGCATTTGTGCAGACCTGGCAAAAGCAAAAGTCTGTTAGAAATTGCTTTGGTTTTTCTGATATGACTGAAAACTCACTAATGCCACTGAGTGGGAGCTACCTCAGTTTTCTTAAGCCCCCTCTCATGGACAGGTGTAAGCACCTAAATAGAGCTGCAGATCCCTCCTCCCCTGCCTCCTAGTATAGGGAGCAGGTTTCATGTTGATGGCCAATGAAACTCAAGGCTGCCTCCTGGAAACAGAGTGCCTTACTCCCCATTGGTCCTTGGATGTTGCTAAGTGCTTTCATTGGCCAGTTTCCCCTCATTCCCTGGGCCCTGCATTCCTAACCTTTTAAGGTTTGAAGTTTCTTTGCTGCTAGGCGACCCGCAGCCCCAACTGATAGGTAAAAGACAAGAGTCTCTTAGACCACACCAGGTAGCCTATCTTCCTGGAAAAATATCAAATGGCACTAGACCCTAAAAAGTCATCCCTAAAATTCTAACAGCAATAAGGCAACTCCATCTACCTAGAAGAAGGATTTGACCAGACCAGAAATTGGAAATGGCAGAAAGCTTGTGCTTCCCAATTCTCATGTCTTTAAACAAAGCAAAAACGACTTCTGTGCCTCCTGAGGACTGATGTGAGAACTAATCAGAGTGATCCGATGCACTTTGCCAGTATAAAAATGAACTGGCAGTGCTCATTATCACTAAGGAATCTGGCCCATTTCCTCCTCTTCCTGTGGTTACGAATACAGAAAGCTTATTAAGAGAGTCTGGTGGCATTGATAAATGGGTTATGCCATCTGGATTCTGGCTTCCAAATCCTGAGCTGAGGGTTATTTTCTCCTCTAGGGACATTTCAAGGACAGACACTGCAGAGAGAGGGTTCAGGAGTCACATCTTCCCTGTGTTTCTGTTTCTCAGTGTCTTTACATTGCTGGCAAAACCCCTATTGCTGGCCCAGAGCAAAATTCACATGTCATAAATAAATAAGTTTCCCCGGGTCAGACACTGGGTATCTTTTCTCATTTAGGCCCCCAAACAACTTTACCAATTTGGTATCATCATCATCATCCCTGAACAAATGGGAAGATTGAGGTTCATAGAGGTTAAGTGACTTCTCCAAAGTCACACAGTTCATAGTGGCAGAATTGGGATTAAGACCCAAGGTTTATTTCAAAATGTAGTGTGATGTACATACACTACAGATATTGTTCACCCTTGAAGGTGGTGAAGTTGAAACATGGTTGTGCCCTTAGTTCCCTCCCCTTTACACACACTTCACTTTATCATCCTTTTGTCCGCCATCCTGAAACCATACCCAGGAACCTAGTTGCTCTATGTTTCCCCTAAGGGGTCTCCACCAGTGTGCTTCCCATACCTGTGTTTGAGTTTTTGTTACACAGTAGCTGTTGGCAGACTGAGCGGGGGAAGAAGAGAGCTGGCACCTGTTATATTTCTGTTTTGCAGACTTTGCTTAGTAAACTGTTGCAATGAAGCCATCAACATTGGAGACTAATTCACTGTGTTCCTATTCTCAGGGCCTTTGCATTCTCACTGGGAACAATGGCTGTGGCCACAACATGAAGCATTCTAATAGTGGAACTGTAGGTAATGGTCACTGAATGACAAAGGAGCCACTTCGGAGTCTTTTGCTTGCTCCCTAAATCTTCTCTGCCTATACTGAGCCTGATCCTGACTACAGGTTTTTTAGCTTACTGTCTCCCCAAATTGAGTCCCAAGGAGTCCCAAGTGTCTTAAGATGAGAATTATTAGGAGATTTCTCCCCACCATAGTGAGGCCCAGTGTGTCATGCTGGGCCTGGAGAAGGTATGCCTCATAACTTGATGCAACACGGCATCTGAGGCCAGCTTCTAGTGCTAGCAGCCCTTGGGGTTGCCCAGTCAGTTCAGATCAGGAGAGTAGTCTAAATAAGGCAAAAAAGGAGGCAAGATGGGAAGCTGAATGTGTCAGGAGAAAAGGGTGGCTGACTTTGCTATGCAGAAAATGCACCCTGAGGGTTCTGGGATCCAGCTTGGCAGTGGCCAAAAGCCTGCTTCATAGGACCTGAATCCCTACACAAACCTTGGTTTCAGAGCTATCCAGTCCAGATCTGGTTGTGCAGACTGTTTCAGTGCCATTAACATGTAATTGTCCTTAATTGTGCCCTTCACACTCATGGTAATAACAGGTAATGTTTACTGAGTGCCTACTGTATGGCAGGCACAAAGCTAAGCACTTTATGTGTACTAACTCACTCAACCCTCACAACTCCATAAGGTGGATGGTATTTTCTCCCCATAATATAGATTAGGAAGTGGAGGTTTGAAGAGATTGATTTTTCCCACACTTGGGTTCAAAGAGAGGTAGTTAATAAGATGGGGTGCAATCCAGAGTAAGGGTAAGCAGGGGTAGCCCTGAGAAAAGACAAAGGACCTGTCATCTTGAGGAGAAAAGAGCTCATGGAAAGTAAATGCAGATAAGTGTTGGTGGGAGAGACAGAGTGATGCTTCCCATCTGATAGTCACCACTTTCTCAGAATTAGGAGTCTGTATTCTTTTGCTTGAGAAGGGGCAATACGATCCCACCAGGATCTCCAGGAGAGTGCTGATGCTCTACCCCTACAGTTTGCTTACAGACTGAATAGCTCACCTCAGGGATGGCCATGGGGGGCCTTTTATTTCCCCTCGAGTGACAGAAAAAATGTCATCAGCATTTCCTCTAGGCAACACCAGGGGGTGCAACAGCTTCTTTCTAGTCTCTGGCTACTTGGACTTTCCTTGACCTCTGTTGGGAGTGTGATGTGTGTACCTCCCTGTGTATCTTCCTGATGAAGCAGTTGAGATGTTGCTAATAGAACACAGAGTCCTTGCATGCAGAATACCTTTGAAAATTCACCTGAGAACTGATGTTTGGCTGTTGACTCAATAGTCCTTCCTGACCGGGAAGGTCCTTCTGTGGTCCAGGGCAAGGTGGACTGGCTGGGACTGCAAAGCAAGAACAGCAACAGGGTGGTGGCAGTGTCTTCAGCAGGTGGCAGTGGCACAATGATGGGAGAGTAGGAAGAACCTGGTTGTCCACAATGGTGATGTGGGGGGTCAGCACTGTTGCCTACAGTTCTGCAAATTGTGCCCTGCATAAGGGTACCCAAGTGAATGGGGGTTAAAATCTAGCCTGAGCTCCACTAGTTAAGCCCTATGTCCCGGAGCCATTTTTCTTAATTCTCCCAAAGGCATGGCAACTCTCCAATCTGAGCATTCAGCAGGAGGAGGAACTTTTCTGAAATTGGGGAAGGCACCTTAGGGAGCTAACAGTGCCCAATTGGTATGAGACCCCTCTTCCTTCCTTATTCTCTCTGGTGTCCACTTTGCTTCCCAAAACACCCTCCTCACACCTGCATCTACTTGTTCAGATTTTCATTTTTGAGGGATGTTTCCTGTCTGAGCCTCCTGGCTCTTTCCTCTTCCTTTGAAACCTCACTTCTCTCTGCCTGCATTGTCCTTTCTTCTGCTGACATCTCCATTCCAGTCCTCAGCTCCTACCTCAGGCAACAGTGTAAATTCACTAGAAATGCTGCGAGTGCCTATTTTGGCCCATGGAAATCTGATCACTTCAGCAATCAAGATGATGAAGAGCTGGGGAAACTCAAAGCTCCTCCTTTCCACCCTAGCACTTACTGCTCTCTCACTGGCTCAGCACATAGTGAGCATCTTATGTGCCGCACACTGTTGTAGGCACTGGGGACAACAGCAATGAACAAAGCAGGCACAAATAAATCCTACTGGAACTTAAGTTCCAGTCCTAGTGAGATTACATTTCCTTTGATTTCACTTCTCTCCTGGTCTGATGCCCTAGAAGTCCTCCTCCTCTCCCTCCCCTCTGGAAGGCTCCCTCCTGGTCCCTGGCAAAGTCAGGACCTAACACTTTGGCTGTGGCACTTGGACACCCTGCGGAGATGAGCTGTTTCTCATGTGGGGAACATATGTGTAAATTTCACTGTCCAAGTGCCTTTGTATCCGGGCCTGGCAAAAGCTCCAAATCATTGTTCTCCACCTTGGGTCACTTTTGTGCATGACTCATTTGTTGTTTTATTGACTGAAAGCCAGTGAAGCTGGGTATGGGCAAGAGTGGCACAGAGCCCAGGCTCTGTGATGTAGCATTTATTAGGAGCTGTAGGGTCATTTTTCCTGTTATTTTTATTGATTGTGGCTGGTATCCTTCGGTAGGGGTCTGTCTGTGGGCTTCTAGTTGCTAGATTTGGTAATGGTCAGCTCTGCCTTTCATTTCTCCCTTCCTTTCTTTTTTACTTAAAAAAAAACTCTAAAAAAAGTCAGAGGATAATATAGCAAATGTTCATGTACCCTCTACTGAAAATGAACAAATGCTAACACTTGCATTGTTTGCCTGAGATATTTTTTCTATCAAAATAACACCTTACAGATGCCACCAATGTCCCTGTGCTATTCTCTCCAGTCCCATGGTTCATTGTCACGACTATGATATATATGCAGGCCATGTTTATGTGCCTGTAAGTGGTGTGTAGTAGTTTTTGTATATAGAACATTTACCATAAGTGGTATTCTACATGAAATAACTGTCTAAAATTTGAGGGATTTTGCTCAGCATTATATTTTTGGTCTCTTCCATTTATACATATAGATATAGGTTGTTCATGTTAACTACTACAAACTATACCATCTAATGAATAATAAAACTTCCTTCTACAATCCCCTCCTGATAGAGGGTATCATTTCTATTTTATTACCGTTACCAACCACACTGCAATGAACATTCTTCCACATATTCCCCACACACAGAGGAAGAAATTTTCAACTGTTTGTAGCTAGAAGTCAGATTGTTGGGTTGAGGGTGCACAGATATTGCAAAACTGCTCTTTTAAGTGGCTGGGCCAAATTACAGTTCCATTAGTAATTTATGAAACAATCTAATTTGTCATCAACATTTCATACTCTGTCTTCCTGCTTTGTTCTCATAGAGACCTCATGTCATACCGTTCAATCATTCCCTACACCACCCTCCTCTCTCTTGTTTCTCCCACATCAGTGCCGGGCCAGGCTTAGTAATGACTTCCTTCTCCACAACATGTTCCCGACTATTCCTCCAGCTGGTGTTTGAGGCCCTGCACAGGATGGGGCTAGGCAACCTTTCCCACATTAGTGCTTACCACCTCCTTGTGGCAAATTCTTCCATGTGCAGACCCAACCACACACACCTTTGCTCATGCTACCATTCTCTACAACTAGCTATAGTGTTAATTTCCAACCTTTAAAAACCTCATTTATTCTTCAAAACTTGTCTCGATGACACCTCTGGAAGCCTTCCCAGATATCTCCAGGCAAAACCCCATCTTGGTTCCCACTGCACGTGACACAATATTTGTCCCAGTAGCTTGAACAAAATCAGACATAAAACCTCTTACCTATCATGCTTGGAAAGTAAGTTTGGCCACATGGACCTCATTCCCCTGTGTTGCTTAGAATTCCTTGAATAAATTAAACAAATACTATATATGTCATACCCTCTCTGGGCCAGTACTAAACAGTGGTGGGCCTTCTGAGAGCTCCCCGTGTGATAAGATGAGAAGCAACACGCATGCCTGTCATCCTCTGAGACAATTGGCCCTTTAGCCTCTGAGGCGTGACTGACTGGATGCCAATTCTAAGTTTGTGTCTCCAGTGCCTGGCACTGAGTAGGGATGACAGTGAGCTTGCTGGTGTGAAACATCAGGCACTAAGCCCTGGCTGTGGTGTGGCTCAGTGGATTGAGTGCCAGCCTACAAACTAAAGGGTCACTGGTTTGATTCCCAGCCAGGGCACATGCCTGGGTTGCAGGCAAGGTCCCCAGTGAGGGGCATACAAGAGGCAACCACACACTGATGCTTCCTCTCTGCCTCCCTCTCTTCCCTTCTCTCTAAAAATAAATAAATAAAACCTTTTTAAAAAAAGGTCAGCCATTGGCTTGGAGAGTAGAAGGGAGAGAAGCGTGTCTCAATTGGCTCTCAGAGGTGCCAGGAGGCCTCAAGCCAACTGCTTTGGGAGTAGCCTGAGAGGCCACATGATTTCTGAGGCTAGGGGTTTCAACTGAAAGAGGTGGGCTTGAGGGTGCAGGAGAGGATGGGGTTTTCTGATCTTCCTCATCCCTGCCCCTCCTGGTCCACCTTCCCCTGTGTCCCTCTCCCATTCCTCCAGGAGCACAAGTTACTCTCACTGATGGCCCTGGTGGTTTCCAACCATATTTCCTGTGTCTCAAGAGGGAAGGTCCCTCATCCAGGTTGCAAATGGAAAAGCAAGTAGTAGCCTCTCCTGAGCCGCCTACCTTTTAGAGCTTTTACCCCACACTGCTCAAGCAACAGAGTTGGGAATGAGTGTCTGGTGTGCTCCCCACAGCCTCTCTGCAGACATTCTATCTCCAGGCCGCTAACTGAAAAGGAGACTTTTTCTCTTATTAACACCTGTTGAAAGTGCAACTGTAGTCCAGCCTCATGTTCTTTGCAGGAGGAGGCTCAATTCCCACTTGCAGAAGGCAGCAGGAATCTGATGCGAGCCTTTCCTGTGGGAAAATACTTCCTGCCACTGCCCAGTTGGATTGGCACCTTATTTAAGCAGGCATAACAATGTGGCCCAATTTGGGGAAGGGAAATGGAAAACAATACCCCTCCATGTTGAGAAGAATATAATGGCCAGAATTGAATGTGAACTCTGACTCATTAGGGTTTGAGTGCAGCAAACCAGGAATTGGGAACCTGTTCTTTAGTCAGTCACTTCTCCCACACACTCAGGCCTTTGGGCTATTTTTCCTGAGTTGAGGACCCCATTTCTTCTCACTGGATTCTCACGATAATTTCCTGACCAGTTTGCTTGCCTCCATTCTCTCCCCTCTAATCTTCTTGGTTCTGGAGATAGAGCCCTCTGTGGCTCCTTATTACCTGTGGCACGATTTCCCAAAACCTGGAACCGCTCTCACTGACATTAATTGAAATGCCTTAAAGAAGTTCAAGAACTTTTCTTTTTATTTGAATACTTATGTATTTGTTTTTTATATATTAAAGTATAAGCAACCCATTGAATCTAAGATTTTACAGATATGTGATTGCTTAGGATGAAGTTGAAGTTCATAAACATAGACTGGCAGAGCTGAAAAGGGCCTGAGAGATCATCATGCCCACTCACATGCCTTTGCCTTCACTCCCAATTCTTATCTCCACCTCTGCTAACTGAACTCCTGCCCAACCTTCAAAACCAATCTCAAAAGCTGCTTCCTTCACAAGTTGCATATGATCTCCACCAATAGAGTGGCAACTCTTTGTAATAACTTCTTCATTTGGGGTGTATTCCTCTACTTCTAGCTCATGCCTGGCTCATAATAGGTCTCAGGTGGTATTTGTGGGAGCAATGAATATCTCTGCCACCTATGGAAACACACAGTGGGTCTCTTTCCCTAGGTGAGTTTCTTGCAGGCTGCTTGGGAGCAGGGACTTCACCTCAGGACTTGGTCATTGTCAAGAGAACCTCACAGACTCTCACAGCAAGGCATCACTGAGCACCCTTTTATTCTGAGACAGTCAGCTCTGGGTATGGGGGAGACACCATAGCTCTCTTGCCATGGAGATACTTCAGTACATTCTCGGCCATATACCTGTCTCTACTCTGTATGGGAAGCAGAGCCCTCCTGTTTGCACAGGCTGGTGACAGGTTCCAGTACCTTTTGATAGGTTGTTCTAAATTGGTTGCATTTAGATGGGTACAGTAAGCTTTAGGTGACCCCCCTCCCATCTTCCCAGTGCAATAAGTAGGACATTTTCAAACTCTGTCTTCCTTGGGCTACTTTTGCAGCTGTGTGAGCTGAGCCATATTCTGGTATTCTTAATAGATTCCCTTTCAGAGAATGACATATTCTTCCTGTCTCCTCTCAAACAGAGTTGGTCTTTCTGCCTATAAAAGTAAAACGTGTGTCTTTTTACTTACTGATGAAGAGCTTATTACTTAAAACCTTTATTCAATAAAGATATAAATATTTTTCTACCCTGTGTTGGAAATATGTTTTTATTTCCCTGTTTTGTCTTTGATTTTGGGTTTATTGTGCTTTGGGATGTTGTGCCAACATTTTATTTTTTAAATGATACTACCAAATATGTTGCTGTTTTCCTTTGTGGTTTTTATGCCTAGAAAGTCTTCTGTCCTCCCAGGTCAGACAAGTCCTCATCTATATTATATTCTCCCCTATTGGTGAGGGAGCCATTCACCCCAACCTGGCCTCCTTGTGGTTCTGGGCTTCCTTCCTCCAGCCTTCAACTAACCCCTCCCCGTGTGGCTGGCTAACACAACCTTTCTTCACCGTAGGCCAAAACATTCAATTAGACTGAGGCTTTAAACATGCTAATGAGGTCAACCCTTTCTCCGTCTCTGCCCCATTCACCCTTTCCGCCCCTTTGAGAGAGGATTGCTTAGTGTGATCCCTGCACTGACTTCTATCTCCTGCTTACTGCTCTCTTTCTTAGCAGCTGGAGAGAGAGGGGAAAAGAAATGAGGTCTAACTTCAAGTATTGGAGGGCTACCTTGCTGTCACCCCCACCTCCAATGTATGCTTTTCACCTCTGCTCAGCAACTACATTTTCAGCTAGGTCCAAATCCAGCGTCCCCCATTAATGGGAAGTCTCAGAACTTCTCAACACTCAGGCCGGAAGAAGTCATGGGGCCAGCAGCCAGAGCTCCTCCAGCAACCCCCAGGCCCCGCTCCTGCCTCTTCTCAGGCGAGCAGGCACTGTTGCCATGGGAACTCCAGTGCTAAATTGCTTTCTGTGTTTGGAAGCTGAAGACCTCAGCTTTGACGCATGTAGCCTAGAAATCGATTGACCTCCAATTAGATTTTTGTCGTTTTCTTGAGGCAACTTCTGTTTACGTCTTGCCTATCCCTCTTGTGGACTGTGTCCCAGAGAGACTCAAGCATTTAACTCAATTTTAGTCAAAAATTATTTATACCTGATTTATTTCAAAAAGGATTTAAGGTGGCTTATGAAGATACATCCAATACTTGAAGAGAGCCTAAATTAGATGTACAAGAGAAAGATGAGACAAGGGGAGAACAAAGGGAACTGGTGAAGAAGTCCTCATAGAAAGTGAACGTCAGGAAGTACTTTCTTGATAAATGAGTCTCAAATTCTTTCATGGCAGATAACAGAAGAGGAGACATGATCAGTTATAAGATTCACAGAAAAAAAGCAAATGAATTGTTTAGTAAAAAGCATGAGAGTTCCAAACCTAAAGAAAACCTGCTTTTTTTTTTCTGGAGACTAACAAAAATCTCTTAGTGTTTTATTCATATCACCCAGAATATTACTGGAAGGAATGGAGGCATATTGTAACCTCAGTAGACAGTCTTTTTTGTTGTTTTTCCATCTTTGTTATTGTTGTTAAACAAATGACACACTTTATTTGTAATGGGAAAAGAGTACAAATAGCTAAATAACCATAGAATACTATGAAGTCTTTAAAATGAGGTGGCTCTTTGTGTTAAATGAAAAGTGTAAAGTGCAAAAAAATGTATATAATCTGACCCTACCATCTAATTTTTTGTATATGCACAGAATATCTCTGGCAGAATGCCCAAGAAACTGGAATAGGGGTCAAGGAGACTCACTTTTCTCTGAATTCCCTTTTGCATTCTCTGAATATTTTTGCCATGTGTATGCATTAACTATTCAAAAATATTTTAAATGAGTAACATGCATACACACAAGAGTGGTTAAAAGGTGGAGAAATGGGGGGAAATTAAATGTAAAAAATTTAGAAAAGAAAAATCTTTAAAGAATTTTTATCTCCTAGATCTGACTACTTTTCACCCTTTTGTTTAAAGCATACTTTTTCCAGTATAAACCAGCACAACCTTTCTGCAGGACAGTATGTTTCAGAAGCCTTGTGCATACCCTTTGATCTGGCGATTCTACTTTTGAAAATGCATGCTAAGAAAATCAAACAAGTGCCCAAAAATGGGTGTAGAAAGATGTACATCAAAATGTTGGTTATGACGTGAAGAGAAGGGGAAGAAATTCTAAATGCCTTACAATAAGCAACTGGCTAACTAAATTATGGAGCATCTCAACAGTGGGGCACTATGGAACTGTTGAGTATGCTTCCCAGACTGCATCAGTCCTCACTAGCATACTCTCTCAGCACCCTGTGTCTTCTTTCTTTGTAGTTATCATGGTTTAATTATATTTGTTTCTGCGTGTTTACTTAACACCCCCCCCCCCCCACATACACACACAACTGGCAGGTCCATGAGGATACTCCTTACTGTATCCTAAGTACTTGCAAGGTGCTTGGCACATAATAGACAATAAATATTTGTTGACTAACTGGCTGAATAAATGAATGAAAAATGAAGGCAGTTTTTCTCTCATCTATCTCAAATGTCCCTCATCTCTAGCTGGGCCTGTGCATACTTGTACTTGTCTCTAGTCTCTATGGCAGCTGATACACATCTTCCCCAGCTCTTCAAGCCTTGACTACATACCCCCTCCTACTTCTAGGTGATGATCTCATTTACTTCTCAGAGAAAATAGGAGTCAGCAAGTGGGAGTTCCTCTCTTGCCCTCCCCTACCTTTCTGGGCCTTATTCTGTAAGCTTCAGAACCAGGCCTGTGGTAATGCAAGCTAGTGTAGGTAAGGTGGATAGACAAGAAGCAAAAAGCAGATATTCCACCCACTTCTTTCCCTGGACTTCTCTCCAGCAATCCCCCCTTCCTTTCACCATTAGAGCTCTTGAGAGAGTAAAATATCTTCTGTCTCCTATTCACTCTGTTTTTATTTGCACTCAAGGGCACAGTGAATATACTGCTTACACACTATTATCTATCCATGCAAGGTACTTTAAAATAATTTTAGTCTTATTTTATTTTTCCCTTTCATCTACAGTCCCCACTTCCATCCCCTCTCAGTGGATTGTTATGTGTTCCTGGATATATAGATGTCTCTGAGAAATATATAGTGTCTTGTCCTGGCTGGGTGGCTGAGTTGGTTGGAGCATCATCTCATACATCAAAAGGTTGCGGGTTTGATTCCTGGTTAGGGCTCATACCTAGGTTGTGGGTTCAATCCCCAGTCAGGGTACATATGGGAGGCAACTGATTGATGTTTGTCTCTCACATTGATGTTTCTCTCTCTCTCCCTCTCTCTCTTCTCCCTTCCCTCTCTCTTCCTGTCTCTTTGTTTTTGAGGTCTATCCATGTTTCTGTGTACACACCTAGTTTATTACTTCTAACATGGCATGTATCTGACACATTTTACTTCTCTGTTCCTCTGAGACTGGACATCTTGGTCAACTCCCTGTAACCACAAATAATGGTGCAATAAACCTTTAACTTGCTCTTGTGGACCTGGGCAAGAATTTGTCTAAACTAGCAGTTCTCAACTTATGATCCAAAGACACCCACTCCCCTAGGAGTTCCTGAGACCCTTTCAGAGGTGTGCAAGGTCAGAACTATTTTCAAGATAATACTAAGCCAATATTTGCCTATTTCACAAGGTTGATGTTTGCACCAAGGGCAAAACTGCTGACAGCTCAGCTTGAATCAAAGTAGTGGTACCGCCTGTAGCACTGGTCACTGTCTACTTTACTACCACATATTCATAGGTCTAAAAAAGCTAGTCTCACTGAAGAACAGCTTTGATAAAGCAGTAAAACTTGTTCACTTTATTACGTATGCACCCTTGAGTTCAGCACTTTTCCATATCTGTGTGATGGAGCGGGAAGAACACACCCAGCGCTTGTGCTGCGTGAGGAAGTGTGTGGCTTTCTGGAGGAAAGGCGCTTGTGCGATTGTTTGAGGGTGAGTGCAGCAAGCTTCTTTTCATGCAACTCATTTGTACTTGAAAGCACAACTGACAGACGGACTTTGGTTATTCAGACTTGGGTGCCTGGCAGACATTTTCTCAAAAATGAGTGGAGTGAATCTGTCGCTTCAAGGAAAAGAGTTGACAGTGTTTGTCACCAAAGATAAAATTTGAACTTTCAAGTGAAAATCAGAATTTTGGAAAGCTTGTTTCTTCCACCATGTGCTTGACAGCTTCCCAATACTTAAAGGCTTCCTCTGCCTGCCCCTTAATTCTTTATGACCTATTGAGAGTATCAAGTCCCTCTTCCAGAAAATCCTCATGTCAAGAGTGCTAGCTGCCCACCTGGATTGCTAAGGCTGTATGCATGAGAACCTGTGCCATGTCTGTTGGCCGAGTTGCCAGGGTACCTTGTTCTGCATGTCAGGGGGCTTCATGAAAGTGTTGGGTTGGTGCATCAGGAAAGCAGCCACTTCAGATCCAGGAAGAGACCCAAAATGCCATGATGCAAAGCTCACACATCAGTGCTCCCTTGTCTTTCCATTCTCCTACTCGACCTGGACTGTTTCATTCATTGTGGCTTCACATGCTTCTGAGAACTGGTGACTGCTCCTTTTCTATCCCCAGCCCCCTCTGCTGAGCCCCAGACTATACAGCCTATCCCAGAGGTACTGCATGCACTGTGGCCAAGCTAAGGTCTCTCCTCCCCCTCCCTGCACTTGCTTCTCTCCCAGGGCTCCCTAACTTGGAGAATGGCAGCACCCGTTCTATCCCTATGTCCCACTAGTGTCTCTGCCCTTCCTCTCTATACCATCACCCCTCTCAAGGCAGCTCCTCATCACTTCTCATCCACAGCCTTCCACAGCTCCCAGATGCTCTTTCCAGCTCTCTCCAATCAGCCTTCAACATTGCAGAACCCACACTGATCTCCAGGTCACTTCCTCTCCTAAAACTTTCTGTGATTCCCTGTTACCTTCAAGGTAATATCCGCACCTCTTATTATGACACTTAAGGCTTCCGTGGTCTGGTCTCAACTACTTTACCTTCTATCTGACTATACTAGATCACTCCTTTTCCTCCCCAAACATCAGATATCTTCATACCTTATGCTCCTGATCAAAACGTCCCCTTTGCCTGGAATATCTTCTCTCCAACTTTCATTTTATTGTAAATGCTACTTCCTTCTTTAAGGACTACCTCAGTATCACCTTTTCTTGATGCCCTCCCCTTCCTCTGACAGATGAAATTCAACTCCAGGTGCTGGCAACTGGCAGTTAGTGGATGATTGGGGAAAACTGAGTTGCATCAAATGAGGGCTGGAGCCACTGAGGTGGCAGAATTTGGGCTGGCCCCTAAAGGAATAATCTTAATAGCAACTAACATTTACTGAACACTTATCATGCATCAGAACTTGATCCATATACTTTATATGAATTCTCATTTCATTCCTCTAACAAACCCAAAGTAGCATTATCTTCCTTTAGAGATGAAGGAACTGAGACCCACAGAGGCATAGCAGTGGCCGCTGGTCTTTACTGCAGAACACTTTCTTGCCTTACATATTAAGTTGGCAGAGTAGGGACATCATCTAGAATCACTTGCAATTGTGTGTCTCATTCACATGGGGGATGGGGTGGGGAGTGCATTTGGCATTGGAAGTATGAGGCCATGGGTTGAAGTACAAGGACTGGCCTGAAGTCTAATGCCAGCTCTGTCTAGCTGTGTGACGTTGAGTCAGGGGAGTTATGCTCTGACTGTGGTACCACCAACATTGCACAACCTTCAGCAAGTCACTTTGGTTTCTTCCTATACTTGTAACACAAGAGAGTTTTGCTTTAGAGCCATTGGATGTTTCCACTTATTGCTCATTATCCAGACACTCAAAGAAGAAAGGGGAGAAAACCCCACCCGGAGAGAACCATGGTAAGGGGTCAGGTCATGCCAACCTGGGGAATTGTGGAGTTAGAGGTGTCTGGCAACAGGAAATATTTCCTGAAGACACAGGCAGTAGACCCTGATAACCTGGAAGGGAGCTCAGGGCTCCTCATCAACATACACAAAACACAACTCCCCTGACCCTCTGGGAGATGCCCCCACAGTCTTGGTCCTCTCTGCTGAGGCAGGCCTTGAGCTGATTCAGACGCCCAGCTGCCTATTGCCATGGCAACAGTCCAACGTGCTTTGCATAGTGACAGGGATGCTAGGCTTTGCTAACAAAGTGCTCTGTAAAGGACTCCATGTTTTTGGCAGGAACAATTCTGCCTTCTCTTTTACATGGATAACTTTGGGGGCTGTGAGGGACTTGGCAAGTGACTTCCCCTATCTTGGCCTGCACCCCTGGGCTTTCCTTGAAGGCACAAGTTGGCAGCTTTTGGTTTTTCTATTTCCAAATATACCCTCACTGGCCCCCTCCTGTCCACTCCCCCTCCAAAGGAAAGAATGGTTTTTCCCTTACTTAGAACTCCAGTGAACTCAGCATGTTTAAGAAAACAGTACAAATGGACTGTTCTAATCACTTCTATACCCTTGGATGGTTGCTAGGTCAAATAGTCTTCAATGCCCTTTTCTCTATTCAGGTTGCCCAGTGATTTTCAGGATTGAAGCAGGAAGACCTTGCATTGTCCTAGTGAATGATTCTTTGGAGCAGGAAACATAATTAGAATTCTGAGTAGGATGGGAAGGAAGTCAGGCAGACTTCCTGGGTGAATTTCTGCTCTTACCACTTACAAGCTATATGATCTTGGACAAGTTATTTGACTTTCTTTGGCCTGTTTCCTCATACATGCCATGTGGATGATAATAGTGGCCTTTCAGTGGCATTATTCTAAGATTGTTATGAAGTTTAAATATATCTTATGCTTGACTGCTTCTTGCTGTTTGCATTTATTTCCCTGATCTTTGTCCATCATCTCTTGCCTGGAACAGTATGATAGCTACTTGACTTTCCCATTTCTACTTGAACCCGTCCAATCTATTGTCCACATAGTAGACATGGTAGTCTTTTAACAATTTAAATCAAATCTTGCTGCTCCCTTACTTCAAACTCTCAAATAATGTTCCATTGCACTTAAAACAAAATCCACCCTCACCTCCTTCACTCTAGACATGCTAGCCTTTTTCCCATTTCTCAAAAACATCAACATCCTTTTCACCTCATGGACTTGGTACTTTCTCTTCCCTCTGCTAGCTCCTTGTCATCCTGAGTTCTTAGCTCAGAAAGACCAGCCTCAATCACTTATCCAAACTAGCTCTCCATATCTACCCCATCACTCGCCATCACATCACCATGTTGATTTTCTTCATTGCACTTCTGCTTAGCACAAGCTCGCCCTACCTTGGTTATTAGTAGATGTGGTCTTGTCTGTCTCCTCTGACTAGACTGTAAGCTTCTTGTGTCTGTCCTGTCCAACACATGCTTAACCCCTTCTTCTGCCCTGCTTCCATTGTCTGGCTAAAAGGCAGAGTGTGATTCAATACACCTGTGGCCTCCAAAGTGGGTGCATAATCTACTGGGGTACAGGGAGAAAATATTAAAATTCCTATTGATATTTGTTTTTATACTTAATTTCCATATTTGTTTATGTTTCATAATTTATAAAATTGATTAGCACAGTACTACATGTATGCCGTTTATAAATAAATATCCATATGTCAGGAGATAAGTTCAAAAAGACTTGGAGACCACAGCTATCAGGATGCAAACTGGCAAGCTGTTGGCAGCACGTGGACTACATATAGAGTGGATTGGGCCAGCTAGAGGTTTCTCAGGTTGGAGGTTAAGTGCTTTGGGGGCCAGGGTGGGGGTGGGCTGTGTACACACTTCAGTTCTCCATCACCCCCTATTGCTTCCTCCAGCCTACTTCACAAACTTCCCTGTACTTCCTAACCTTCAGAAGCACATGCATTTCCAACCCCGGCTAGGGTTTCCTTTGCAAGTCCCTTGTACTCTAAAGACCCTTGTACTCTAGAACTTGGTGCTAGTCTATCTCCAGGGGCAAGGATGTGAGAAAAACCAAGGCCTAGGAGCCCGCTAAGGGCAGCCGCTGGGGCCTCTCATTCTTGTGTCCCCTGATGAGAACTGCCTAACAGTATTTGTGATCAAATCATTTGAAAATGTAATTAATATCAGTACATAGGACAACCACTTTCCAAATATCTGAGCTGAAAGGGCCATGAGGAACTGATTAGGTTTATATATTTTACTCAACAAGGGAAACTAAATGATGGGTCAGAGAGGCCCAGGACACATGTAAGGTCATGAAACAGACAGCCAGCACTCTGTCTCCTGTGCCAACCTCTCAGCTTAGCTCTTAGGTTTTATGCTCATTTATGATCCAGGTCTTGGCTGGTTCTGCCTCCATGGCCTTGGCCTTGGCCTGCTATTCATCAGCATCAACTCTCAAAGGCACTCTGACTTTTTTACTTGGACAGGACCAAAAAGGAAAACATATCCCAAATCACAATTCCGCAGCTTCCTGCCTCCCCTAAACTCACTTTCTATACACCCACACCCCCTTTCCTTGGGTGTTAATGGCATTGTCACCCTTCTAGTCACTTGGGTCCCAAATACAAAGTGTTCAACTCCCCTTGAGTGAGGACCTACTATGTATTAAACACTCTTTTTAAAAATTAGGCTTTTTTGCCCCCACTGGTGTGGTTTAGTTGGTTGGAGCATCATCCCATACACCAAAAGGCTCTGGGCTTGATTCCCAGTTAGGGCACGTACCTAGGTTATGGGTTCAGTCCCCAGTTGGGGCATATATGAGAGGCAACCAATCAATTTTTCTCTTTCTCTCTCTCTCTCTGTCTCCCTCCCTTCCCTTATCTCTGAAATCAATAAACATATCCACAGGGGAGGATTAAAAAATAAATTAAAATTAAAAAAATTAGACTTTTTATGGACAATTACATAAACACCAAAAAGTGCATACATCAAAAGTGCACACCAACAAAGTGCACACTTTGTCCTGGCTGGTGTGGTTCAGTGGGTTGAGTGCTGGCCTTGTGAACTGAAAGGTTGCAGGTTTGATTCCCAGTCAAGGCACATGCCTGGGTTGGGGGCCAAGTCTCTGGTTGGGGGCATGCAAGAGGCAGCCAATTGATGTTTCTGTTGCACCTCAATGTTTCTCTACCTCTCTTTCTCTCTCTCTTCACCTCTCTCTAAAAATAAATAAATAAAATCTTTTAAAAATATTTTACTTATTTATCTTTAGAGGGGGAGGGAAGGAGTGAATATCAATGTATGGTTGCCTCTCATGAGTCCCCTGCTGGGAACTGGCCTGCAACCCAGGCATGTGCCCTGACTGGGAATTGAACCCCGATTGTGTGGTTCACAGGCCCGCGCTCAATCCACTGAGCTACACCAGCCAGGGCAAATCTTTTTTTTAAAAAAGTGCATTCTTTGATGAATGATCACAAACTGAACACACCTGTGGACCCACTACTCATGTCAAAACCACAGAAGCCCTCCTCGGGACACTTTTTAGGCATCATTGGAGATATTCCGGCAACAGCTCTGTGGGAAAGTGTAAATAGTTCAATCTACTTTACAGACACCTAATTATTTTTCTTTAAACCAACTCATTTAATTCAGCCTGAATACTCAAGAAATTACACATTTTATGCACTAATTTTTCCTCTAATTATTATTAGAGTCTAATATGCATGAGAAAAATGCATGACTCTTAGACTTAAAAAGCTCATCCATGCATATATAAAATTCCCTCTCATACCATGACCTCATGCACCACTAGCAAATGTGTACTGCTCTTTGGGGAACATTCTATTGTGCTGTAGGAATAAACAGAGGAGAAACCTGTTTACATTTGGGGAGACTGGAAAAAGCTTGAAGCAAGGTGAGGAAGCATATGCAATGGACCTGACATTCATGAAGAGGCCATGGCCATTGGAGCTGAGTTTACTTTGGCTGCAAGGGTGAGAGAAAGCTTCATGGAGGAGGAGGCTGGGTTTTGAGAGACTGTATGACCTTTCACAAGCAGAAATGGAAGTAGAAGAAAAAGCATTCCAGACAGAAGGAACAGAAAGCAGAGAGCACTTATTTGGGGCTGAAAGAGCAGTTGGTTGGTGCTTTAAGCTTGAGGGGCTATGACTGACATGCAGTTGGAAAGTGTCTCTGATACAGCATGCTTCATGAACTGCCAAGGGCCAGCCTCGTCTATGGCCTGCTGGAGTCAGAGTAATTGCTGTGTGTTAGAATTCTCTCTCCTCAAGGAACGTGTACCTGTAGATTCCTTACCTAGGAGTGGAATGTATACTGGTCACGGCAGATAGAGATAACAGAGTAACAAAGAACCAGGTTGGGAGTCAGCATAACTTGGGTTGTAATCTTAACCATGCCACTTACCAGGTTCACCTCTTTTCCTGATTCCATTTCCTCATCTAGATAATGGGCCCTCAAAATATGCAGTCATAAGGTGGTTGTGAAGAGTAAGCAAGAGCATGACTGAAGTGACAATCTAGGTCTTGTCCCATCTTGGGCTCTGGAATACAGTCTAGTGATAGTACTGCCTTGTCCCCCTACCCCCAGCCCTGAGTGTAGCTGGATATGACTGACGAGGGGACAACAATGAGCCTAAACACTATCAGTATGGGGAGATGGGCCCAGAGTTACTTATTTCAGGCCTCAGACTTCTCTGCCCCCTGTTCTGGTGTGTTCGAGGTACCAAGTTGGATCAGGGACCAGTGGAATGGTGTGGCCTGGCCCTCTGTCCTTCATAAACACAGATGCTTCTGGCCTGCCTTGGCTTGCACATGTGCCAGGAAGATACTGCAGGAGAGTTAAGGCCCTCCTAATTCCACCACACCTTGGCTGGCCCCAACCCCCAGCACAATGCTCAGTGCAAAAAAATGGTTTAACACCTTTCCATGGTCAAAAACAGCTGTCACCAGCACCACACATAGCCTGGGTGTCCACCTAATAAGTAGGAATGGGTGTGAACATTTTGAGAGGACCCCTGGGTTGGTGGATATACAAGGACCAAACCTATGAAGCTTTTGGAAGAATTGTTAGAGAGCAAAAGAGAGGTCAGAGGAAAAGGAGGAGAGAAGGAGTCTGCATGAGCAGGGTGGCTTGGCCTGTCCTGATTCACCAGCAAACACTTAACTGACACAATCTCTGCTCCAGGCCCTCTACAGGGCTTACTCAAAGACTCAGATTCTGACCCACCCTTCAAGAAACTCAGAAGCTGTTGGACCAGGGAAGATCCATGAGCACATGGAAGATTTCCAACAAGTTCAGGACATCTATGTTTGGGAACAAACGAGTGACTCAGACATCCAGGGGTGAAGGCACCTGGGAGAGGAAGTGAGCTCTGCAGACCAGGGGTGGGTGGGGAGAGGGCTTTCATGGGATGGTAGGGTTTGAAGTTTTTGAGGAGGTATAGAATTTGGGAATAGTAGGGAGAGATAGCGAGAAGGGTATGAGAAGGACTTTTTGGCAAGAGAAGGAATTTTTGGCAAGCACCCACTGTGTATCTGGTGCCTACAAGTTAGATGTTTCCATAGTCCATTGTACAGATGAGGAAATGGAGCCTAGAGAAGATAAGTAACTTTGTAGGTTTACAACAGGTAGAAATGACAGAGTGAGGGTTTGAATCCAGATTTCTCTGACTCCAAAGTTGTCCTGGCTTGCTTTACCCTGGAATGGTAAATCACAAGGATGAGGTAAAGAACAGAATGAGTAGCCCATAGAACGAATGGGCAGAAGGCTTTATTTCAGAGAATAAAGAATGAAGGTGAAGAGGTCAGATGGGGTGGGTTCTGAGTATCAGCTAGAGAGCATGGACTTAACACTTTCAACAAAAGATCATGGTGAGGTTCTGAGCAATGGGCTGATGCGATTTGGTTTATATTTGTAAACACTCACTCTGGCTGCAGTTTAAAGAATAGATTATAAGATGCAGAGGTAGAAGCAGGGAGCCCAGTGAAGAGGATGTTCACCCTTAGTGGCACAGGGGAGGGATAATTGTAGTTGGGGCCACGGTGAGGGAAGTGTAGGTAACACTTGAGAAGCTCGTCTATGAGAGTTTTAAGGAACAACTTACAGAACTCAGCAAAAGGCCAGGGGAGGCAGAGGAAAATGTTAAAGATGTCTAAAGGTATTCTCCATCTAATTCAGATTGTAAAGACGGATATAGTGTAAAAGGTACAAAATTTGGAGAGAGATGGACAGGGCTTCAAATCCTGGCTGCCCCATGTACTGGTTGGGTTCATTTTGGCAAGGAGTGTGTAATCCCCAGAGGCAAACAGAGCAGGGAGGCCCAATGACAAAAGATGCTAAAGCAGCTACTTGTTGTGGCCATGGGAATATTGGTGACTAGGTGAGGGGAGCTCCAGTTGGAGATGAGGAGGGGCTGGGGCTGCAGGGGGCCAGCAGAGACAGGGAGGTAAGGACATGGGATACCAGGTATAGATTCCCCTTGTGAGAGGCTCAGTCAAGAAAAAGAGAGAGAAGAATGATAAGGTGCATAGAGAAAAAGGAAGGGTCTGTGTCTACTATTCTCTTTCAGTGTATTTTCTACTCAGAACCACTTGAACACATGTGTAGACCCAGTGAGAGGAGCCAGTGGGGAACTTGGTCTGCCCTTTCTCACCTCAGTTCAGGTGTCTATAAAGCAGAATGAACTATTTACACCTCCCTACAGGGCTGTTGTCAGAAGATCTGCAATGGTGATGATGATGCCTAAAAATCTGCCCTGAGGAAGGCTTCTACAGTCCTGGTCAGGCTCAGCTTCTTAACCTGAGTAGTGGGTCCATAGGGGTGTTCAGTTTGTGATCATTCACTCATTCTTCAGCCTCTCTGTCAATCCTCTTACTCTCCATACTTGCCAAACACACTTGTTCCTAGTCCACCTTCCACACCTGGTCCTCAGGAATATAATTTGGGGTCTCAAGTCCACAGCCCAGTTGAGTCCAATTCTATTTTGACTTTTAGGGTATCCATACACAGTTTAGAACCATCTCAAGAGTCATGGTTCTGTCTCTTGTAGCCTCTCTAGGCATTTTTCAGTCCATGAGGACAACCTTAAACCAATCAAGACTCATATCTAGGATCAATCACAAGTAGATAAGAGGGCAAGGGCCACATATTTCTCAAACCTCTCCTTCAAGATTTTTACCATATTCACAAATCTATTTTCCCAAGATGCTTCACTTTTCACCCTTCACATTTGCTCTGGGACCTCTTTTTCACAACTCCTCTTTTCTGGGATCTGGCAGGACCCCTTGGAGGCCTCCTGCTACATTCTACAATGAGCTGCAAAGCCAAGCAAGGATGACACCATCCTGTGACTTCTCTGTGTGATTATCTGTCTCTGCCACTAAGCTGGGTAGCCTGGAAGGCAGTGTTTGCCTCCCTCAGTAGTCTTGGTCTGCTGGCATGAAGGGATCTGTGGGGTTGTTGAAGAGAACTGAAGAGACCCTTAATAGGTGGGAGCCTGGCGAGAGTGGTTCCTAGCAGGAGTAATGTCTCAAATATTTAACAGTGTGCCCTTTCCCTTTCTGTATCTGGCCTTTACGCAGAATAACCCAGCCCAAGGGTCACTTCCTCTGAGAAGGTATCTCCTAGCTACACCTGCACCAATGGTGCTCTATGGCTGTGACTATGATAGACAGGCCTTCTGTCTACATTTGCAGGTGTCTGATGACATTAGCGTTGGGCAGTACCAAACTCTGCTAAGTAAGTGAAATCACTCAAGGTTGTCTCACTCTGGCAGAGTTTATTCCAGGAGCCATGGCCCTTCCTCGTTCCCAGGGTATGAGAGCCAGAATGAGCTGCTGAGCCAGCACAGCCTGCCCCATGTCACTTGTCCCACAGGGCTGCAGCACTTATAGTGAGCAGCTGCATGTGTACATGCACGTGTGTGTGAAAGAGAGAGAGGGAGAGAAATTGAGAGTGTATGTGTGGATTTACAGTGGGGCTCATGGAAGGAGCCCTTTCATTGGCTGCTGAGGGTCCCCGTTCCAGTCTGTGAATCTCTGAGCTGCCAGCTCTGCCCTCCCCTGGGAAAGGCAAAGCAGGCGAGGGAAGGGTGAGTGGAGTGAGGCTTCAGGTGTGTCTGACAGGAAAGAGGCATCCAGCTGTGTTAGCTCCAAGCCTGCAGCCTGGCAGGCTCATGCTTTACCTAGATTTCTGCAAGTCTCTGTCAAGATTGGAGCCCAGAGTCCACTGGCAGCTATCACTTACAGAACTGGATCCATCCCCCAACGGAGCAGGGAGCTGTGTGACTTAAAATTCCTGGGTAGCACATTCCTTCACTGGTCCCTGTCACACTCCTGGATTAGGCTCTGTCATTGGCCCCTCGCTCCTGCAAGCTTCTGCAGACGAGTGAGCTCGCGGCAGCAGAAATGACAGCGTTGAGAGCACAGGCAGCTAGGGACAGTGAGGGCAGGCGAGTCGGATCCCCGAGGGATCCCGTGCTGGCCCCATCTGCAGAGGCATATGAGGTGGGGGCCATGCTCAAGGCTTGCTAGGGTTCTAGAACCTGAGCTGCTCAACCTGAGGAGCACTAAGCAAGGGGGAGGGGAAGGGAGAGGGAGAGACAGAGAGGAAAGGAGGGAGGGAGAGAGAGAGGGAGGGAGGGAGGGAGTGAGTGAGGAAGGGAGGGAGAGAGAGAGGGAGAGGAGGAGAGAGAGAGAGAGAGAGAGAGAGAGAGGCTGAGAGAAGCTCCTAGCAGGCTATAGTCCAAGTGAGAGGGTCAGATCTGGACAATTGTGTGCCAGGGGTACAAGTGGGATTTGGGTGAGCCATGTGTGTGAGAAGCAAAGCTGAGGTGATGTAAGCACCTGGGGAGGAGCACAGGCAGAAGAGGAGGAGGGGGGAGGAGGAGGAGGAGGAGGGGGAGGAGGAAGAGGAGGAGGAGGAAAAGGAGGAGGAGGAGGCGGAGGCGGCAGCGGCGGCTACGGGGCGGCTGCCAGTCCAGAACAGAATGATGGGCAACTCTCACCACAAGCAACCGAGGAGTAAGAGCCAAAGCAGGATGCATTCAGCAACAGGTACTCTCTTCCCTTCCCTCCTTTTTTCACGACTCCTACAGCCAGGGCCTCCCCAGCTGCAGCCGCGGGGCCCCTGACCCTTGGTGTGACTTGCAGGAGCTGGCAGGGGGCGGGGAGAGAGCCCAAGGGAGATGCGGGTGAACTCCCAGCTCCCCTGCTCCCGCGCCAGCCTGAATTGCATAAGTCCAATATCCCTGAGCTGGTAGGGCTGGCCTCTTGGCCAGCAACCCCGTGCAGCCTCTGGAGGGTGGCTGGAGCGTCAGGGAAGTGAGCAACGTGCTGTGGACTGAAGTTTATTGCTAGGACTGTGCTTTCTGTCTGGATCCAGTAGGCAGAGACCTGGAAACATGCATGGCTTATCCTTTCCCAGTCTCCTTTGTTATTCAAGCCTTCATCTCTCCCAGCCCACTTCCCACCCACACTGTACACCTACACCTCTCCTGGTTCTACCTCCTATGCTGCATGCACCGAATGAACCAGACGAATCTGTTTCTTGCTGTGTAATGCCCTGCCCCCACCTCCTGCCCCAGCCCTGACAGAGAGCTCTCCCATACTGCATGGGTGACAGGAGCATGTGGCAGCCTTGAGGTTGTTGCTCTCCTATCCTGGGCGTGCCCTGTTTTGCCCCTTGGCCCTCTCTAGACATGGACTCAAGGGGATGGCATAATTCCCGCCCCCCCAACAAGCCTTTCCTAGATGCTGACAGTATGGAAATTAAGGACATAGAATCTGGAGACAACTTTTCCTAGCTTGCCTTCTCAGACAGTGCAAGAGTATGCGGACACAACTTCTCTCGTCTCATTCACTACCACCCCACCAACCAACTCTTCTTCCTCCTGTCTGTTCCTTGGCCATTGAAAAACACCTTCCACTGCTGCCTCAAATCAGGCCACATGCACAGGGGTACTCTTCATGCCCTTGTCTACTGATGGTGTGATGGTGCCCCCTCTTTGCCTTTCTCAGCACCCCTCATAGAGAAGCCCATGATTTTGTCTGTGCCTGTTTGGGAGGATCTCATCCACCTTTCAGGTCAGTGTGAATGAAGTGAAAGTTTTATCAAGTTTAATTCAAGTTTACCATAAGAAAGCAACAAACGGATTGGTGTCTTGCCATAAGCGTTGCCATGCTCAGGCCCAAAGAGCTGCCTCTGCCTTTTTCTGGGGACTTGGCTGACCATGTAGCCAAGGGAGTTGTCCAGGGCCAGCCAGTTCTAGGGGCAGCTCCCAATCATGGGTTCACAGGATGTGTGAGGGAGGGAGGGAGGCTACAGGAAAATGTCCTGGGATGTGCTAGCAGGCAGGTAACTGCCCCTGGGCCCGCCTGCCACCGCAAGGCCTGCTGTGGCTTCCTGAATAAGTGGAATTTGGCCCCTGTGGTGGACTGATCCTGTGGTGAAGGCTCTGGGTGTTGAAGTGTCTTTGGAGTCTTCTGTGGACATGCTTTTCTAAGGCCAGCATTAAATGGATGGCCCAACCACCACCTCATAGAATCCTGCTTCTCTGCCATAGAGCTGGAGTCTCAGGACCTTGCTGGTATTCAAAGGAGATGCTCTGCACAGCCCAGTATAGGAGCCTGAGGATAACTTTCCACATAACTCTTGGTGATACAGCTCGGGACAGTTACTGGCTGCCATTTCATTTCTTAAGAATGCTCTGCATTTTCAATGCCAAATCTGACCCAGGGTCATCCCGGAGGTAACTGGTCCTGGACCAGCTCTGGCAGCATGATGAGGTGGCCTCATGACCACTGTTCCCTCTCTCCCTTCTGCCTCCTGGCCCTCATCTTCCCCCAACACTGCACTGCTCACTCACCATCTCTAGGGAGTGCCAGAAGCCTTAGATTAACACTCACCCCTACAGGCTATGTATAGAAAGACTGGTTAACTTTTCAGTCTTAGGCTACCCACAGACTGGTCAAGGAGAGGAGACAAGCACAGGAAAGTCAGCTAATGGTCTAAGGTAGAAGGTGAGGTCTCCAGGAAAGTTCGTGGAGCAGGAAAGCATCTCTTCTATTGTGTGGCCTTACTCACAAATGTCCTTTCCTAGGAGCTCCATCTTGGGCTCCTGTGTCCTCTCACTCGACACCCTTTCTCCTGGTGGTCAAGGCCACACCCAGAGTCTGCTTCTATACACTTGGCCTCTAAATGTCTGTCTCCAGCTGAGACTATTGAGTCAACCGCTCCATCACCACCTGAATGACCCACAGGGACCTCATTCTTAGCTAAGCATATCTTGTTCCATCCTCCACCTCTGTAGAAAAGCTCTCCTTTCTCTCTTCTATTTTCTGTTGGTGACACCATCTCTCCAGTAACCCAAACTAGAAACCTAGGGGTTAGCCTCTACTTTTCTTCCCTCACCTCATGCTTACAATTTTCAGTCATCCATCCATCCACCCAACAAGTATTTATTGTTAAGTCTTCTTCTGAGACTTGGCAGACTGTCCTTTGTCTTCCTGTCAATGCCTGAGTCTAGATTTTTGTTAGCTCTGGCTCCCTGCCTCTACCTTTGCCCTCCTCCTGACCATACCCAGCACAGCCATCAGAGTGGCCTGCCCCCGCTCTCCCATGCTGTGAAACCAAGCCTTGTTAATTTGGGGAAGGGAGATTGGGATTATTCCCAAAGTATAATCTGCTTGTCCCAGGACATACTATGACTGTTTTCAGGCATTGTCATTATTTATGGTTGTTATTACATGTTTATCTCCACTAGTAAAATATGAGCCTTTTTTTAGGTCAAGGGCTAAAACTTATTTAACCAAAGGTGGTAAAGAGCCATTGAGCAGGACTTGGAAGGCTTGGGTTCAGATCTCACTTGTCCATGAATGAGCAGGGGGTCATTTGTAGATGATAAGGAAAAAATGTTTTGTTACCTTTCAGAGCTTTGTATGTAATATTTTAAGATGTATTAGAAAAATACAGCTAGTAAATCTAACCCATGGTTTCTCATCTTTTTAATTAGGACAAGATTAAATGTTTTCAAAGTGAGTCTTTTTAAATAAATAGGCTAAGTGAATAGTAGTAAAGGTGGTGCGTGGAAATGGAAAACGTTGAGGATGTGAGACACAATTGCCTGAGGTTTGGGAAGCACCAGTGTAAAGTTTATGCTCTTTAGCACAACTTACAGACCATCCAGGATCAGGCTTCACTTACTTCTCCAACCTTATCCCTTGTCATTTCCTGTTGAACTTCATAATCCAGCTCTCATGAATGACTTGTGGCTTCCTAAATACACCGTGCCTTTTCAATACTACCATGCTTTCACAGATGCACTTTCTTCTGCCTCGAATCCTCCTCCCCTGAAACCCTCATTTTCTCTTGGCAATTTCATATTTATCCTTCAAAACCCTGACTGGGTATCACCTCTTCTCTGAAGCCTTCCCTGACTGACCTTCTACCACACAAGATTAACAGAGTTCATCCTTCCTTCTTCTGTACTAATTTAGTGCTGTGTACATAATTTTATCATTGCTGGAATTATCTTTTTTAATTAATACTTTAATTTTAAGAGCAGTTTTAAATTTACAGCAAAATTGATGAGAAGGTATATAGATTTCTTATATTACCCTTGTCCCTGCACATTCACAGCTTGCCCCATGATCAACATCCCACTAGAGTGGTACGTTTGTTACACTTGATGAACACATCATTATCACCCAGAGTCCACAGTTTACATTAGGTTCACTCTTGGCATTGTACATCCTATGGGTATGGAGAAATGTATAATGACGTATGTCCATCATTATAGTATCATACAGAGTATTTTCACTGCCCTAAAAATTGTTTGTGCTCCACCTATTCATCCTGTCCTCTTGCCCGCTAGGCCCTGGCAACCACTGATCTTTTTGTCTCCATAGTTTTGCCTTTTCCAGAATGCCATATGGTTGGAATCACACAATATATAGCCTTTTCAGATTGACTGTTTTTAGGCATTGTCATTATTTATGGTTATTATTACATGTTTATCTCCACTAGTAAAATATGAGCTTTTTTTTAGGTCAAGGGCTAAAACTTATTTAACCAAAGGTGGTAAAGAGCCATTGAACAGGACTTGGAAGGCTTGGGTTCAGATCTCACTTGTTCATGAATAAGCAGGGTGATCTTAGACAAGTCACTCTCCCCTACTACTTCCACCCTTCACCTATAAAAAGTTATAAATCCTTAGAGGTGATCTTTACTATACACACCCTAGGGTTGTTGGAAAGATGTGGTGTGAGATAGCTAGGAAAGATTTTCAAGTAAAAGAAGAGTGATTATGATTGCAGATGGAGGGAACACTATGAGTCTTACCCTGAGAATAGAACCAGAAATGAGCCCAGAATGTATAGGGGGGCCACAGGTAGCACCAGGCTGAGGTGTTGCCAGCAGCTAGTACAGCTGCACAGTGGGTGGGAGTGAGCATGGGATGGGGTAGCAGTAAGATAGTCATAGCATGTGGAAACCCAATACGACCTTAGAGCATAGGTTGCTTTGACACTGGAAAGCCTTGTCTGTCAAGATCACAAGTTGGAATTGATTTCTTCCCAACTTTTCCACTCCCTTTCACCTCTTGAATAACTATAGTCTTGTTACTTTGTGAATCTGTGTGGGTTGGGGAAGATATGTACTTGAACCATCCTGACTACACAGCATGTGCATGGCTGTACGTAAAAGAAGCATCAGTTTGAATTACGGTCCTGCAGAGGAGGGAAAGGGAATCAATATTACACACCTATTGTCTGCCATACTTTCCATCCACAACTTCACTTAACCCTCAAAACAATGTCCAGGCAGAAATTGTTGAAGGCATTTTATAGATGAGAAAACTGAGACTCAAGTGTAGAGCTGCATCATGCTCTGATAACCAGGAAATTGCAGAGCTCGGATTTGAGTCCAAGTCTGTCTGACTGTTAAGCTTGTGTCTATTGTGTCTTTCCATGTGCTCCTCAGTATCTTTGCATCTGTGGCGGGAGTTAGTGACCCTGGACACTGGGTGTGGTAAGAGGAGGATTCTGAGGCTCTGTTCTGGAAGGGTCCACAAATCTCTATAGCAACCAGAACTATAATTCTCAGCCTTACAGAAGTCCCACCATATGTCTCCTTGATGGCACATGTGTGCTGAACTCATTGGAGGTTCTGTGTTGAGTCCAGAAGCTACAGCTGAGGATTCCTAAGCTAGCAGGATAATAGGAGGATTCTGAAATTTAGGCCTAAACCAGATGCTGAGATGGGCTTCAGATTCAAGGAGAATTGGTATCATGCTGCTTTCCAATTGTCCCCCACCACCCCAAGTAACCACACTACCACTGTGAGGAAGGTCACCTATATTTTCAGATGAAAATGAGTGCACTCTTCTCTTCTCTTCATTTTGCCTAAACAAAATGAAGAAATCAGCTCATTGTTTTTGCAAGGCATTTTGTAGTTGACCTGGCCTTATTATATTGACAGGTTTATTAAATTCTCACAATCCTTGATTTCCATATGCTAGATGTTAAAGTGGCAGAGACTTATACGGGAATCAAGTGACCCCTATTCCCTGGGGACCTTCTCCTGAAAGAAATATTTCCTAACCTAACTTCATGAGCCCAGTGAAAAGTATGGCAGAAGATGAAACTCTAGACCACCAAACAAAATATTTTCTGGCACTCCTCACCTCCCACACTGAGAGATGTGTTGGAGGTAGAGGCATGGGCCCTGGGTCTTGAGGCCAATCATAATACTCCCACATTCCCTGGGCCAGAGCTAGAAGGAAGCAAAAAGTGAGTATAAAATAGTACAATGGCCATCCTAATATCCAATAACAGGGAAATGTCTGAGGAACTCTGATGGATCCAACCTCACTAAAGTATAGTAGAACCACTAAAGAGCTAATTATGAAGACTGTTGAGCAACATGGACAATGCGTATAATAAAGTATAACATACGAAAGGCACGAAACAAAAGTGTACCAACACCGAGTTTTAGAAACCCTATCAAAAGTATGTCTGCACATGAGCAAAAACTGAAAGGGAATTGCGGAAAAAACAAAACTTGATTTATTGTGGGTGACAGGCTTGTTGGTGAATTTTTTCTTTCCCTTAGACTTCCATTAATGTCATTATAATATTGTTTGTGCAATGAAAAATAAAAACCATTAACACATAGAACAATTACACTGGCAAATCATTCTGTCAGGCTGAGAGACCAAATTATATCATTTCCCTGAGCCAGCAAACGCACTTGAAAGACATAAATGCAAAAGTAGAAGCAACTGTAGGGAATGAGACTTGTGGATTTTATGTGGGCAACCTCAAGTTTGAATCCAAGCTCTGACCCTCACTTTGGTTCTTTGAGGAAAGTTATTTCACCATTGTATCCTCAGTTTCTTCAGCTGCAATGTAAGAATAACAGTAATCACCACCACCACCTTACAGGGCTGTGGTAAGGAGCAAATGATGTCTGGGAACATATGCAAATGCTTTTAAACCAAAATATTAGGTAATTTTGCCACTGTCCCATAGCAGTTAACAGTGAAGCCAGGCTAGGTATGTGCTTCTGGGTGGCTTCAGGTGGCAACTACCTTGCCTCCTATGAGCGCTAGGTACCATTAAAATCTGCTTAAGCAAGTGAAGTTTTCTGGTTTTAGCCATGGTTGAGGAATAATTGGGAAAATGTTGTGGTTTTTCCTCCTCCTCTAAAATGCTTAAGCTCATGGTGAGGAGATTAGAATAATTGATAAAGGACACGAAGAAGACTGCCACAGCTGCTTGGTTTCTCAGCCAGACTTAGCCACTAGCTGCATGCCCTTAGACAAGGGACCTAAACTCTGGAGCCTCTGCTGCCAGCTTGGTGTGCTGGGATGAACAGTGCCTACTGCAGAGGATGGTTGTAAAGATGACATGAGGTGCTGCATGTGAAGCACGTGGCAGTTAGTAAGTAAGGAGCACAGTGTGCTGCCCTTATTGCTGCTTCCAAGTGGCAGAGAGGGAGGGTGTCTGGGGAGTTACGATCCAGGGCTTCTCAACAGGTGCTGAGAAGGGTATGGAGGGGGTCTTCAGGGAGCACAGTGTGTGTATGAGGGGAGACCCCCAAAACCCAGAATTTATTTGTAAAAAGTTTGTACTTATTCTGACATGTTTAAACTTCAGTCACCTGCAAAGTACTCTCAGTTTTATGCAATACACCTATCAAGACATTTTTTCCTATGGCTTAAAACAGTTTTTGAACTCATCAATTTTGATGCCTTTTAGTGCTTCTACCATTTTCTGTTTTACCTCTTCCACATCAGCAAACATTTCCCTTTAAGGACTTTTTTGTTCAAGGAAACAAAAACAAAGTCACTGGAGGTGAAATCGAGTGAACAGGGAGGTTGGGGCATAGGGATCATGCCATTTTTGGTTAAAAACTGCTGAACACTCAGTGCAGTGTGGGCAGGTGTGCTCGTAAATCACCCATCATGAAATGGGCAAATGCAGTCAGAGTCTTCAAAAAATTTCACTGAAGCTGAGTGCAGTCTCTCACAACACCAGCTGGTGAACTGATACAGATGGGTTCCTAGAACAGGTGGGGGAAACCTGTACTATCAGGGACTTGCCCTCCAGAACATAATTCCAGGTTTTGGGGGGGTTGCCTCATATATTATTATTTTTGCATACCAACATTAAACAGCAGACTTCTTGTCTATCATGATGGCACCCAAGTATTTTAATAAAGGTGAAATGTCCACTCGTCCCCAACAAACTTTCATTTTATAGACCCGTAAAAGTGCAGTGATGGGCCCCAAGGTCACCCATCCTCACAGAATAATGTGGGCTGGAATCCAGCTGTTCTATTCTGCCATTGCACACACACACACACACACACACACACACACACACAGCTCAAGACTTGTACTTGTGTCCTCTGGAATTTCTTCATTACCTTGGTGAAGACATTCTGCACCACATGGTCCTGTCCACATGACCATTATCAGACTTGGAGAAACCAGACAAGACTTTGACATTGAGAAGAGGCAAAAATGATGCATGAGATGACAAGGAAAGATGTCCCTGGTGGGAGCCCTGCACACTGACAAATCAGCTCTGCATCACCCCCAGGCAGTACCTCCAAACATGCTAGTCTAATGTGGCCTCCCAACTATCATCTGCAGCCCTGTGGAGTAAATGGTTTTTTGATGAAACCTTCATCTCTCTCAATAGCACATCTTCTATTTGGAAAGTCCATCTCCTGGCAAATTCTCCAAGAGCATATGTGAAGGGGTGTGGGGTCCGAGAAGCAGGATGAGGCTTCCAGTTGCTCCCTGCCATCTGGGTGGAGTGTGTACTCTGAGTTGTTTCTGGAATTGGAGAGGGTGGCCCAGAGCCACTTCCATGAATTCCTTTTATGGAACTTGTAGACCTGGAGGTCGAGGCGGGGGGTCCTGTTTAGGCTTTAGGCTTGTCTCAGAGATATGCATCCTAGTGTGCCACACAGGACATAAAAAGCACATGCCATCTCTAGCACACTGCTCCTTTGAAGTATTCTGACCCAGCCTGAGACCTTGCTCCTGCTTCAGAGACCTGTCTTTGGGGACCTGGCTTTGAGGGCTTAGCTCCTCACATTTCTGTCCTGGCTTTAACTGCTGAACATTGATGTTGCACCTTCTTTCTTCCTAGACTCTTAACTACCCCACCCCAGCACCATGACTGTCCACCTAGACATCTGCTCCAACTTTTGGTTCTGTCACAAGCCTTCTCCTATTCTTTCAGTGCTGCAAGTCCTGGTTTGGGGGATGGGAGCTGTCTGCTCGGGAAAGAGCAAAATTGGAAAGGTTGAGGTCTCTTTGGGTGGCGGCGTCTTAATCTACGAGCTGGAGTCTTAATCTACAGAGCCCAAAATCACACTGCTAGTTCTGAAGATGAAGCCAGCCCACAACCCCACCGTCATTAGGCTTCTAACCCCCCCATACATGAATTCTGTGTTGTGGAAGCTGACACACATGAGCCACTTCCCCACCATTGGACAACAGTTTGTCTCAACTCTAGCCAAGATAACTCAAAATTTGAGTTGGAGGAACAATAGATAAATATTGGCCGAGACTCTAAAGATATTTATTTGTTTATTTATTTTTATTTATTTATAGAGAGAGGAGAAGGGAGAGAAACATCAACACACAATGTGATGCGACCTGGGCACGCGCCTCAATCAGGAATGGAACTGGTGACCCCTTCATTTACAGGACAAAGCCCAACCCACTGAACCACACAGGTCAGGGTTTGGCTGAGACTCTAATATGAGTCTTTCCATCCCAAGCAATGTAGCTCTGGATGTACACAATGACAGTTTCTGTCACAGCAATAGCAGCCAGCTTCAGCCCACAGGGACCCAGGTGAGAAGTGGCTTTTGAGGTGATGTTAGACTCAGGCCTGTCAGGCCAGGGTGATGGCTGATGGGAGACCAAGTCAATGGCAGGACCAACAATGTTTTTTGTTTTTTTAAATATAGCCCATTTTGCCCACCTCTGGTTATTTTCTTAAGGTAAATTCTTAGACGCTGATTAAAGTGTGATACATGGCCCTGACTAGTGTGGCTCAGTTGGTTGGGTATGGTCTCCCAAACCAAAAGGTCACCAGTTTGATTCCCTGCATTGTAGTTTTAGTCCCCAGCTGGAGCATGGGCAAGAGGCAAGCAATTGATGTTTCTCTCTCACATCCATGTTTCTCTCCTTCTCTTTCTCCTCCCTTCCCTTGTCTCTAAAAAAATAAAATAAAATCAGGTGGGTTCTTTTAGAAAAAAAAGTGTGATACAATTCTTCCAGTAGAATCTTTGCATACTTATATTATTGAGAGCAAATTGTGCTTACACTATTTTATCCTGGTTGTTAATTTACTGGTATATTATAATCATGTTTAAGTTTTCAATTGCAGTTAACATTCAGTATTATTTTATATTAGTTTCAGGTGTACAGCATAGTGGTTAGACATTTATATAACTTACAAAGTGAGCTGCCCAATAATTCTAGTACACACCTAGTACCATACAATTATTACAATATTATTGACTATATTCCCTGTGCTGTACTTTACATCCCTGTGACTGTTCTGAAACTACCAATTTCTACTTTTTAATTCCTTGACCTTTTCCACCCATCCCTCATACCCCTCCAATGTGGCAATGACCAGTGTATTCTCAGTATCTATGAGTCTGTTTCCATTTTGTTTATTTGTTTATTTTGTCCTTTAGATTTCACATATGAGTGAAATCATGTGGTATTTGTCTTTCTCTGACTGACTTATTTCACTTAGCATAGTGTTCTCAAGGTCCATCCATGTTGTTGCAAAAGGTCAGATTTCCTTCTGTTAATAACTGAGTAGTATTCCACTGTGTAAATGTCCCATAGTTGTTTTATCCAGTCATCTACTGATGGGCACTTAGGTGGCTTATAAATCTTAGCTATTGTAAATAATGCTGCAGTGAATATAAGAGTGTGTATATCTTTTGAACCAGTGTTTTATATTTCTTTGGATAAATACCTGTAAGTGGATATGCTGGGTCATAAGGCAGTTCCATTTTTAATTTTTTAAGGAAACTCCACACCATTTTCCATAGTGGCTGCACCAATCTTCATTCCCACCAACAGTGCACAAGGGTTCCCTTTTCTCCACATCCTCACCAGCAGTTGTTAGGACCACCACCAGTTTTGAAGGGAAGTCCTCCTGAGCATTAGCCATAAGTCCAGTAGAAGGGCCACTAGAAGACACAGGCCAGTCCTAGCATAGCTCATATCAAGCCAGGCAGAACTCTGAGCACTTTGCAGATATTATTTACTCCCTTGATCCACACAACAACTTTATGGTATAGGTACTTTTATTATCTACTAAAGGTCATACATCGATGAGAAACTAAATTATGTGAATAATCTATAGACTAGAACCTGGGGTTCAGCAAGTTTAAGCCACTTGCCCATGAGCACACAGGTGAGACCAGATACTAGGGGCCCCAGGTCTATCTTTGCCATTATGCTGACCTGCAAATGTGAGGGAGCTAAGACGGTTGGGCCACCTTTGCCCTCAATCTACCAGCTGGGCTAAGACTGGGCTTCAGTCTCTAACAAGAATTAGTGTCATGGTTCTCAACCTAGGGATATTTAGAACACTGTCAATGTCTGGATCCCACTTCTGAGAAATTCTGGTTTAATTGCTCTGAGATGAAATTCAGCCAGCAGGGTATATGGAAGGTATGGTGAGCAAAAGCTCCTCCACTTAAAAGCACATAGAATCAGCCCCATCCTGACAACAGTGAACTCCTACTCACAGTTCTGCCTCTCCCTCCAGCCATGGCTCTTATCTCTTTCCTCTGTAACCACAGATTTCCTGAGAGGTGTCTCCACTCCCCTCCCATTTCCCTTCCTAACCTGCTCGTGGTCTGTGTTCTGGAAAGCAGGTCTGGTGTCTGGGAAGCTGACCTAGCTAAGGTTAACCTCTTGGTGTTGCCACAGAGAACATTCACTGCTTGGGCCTCAGCCTACTTAAAGTCTTGAATGCAGTTGATGTCAACCAGGTACTGTTCTTAGAAGACACCCCTCTCGCACCACCACGCAATTTCCTTGTCTGGAAATTTCACCTCAGTCTTTTTGATAGAAGGCTTTGATAGAAGGCTTTGATAGTTTGATAGAAGGCTTTTTCTATCAAACTATACAAGTCTGTTGTGAAGGTGGGGCTTCCAGAGACCCACAAGCCTGCCCTGCTCTTAAAGAGTTGAGTCTGGTCAGTACTGGAGGTGTACAGAACCCTTGAGGCAGGCAATAGGGTGGCTCCTTCAGGGGAGGCTCCCGACTCCTTCCCTCAAGCTGTTTCCCTGTCTCTCAGCATCTCTGGAGGGGAGTGAATGGAAAAAGAATCAAGCTTCAATAGGGCTCTTTTTACTGTGTGAGAAAGAACCTGCCAATGCCTCTCTACTGGTTAGAAGATGGTCACTGGGACAAGGCACAGCCCTCTGGCTGCACTCATTTTGCCAGTATGGTCATGGAGTCCTTTTGTAAGGAGCTTCTGGTACCTGTGACTTGTTTCCTGGGCCCTTGGCCTTCTGAACACACAGAAATGAATTTGAACAAGGTATGTTATAAATGTTTTAAAGCCAGCAATTCTCTAATGCTTTGTGCCCTAGGAAATCGGCTTCCCTGAAATCTGTAATATGCTGGTGGGTGAAGGTGGGAGAAGCAGTGAGGAAGGTGGGCAGAAAAACCAGGCTGGGTTCCAAATATCACTATTCTTGTGGTGTTGGACCCCGGGACGCCATTTCCCTCTCCAAGACTTAGTTTCCTCCCTTGTTATTGTCATCATTAGCTCCTCAACCTGTGGTAAGGATGCTGAGAAATGAGTTTTGTGTGGTATAGGCATGACCTCTGCCACAGTAAGTACTTACTAGGAGCTGGGGAAACTGAACTGAACTTCATTCAACCATAGTGCACCAACTTGTTTCAGACCAAGAGAGAAAGTGTGTGTATGCAAGAGAGACTTGCAAAAAACAAGGCCTATCTCTGTGCACGTCTCTCCTCTGGGAAGGAAGGGGCCTGTGCAGTGACAATAGACCAGGGGCGCTGACTCAGACAGCCAGTTCCTGCTCATTTCCCGTTGCTGCAGGACAGCAGTAAGGCGGGAGGTCAGCCCTCTGTGGGGTCTGACTTGGACCTCTGGCTGAGAATGTTACCCAGAGAGAGACCAGACCAACTCAAACAGCTCCCCTCACTGGTCTGCTGTGACAGGACCCACTGGACTTGTGTGGCTGCAAGCAGGCAGTGGGGGCGGAGACGAGTGTGAGAGGAAAGAGAGGAAACTCACTTTTTGAATCCTGCTTCACTTTGCCTGGGAAGCTCAGGAACAACTTTGCGGGGCAACAGAGCATGTGACCAATGGGGCCAAACTGACCCAGACAGGACGCTGGGAAACAGGTATCAGGAAGAGTGCCTGGGTGTCCACTGAGGAGCCTGGGGAAGGGGTTCAGAACAACGTGGAGCCCATCAGCTCCCTGCCTACAGTGTGGGCGCACCACACATTTTTCTCTTGTATGAAAATTTGCTGAATGTGGAGTCTTGGCCATCCACACCACTAGAATGGAAAGAGCCGAGTCTATGACCCTCTTCTGGAGCCTGGGAGGTGAGTCTTCAGGGAAGGAGGGTTGCTTGCTCAGCAGAGAAGAGAAGGAAAGGAACTGGGGTCTGTTGAAGAGGAGGATGTGTTTTCTGCCCTCAGAGTTTTCCTGAGGCAGCTTGGTCCACTTTTGGGGGGAACAGGTACACCAGTACTAGAGGTATGCAAAGCAGGGCAGGCTGGCTACTTGGCAGAAGCTATGAGAAGAATCCAAAATTGGGTGGCTCTGAGGGAGGAATGTGTGGATGTGATCACATCCCAACCCTGATAAGCTGGGATTCTAGAGATGATAAAAGTGAACAAGGGAGCGTGTGTATGTATGTGTGTGTGTGTGTGTGTGTGTGTGTGTGTGTAAGAAATACTATATCTCTTATTTTTGATAAATTGACTTATCATGCCTTCTGAGGTCTTGTCCTATCGATGGTGGAAAATACTGTCTGCCAATCTTAGTGTTTACACACTTCCTGGACTCCTGCTAAAATGCTGGCGGTTTAGGTTTTTGTTTTTGTTTTTGTTTTTGCAATACTGAAGCATGGAGGCAGGGAGGAGCAGGGAAGAGGTGCCTATCACTGTTCGCACAGGTTTTTATCAAGGGACCAAGTGCCTTGTAATTGAAATTCAAGCCAGACCTGCTGACAGTAGGGTAGAATCAAGTTTAGGATCCCTGGCCACACCAGGACCCCTCTCTGGCTCATGTGAAGATGATAGCAGGAGTGGGGGCAGGACACTGCAGTTGCATGCCCCAGAAAATGTACTGGAAGCTACAATTAAGGCTGCAGAGGTAGCTAGTAAGACAGACCATGAGTCCATGCCATGTCTCTGGAGTTCTGGTTGATCCATTGCAGCAGGAGTAGGCTCAAAAGGAGTTTATGAGCTTAGTGGTTGAAAACCAGAGTGATGGGACTGAGAATTAAATACTGTGAGGACCACATGCTGTTTGGCATGGAAGAGAATTAGAGGAATGTGGTCTTTGGTGTTCCAGTCTTCCAGGGGCTGTCACAGGATAAAGGGAGTAGATGGGGTCTGAAGGGGCCTCAGGCAGCAGAGCTGGGGCCTATGGACAAGAAGAAACTTCCTAAAAGGCTTGCCAAGGGGTTCCTTGAAAGGGAGTGAGGGGTCTGGCTGTCTTTGGGCAGGTTGCCTTTTTTTTTTTTTTTTACAGTCGTGGGGCAAGTCTTTCAAAAGACCAGGTCAAGAGAGGGAGGAGGCGCCATCTTCACCTGGGATGCAGGCCTGGCCCACCTCGCAGTCAATTTCCTCCTTCCACCTCCACAACTTGCACCCTGGCCTGGTACCCCCATCACTCTCCCTCTGATTGGGCTCCCACTCTGGCTCCTCTCAAGCCCATTCTGCACTCTTCAGCCAAAGCAAGACTTTAAAAAACAGACCTGGCAGTTCAAAATCCTCCAATGTCTGCCTACAAAGTCAAGGTTTCTTTCTCTCCTTTATCACCTCCTTCCTACTCTATAAAGACAGAGCACGGACAAGATCTTCTCTCACTGTAACACAGCTCTGACATTTCACAAATATATGTCCTAGACAACTGGAAAGGGCTATATTTAACCTTCTGCCTGCTAGCTTTTAATGAAGGGACTTGCTTCAGGCACTGCCTTCTAACGCCGCAGGAGACCTGAGCCTTTTGTTTATTCTCTCCCAGGCCAAAGCTGGCCTCTCTCTCCAGCGGCACAGTGCCAGTTGCTTGGCCTGCCCTCTGTATTTAGGTGAAGGAGGTCCCCATCCCACCCCCTGCAACATGCCCCCTCAAGCTTTCTTATCTGCAAATACTTGAAAGCCTCCTTATGAACCCCATAGCTGGGTAAGTGGGACAGCCAGGTGAGCCCAAGAATAGGACAGAGCTCAGGGCTGGGAGGTGCTGGCTGAGAATCTGGGCTGGTGGTGGGGGTGGGTAGGAGAGAAGAAAATGTATTGGCAGAGGTCTAGTGGGTGGGAGGAAATAACACTAAGTATGGTAAAAAGCTCTGTATGTGAAACTTTGCATATACTGCCTCTTGTGATCTTCACAACAATCCCATGAGGTGGGTACTATTATTACCCATGTCATACTCCAGTGAGGAGACTGGGGCTCAGAGCAGTTCAGTGACTTACCCAGAGGCGTGCACAGCTATAAAGTGAGAGAACCAGGATTGAACCCAGGTGTGGCAATCTCACACCTATGTTGCTTTGCACAGTCCCAGCATGTCCTGGCTGAGTTGGCACTGCCCTTTGGATCAGTTCTGTTGAGCTGGCTTACCTCAGTTCTTTGGGTATCTTTCCCAAACCCTTCAACCCCTTGAAGGCTCTTTCCTCACTTCCTACCACCTAGGCTCCAGGCCCACCTCAAACTGTGCACCTAGCTGAGGAGCCCAGCTGAGAAGGTTGATTTTTGGAGAGTGCCCCTGTGCTCTCAATCTTGATGGACTCACTTCTCCCCATCTCTGCTCCCACATTCTATTCTCTTCTGTCTCACAGATGGTAACTACCAGAACCAGTAGCCTCAAACAATAAGTTAGACTATTTTTTCCCTCTGTGTGTCACCTGGACTGCTAATGCTAACACCCTCTGTGGCCTTGGATAAATCATTTCCCTCCTGTGGTCCCAGTTTCCCCAGCTGGAAAGTGGGAAGATAGGATACTCTGTAAGGGCCCTTGTAGTTCTAAGTGCCTGGGATTCCCACGGTTCTGCCACCCCCCAGTCCACCCTTATTGCTTTCTCTCACACAATGTGGGGCATGATGATCGCCACGGGCACTGGTTTGGAAAATCATGCTGAGCCAAAGAAGGGACAGCTACGTGGAAGTGACTGCCCCTGAGCCAATGGACCAAACAATACAGTGGTAATAACAAGCACATTTGTAGGGCACTTTATTGTTTACCAACTGCTTCCACAGTCAGCGGGGTGGTAGGGAGGGGAACTCCAAGGTGATCCTAATGGTACATGGTACAGCTTTAAAGAACATTGAATTACATGGTGAGAAAATGATTCTCGCCTCCTTCTCCTTCCAGCTTTCTGATTACATCAAGGAGAAAGTCTCAGCATGGTGCTATTCTTCAGCCTCTGTAATGTTTGCTAATCCTTTAGAACAGAGCTAGAGCAGGCCTCAGGCTCAAAGACATTGACAGACAGAGATATCTACATAGAATTTAATTATTCTGTTCTGTTTCCATTGTATTTATTCTTACTATTATTCTTTCTATTTCTGGCAAATGATACTCCTTTTGCTTTGGTTTTTGATGCCATATAAGATTTATTTTACTATAAATTTATGTAAGAAAAAATTATTTTAAGAAAAAGTGGGTAGTAAATAGAACCAGTGGGACCCAAATAGGGCAAAACTCATCAAAGTGGTACCTAAATGGCTGAAGCTTAGGCAACACGGGAACGTGTTTTTGGTTCAGCATCAAGTTCCTCAAAGTGGCCTATAAGGCTCTGCATGATCTGCCCCTACTAGTGTCCCAGGCTTCATTGCCCCTTCCTCCCCCTTTTTCCACACCCTGAGCCCTTTTAGGCCTGATAGCTTTTGAGTATGCTATACCCTCTCTGTGCAATGTTTCTTCACATCTCTTGTCCACCCATCAAACCCCAACTGATTGTTTGAGAGTCAATTTAAAGGGCCCCTCCTCTAGGAAGCTTTTCTTCAGTTAAGCATGAGCGGTTCATTTTTTCTCTATTGTACTGTCTTCCCCATTGCTATAACTATTTGCTTTTAGGCCTGTGTGTTTCACAGTAGTGGTTCCAAATGCATTTGATAAGAAAAATGAGAGAGATGGAGGGAGAGAGAGAGAGAGAGAGAGAGAGAGAGGGAGGGAGGGAGGGAGGGAGGGAGAGAGAAAGAGAAATGTAACTGTGAGTGATGCCTGTGCACAGTGGCACAGTGACTGGGCCTTGGGGACTGTCCCAGTTCCTGGGATCATTTGGAATGGAGGCTTCCCTGATGCTGAGTCAGAGCCTACACAGGCCACAAAACCAGTCTGGGGATTGCCACTGGAGGAGCTGTTGCAGGTTGCATGTGCCAAATTGATTGAGGTGACTTTGGGATCAACAGCTGATGGTCTAAGGGAAGTAGGCAGGACTGTTTGAGGGAGAAGCTGAGATGGAACACCATCTTAATGCCTAGCCTCAGCTGACCCACAAAGAGCTCTGGAGCTAGGTTGGCCCTTCACAGTTGTTATGAGTTACAATGAGGAGACCAGACATTTGTACCCCATATGGGCAGGTCACTAGATGCAGGCTGCTCCAAGGGAGTGTGCATGGCCTTGGGTGAGGCAGTGTCTTCTGAGGAGGTGGCTGGACAATCCCCAAAGAGGACCATCCTCCAGCAGCACTCAGTCCTCAGAAGACCAGAGGGTATATCCCTGTATCCACCACAGGGTCCTTGTCAGACCACCCTGGGGCTTAAATGCTGGAAAGGCAAGGAGATTTGGATTGCAAAATGTGGCTATGAAGAGTTGATGGCTGGGTCCTGGCCAATATGGCTCAGTGGATTGGGAGTCATCCTACAAAGCAAAAGGTTGCTGGTTCAATTCCCATTTGAGGCACATGCCTGGGTTTCAGGTTCCCTTCTTCTCCTTCCTCCCTGAGTTCCTGGTCGGGACACATATGAGAGGCGACCAATCGATGTTTCTCTCTCACATCGATGTTTCTCTCCCTCTCTTTCTCCATCCCTTCCCATCTCTATAAAAATAAATAAATAGATAAATAAATAGGATCTTAAAAAATAAAGAGTTGTTGGCTGGAAGGCATAATAAATGTTTGTTAAAAGAATGAATGTCTGAGCATGATGTTCTAAGCACTGTGCTTAGAGGCAAGGACAATGCAGAGGCAAACAAGTCCCAAGGAACTTCTGGTATAATTGAGGTGACTATTTATTAATAGTAAAGAGACTATTCCAGAACAGTGTGGTAAGGGCTACAGTGTGTCCCCAAAACCATGCTTCCACAGCACTTTGTTCTTGCTCCTCATGAAGGCTTTATCAACAACAGTGTAAGGCACAAAATACTGTGCTCACTCTACACATGTGAAAGCTGAGGCCTCAGGATTTTCTTTTCTTTTTTTGAGATTTTATTTATTTTTACATAGGGGAAGAGAGGGAGAAAGAGAAAGAGAGAAACATTGATGTGTGGTTGCCTCTCACACACCCTCTACTGGGTACCTGGTCTGCAACCCAGGTGTGTGCCCTGACTGGGAATCATACCAGTAACCCTTTGGTTTGCAGGCCGGCACTCAATCCACTGAACCACACCAGGCAGGGCTATTTATTTATTTATTTTTAGAGAGAAGGGAAGGAAGGGAGAAAAGCATCAATGTGAGAAACACTCGTTAGTTGCCTCTAGTTTAAGGCCTGACAAGGACTGAACCTGCAACCCAGGCATGTACTCTGAAAAGGAATCGAACCATCAACCTTTCTCTTTGAGAAATGATGTCCAGTCCACTAAGCCACACTGGTAAGCGTGCCAGGATTTTCTTTTGCCTTCACTACTGGGGAGATCCCCAAGCCAGGACATTCCCAAGCAAGATTGGGCTTCATAGCCCATGCCCTCTCTCTCCACCACCCAGCCCCGTCCAGAGCAGTTCTTTGAAGTTTGCGAAGTGCTTGTTACATGTATTTCATCTTGTCACAGCCCTGTGAGGGAGAAAAAATAAGAGTTTCAGAAAAAAGTAAGTTTTGTCTTTATTTTCTTAACCTGTCTAATATGCTTTCAGAAATAGATATATTCTGATTATATTTATAACAGTGACATTCTTTTTTATTCTGTTTTTTTTCCCTACATATTCTTAACCACCTGTGAAATTCTTCCATTACACTCATCTGTTCTTTCATAGCTTTGTCTCAAATGTGAGAAAATTGTGATCAAAATCCTGTTAGTTCCTTTTGAGCTGTGAGGGGGAAATATATTTTGTAAAATTTCAGGCACACTCAAAAGGGCAAAACTTTGGTTTGAAACACTAAAAATGTATGAAACCAAGAATACTTCTAATTTTATGTGTGATTAATACTCTAGTAGAGATTTTTTGGAGGGTTGTATAGTATGAATAAAAGGCCACTTAGAGGCAACTGAAAATCCTTCTTGAGGAGCTGGGTCATGGGCAGGGCACCTGCTCCTTGTTCCCTTCCCACCAACCAACCCTAGGCTGTGCCCTCTGCCTACCTGTGTGCCCACCCTCCTCAAACTCCAGGCCAAGTCTCTTTCCTCTTTTCATTTCCTGCCTAAAAGATTTCCTGTCAAATGCCAATGAAAACAATTTTTTAAAGATTTTTTATTTATTTTTAGACAGAGTAGAAGGGAGGGAGAAAGGGGGCAAGAAACATCAATCTGTGGGTGCCTTTCAAGTGCCCCCTATTGGGGACCTGGCCCGCAACCCAGGCATGTGCCCTGATTGGGAATCGAACTGGTGACCCTTTGGTTCACAGGCCGGTGTTCAACCTACTAAGCCACACCACCCAAGGCTGAAAACAGATTTTGAGGCTGTACAAAAAGAATTCTAGTATGTCTCCCAATTGGTTTGATTGTAGTTTGTCTGGTCCCAGAGGTTGCTTAAAGCAAACTAGAGAAATCTAGAGTTTTCCCAGCAGAAGCTGTCACACTGTAGAAAATCAACAGTTGCTTGACATTCCAGAGCAGAAAAGTCTTATACTCCCAGAGAAAATAAAGACGTACACATTCTGTGTCCATGAGTAGTCCTGCCTGACTTCTTTTGGCATCACTATCATAGGACCATAATTAAAATTTCCTCTCTCTTTATAAGCACCAAAATTCCATGCTAGCCTCATGAGTTTAAGCAAGGGACCCCTCATTTCTATTAATTGACTTCCTCATAGGGAGCTTGCAATAGGCAATGGGGGCCAGCTGGGGTCAACTAGGTAAATGAATCACCCTTATCAAAGTATCATTTTCAAAGAGTTAAAATCATGACTCTCAGTGAAATATATAGTAATCCCATATCAAAGATTTATTTAACTCATTGATGAGCAAACCAGCATTGTGGCAGAGCTGGTTTTAAAAAACATATGAAGGTCTGGCAGTTCTTCAAAAAGTTAAACATAGAGTTACCATATGATCCAGCAATTCCACTTTTGGGCATAGACCCAGAAGAAGTGAAAACAGGTACTTGGACAGATACTTGAACACAAATGTTCATGGCAGCACTATTCACAATAGAGAAAAGGTTGAAACAACCCAAATGTCCATCAACAGATGAATGAATAAACAAAATATGGTGTATCCATGCAATGTAATATTGTTCAGTAGTAGAGGGGACTGAATTTATAATCTATGCTACGACATGGATGAAAACATTATGTTAAGTGAAAGAAGCCAGTCACAAATTGTGCATGATTTCACTTTAATAAAATATCTAGAGTAAGTAAATTCATAGGCAGAGAAAGTAGACTGGAAGTTATCAAAAATACAATTTCTGAATAATGATGGAATAAGAATTTTTAAAAGTTGGTTACATGTGCAGGCTGGTGTGGCTCAGTGGATTGAGCCCAGACCTGCGAAGCAAAGGGTCACCAGTTGGATTCCCAGTTGGGGCACATGCCTGGTTGTGGGCTGGGTCCCCTGTGGGGCATGTGAGAAACAACCATACATGGATGGTTCTCTCTCTCTTTCTCTCTAAAAATAAATAAATAAATAATCTTTTTAAAAAGTTGCATACAAAACTGGGTAGTTCTATAGAATAATAAAACTGCAACTTTTGGTGCTATTTTTCATATTGTACAGGAACAATTTTTATTTCTACCAGACAAAAATAATTTACAACTTATCAATTTTGCACAAGTCTACATTTAACTTTATAATAGTGAATAGTCAAGCAACCAGATGGGTGATGCTCTCATATATTCCTGAAAAGGCATGAAGTAATCTTTTCTGCCTTGTCAAGTTTTAGATAATTTTTCATGACACCTCAAATAATACATGACAAACCAAAATTCCTATGTGGAACTCCATGAAGGAATCTTAACTTAGTTTCAAGGCCAATTCTCATGTGGCATTAACATCTTGGTGGCATCTGCTGTGTGGCATCCAGCAAGTGGTAGTCCCCGGGCCATTTGTCAGGCCCACTTCAGTCCATGCTGCACATACACTGATCTTTCAAAACACACCTTCCATTGTGTTCCTCCCATACACAGAATTGAAATAACTCCTGATCTAGCCCACAGTTCCCTAACTGGCTCACAGAAGTCTCTGGAATCTAGCCTGGTTAGAGATTTGGAATGCTTTTAAGTGTCATTGCCCTCAGTGCCAGCCATGTTGGTTTCTTGTAACTCCTTGCTGTGTTTTAGTGGTGGTGGGGTGGGAGTGTAGTCAAGGAAGGCAGAGATTGCCCATTTGTTGCCCATGGGTATGGTTGAGGCTCTCGTAACAGTCTAGTGGTGGATATAATTCATTAACACTGTGTCCCTAAGACCTTAGGTATCCAGTGGAACCCAGGAATTACCCATGATCCACAAATCCATGTGGCATAGCTCCTTCACTGCCGAAGACGACTTTTTGGTTTTTGTCACCCTCTTCCAGCTTCATGCAGGACTTCCTTCTGTGCATCACCAGCCAGGACAAGGAAGGCTGGATAGTGTATATACACTGTCCACACACACACACACACACACACACACACACACACACACCAAGAGGACAAAATCAAGACCCAGGTTCAGAAGTGCAGACCCAGGCTTTGTGAATCACAGCTCTTGTGGGGTCTGGGCTTCTTCCCACAGACTGCAAGTTGGCGTCTTTGGGGTTGTAAGAACAAAGGTATGCTTCAGTTTCCTTGGGTGACAGGTCATGAGTGTCAGCATTCATGCATAAGTGAGGGAGAAAAAGCCATCTCTGGCAGCCCCCACTCTTCACAATTGAGTGCTGGACAAGACCAGCAAATTGTCTGCCACTTAATTCTACCACTCAGCCACTCTGTCCCTACCTCTCCTGCTGCCTTGTTTTGCTCACTCCCTATGGCTTCTGCTTATTGCTGTCTCCCTGGGCATCTCATGGCTCCTGAGCCATCCTGGAACAACAGGAACATAGATATAACAGAAGAAACAACAGGAGAATAAATCAATAAAATCATTGTAGATTTAAATAATGAAATACTACATAGCATGAAAATGTCTGAATCAGAGCTACCTGCATCAATGAGAGTATTCCTCACAAACCTAATGTTGAGCAAATAAAGTATATTGCAGAAAGATAGCTACAGTTTGATAAACTTCATACAAAGTTTAAGAACATGCAAAACAATACTGTGTATTGCATGCTGTTTAGGAGCATGGACATAGTACATTTAAAAACATGCATGTGAATCACAGACACCCAATTCAGCAGAATGGCTACCTCTGTGGAGCAGAAAATTGGGACTGGGGAGGTACCCGAGAGGCTTCAACTGAACCTGTAAAATTTTATTCCTTTCAGAAAAAGTTCTGGGACAAATATGGGGAAATTTGCTTTTTCCCAGTTTTTTTTTCTGTATGCTCAAAATAGTTCATTATCTAAAAAGAAGAAAAGAAAAGCAGGACAGAGATTCCTGCTGCTCCTTTGTTACACATAAGGAAACTGAGGCTACAGAGCCCATCCTCTGGTTTAGGAGAACCCAGTACATCAGAGAGACCAATAACATCTATGAAACAAGACTTCACGCTCCAATTCACTGAGAACCCCCTTGTCTCTCAGACTCCAGTATAAAATCTTGGAGTGGATTGCTTAGGTAGTAACTTTAAGATTCTTGGCTTCCAGGCCCAAGCAGATGACCACCAAATTTTTGCTATTTTCACTCCTTGCCTGCCCATCTAGGGGTTCTAAGTACACTCCAATGGAATGTGATGAGTGCTTGAGGCAAGTCTTAGATCCAATCCTGGATTTGGCAACAGCCTTTACCATGAGGCTGCCATTGCAACACTGGTGCAGGGAAGCAACAGCATTGCAAAGCTCTTTCTGGAACTGAAATTTTGCGGTAATGTCTCCAGCAAGCGGCATTGCCCTGATTAGGTGACACAATGGGGCTATCAGGCCTTATCAGCAGCACTTGGTCTAAAACAAACTAGGAGTGGTAGAAAGGGCGTCTCCAGTGCTTGGCCCGTTGCCATGGCCTCTGTTGCCATGGTCCCCAAGCACTTTTGCTTATTGTTTCCTTCAACCATTCACAGTATCCATCAGCAAGCAGGACCTAGAATCTCTTTGAGGCAGACCAAGGAGAAATTGGTTAACAGAAAAGATAAAAGAAAGTAGGGAAGTAATTATAAACAAATGCAGATAGTGGATGGGGAAGAATTTTATGTATAGAAACCTGAGACCCAGAAAACAGGGTTGTTGTTGTTGTAACTTGAGATCGGGGGTAGGGGGTTGTGGGGGAATGGAGCATGGTGGACATTAGTCAAAGCCTCACCCATTCAAGGTCCATGCAGTGGACAGACAGGGGAGAGTTGCTTTTTTAAAAAGCTGACAACTGTCAACAACTGAATCTAAAAGAAAACCCTAAGTAAGCAACTAGAACAGTAACAGAATCACAGAAATGGAGATCATATGGAGGGTTATCAGCAGGGATGGGGAGGGGGAGAATGGGGGAAAAGGTACAGGGAGTAAGAAGCATAATTGGTAGGCATAAAATAGATGGGGAGAGTTTAAGAATAGTATGGAAACAGAGGACTCAAAGAACTTAAATGTACAACCCATGAACATGAACTAAGGGGGGGAGTGCTGGGGGGTTGGGAGTACATGGCGGAGGGGGGAAAAGGCATAAGTGGTAGGTACAAAATAGACAGGGGAAGGTAAAGAATAGCATAGGAAATGGAGAAGCCAAAGAACTTATATGTACGACCCATGGACATGATCTAAGGCAGGGGGAATGCTGGTGGGAGGGGGGGGTACCAGGTAGAGGAGGATAAAGGGGAGAAAAAATGGGACAACTATAATAGCATAATCAATAAAATACACTTTTAAAAGAGCTGACTCTGGCTGCTGTAGAGTGAGAGGCAGGAAAGGGGGACTGGAAGCCACTTAGGAGGCTTCTACCACTGATGAAATCTTGGACTGGGGTGGTGACAGTGCCAGGGAGAAATTGTCAGATTCTGGATCTATTTTGGAGGTAAAAGCAAAGGAACTTGGTGATGGAGTGATGTTTGAGAGTGAGGAAGAGACAAGGAGGTATCTTAGCTGTGTTCCCAGGACATGGGCCACTGGGGCCACGAAGAGGGTCCCAAGCCTACCGAGGGATACCATGTGGAGGCCGAGTTTCTCCTCTTCTCCCTCCTGTGAGCAGTGTAGTTCCAGTCTTTGAATTTGCAAATTAGTTCACTAGACTTGCTTAAATAAGAGCCCAGTACTTAAGATTTTGCTTTTGTGTAAATCGTAACACCAAATATATGGCATTCTGGCTTAGTTTCCACTAACTTAGGATGTTGGAAAAAATTCTTCAATCTAGGTGGTATCCTCAGGGGTGAGTGTAGATGTTCTTTCAGTTGGATTCCTTTTCAACTCTTGGCTCAGTATTTTTGGTTCTGAAACTGTGGAAGACAAGAGGGCCTCAGAAGGGAGGGGGAGATGGAAAGGGCCAAAGACAAAATTGAGTTCCATAACAATAGTTAATCACACTTTGTAGTTTTCAAAGGAATCTCATACCAATTATTTGTTGTCATGTTTTGTAAATTCGGGACCAGAGCTGTCTCCTGGCTTCAAGTCTTGTGCTTTTTCTACTTATTTTGATGCCAGGTCTTTAATTTTTTTGTGGGGGTGGGTCTCATGAAAAACAAAAAAGTTCCAATAGACATTCCAGTTCTTTCTTCATTGAAGCAATTTATCCATTTGCATTGAGAATGACTGTTAAAAGAAAATTGGTAGTTTCCCACACCACTTGTCCCCCACACATTCAACAGGGCTTTCAATTTCTCAATCCTTGCTGGCCCAGCCTTCAGAAGCTATTATCTGCTTGACAATTGGCTGAGACTCTTGTCTTTTTTCCTCTCTCAATTAAACTCTAAGGACAGAGGTTCCCATCTGCCCTGGAGCAAACAAATCTTTTGTTATACCTATTTCCCAGAAGCTGGAGAAATTTTTTCCTTCTTCCAATTTCTATAGTTGTCTTTTGAAAACACTTGACCTTCTTAGTGATTTTTAACTGCAGATAGCAAATTCAATTGGTTTCTCAAACTGAAGCCTTCTCTGCAAAGTCCACTTCTTTTACCCTGCTTATACCCATTCCTTAACTAGGAAAGGAAAAAAATTCAAATATACTCATTTTCCTAAGTGAATATTTTTCTCTTTCTAAGTTGTCTTATCTTAACATGAATGTGGTGAAATTGCTAGGGAGAAATGGTAGGCTGTGTTTCCCTGGGTAGGTGTTTGTCTCCACAGTGGATAGGGCTGACATGGTTATCTCAAGTAATTGTATGTGTAGTTGAACATTAATACAGCATAGTGCCTTCTTCTTCTATGGGAAGACATATAGCAGGAGATGCCAAAGCTTTAGGTTGAAGCTGAGCTCAGAGCCAAGACCAGTGCAATGGCTCCCCATTCACAGATCCTTGGGGTTTTGAAGGTGAGAGGAATAAGAAGGTGAGGAAATAAGAGGGCAGAAATGGAGGAATAACAAAGAGGGAGGTGAGAAGGGTGTTTGCAAGTGATGAAAATAATAGAAACTGAATTGTTACTGAAAACATTCATGCCATTGTACTATTGTATAAGCTATTGTAGTAAATTATATTCTCATATGTAAAATATAAATACATGTAATAGTTTTACTATTGTAAAAATATCACATTTGTCCTTAAAACTTCAAATAGTACTGAAGGGGCCTTGACCCGTGTGGCTCAGTTGGTTGGCCATCATCCTGTAGAGTGAAAGGCTGCTGGTTTGAATCCCAGTCAGGGCAAATGGCAAGTGTCTGGGTTGCAGGTTTGATCCCCAGTTGGGGTACATGAGAGAGGCAACTGATTGATGTTTCTCCCTCATATCAATATCTTTAAAAAGAAGCTATCTATGGTAACACTTGTTTGTGAGCCACATATGGAATTTTGAATATTCTGGTATTAACCACATTTTCCCCCTGCTGCTTTGAAATGCCATCTTTATTATATTCTGAATGACTACATATATATATATATATGAGTTTGTCTTGGACTGTTTTATTTCATTCACTGATTTGCCAATTTCTACACCAGTATTCCTCCTTTCTAGCAGCCATATTTAAAAGGTTAAAAAAGAGTGATGAAATTAATGTTGATAATATATTTTATTTAATCAATATATAAAAATATTTCAACATAAAATAAATACTAAAAACTATTAATGAGACATTTAACATTTTTTGCTTCATATTAAGTCTTTAAAATTCAGTGTGCATTTTGTACCCACAGAACATTTCAATTCAGACTAGCCATTTTCAAGTTGCTCGTGAGCCACATGTGACTGGTGGCTACTGTATTGAACAGCAGAGATCTAGCAGGCAGAAGTCCAAAATGTCACCTGAGCTGTGTGTCTCTGTGGTGGGTAGGGGTGGATCAGAAGAACAGAGCTGAGGACAAAAACTTCAACAATCCCGGCAACTCCTAGAGCCTCTTGGGATCTTGGTGTATGGATCCCCAGAAACTCACTGCATGCCTGCCCTGTGCAAGGCAGAACAGCTGACTGAGGTATAAAAGGCCTTTCTCCTCTACCCTCCCCAACTTCACTCCCACCCCATAACCCCCTATCCCCCACCGTGGGCTCTAGCTATGCTGGCTGTAGAAATAAGAAAAGAGCCCTGAGTGCTCAGGAGGTGATTCTCTTTCTTTGCCTCCAGAGGTGGCTCTGTTCACAGCCTCTTATTGTACTTTGCATTGTCCTCAAGACCCAGTGCCCCTGGTTCCTTTTTTCAAAAACGGAGTAGTGTGGCAATGGGGCTCTGGGGAAAGCCCTGGGAGGGTGTGGTGGGAGGAACCCACATCGTGGCTTGCTCAACTGTTAGACCTTAACCCTGCAGCCTCAGAGCTGCTGTGGTCCCTGGTAGCAGTGGTGACAGCCATGGCGGCACAGCCTACAGCCTGGAATGGTGAGCAGGGGCACAATTGCATACTGCAAACGGGTTTGCATTGAGACTTGAGTTTGGGGGTTGGTACCTGATTGTATGCTGGCAGTACAGAGGGAGGCAGTTGACTGGCTGGCTAGAGAGCACTGGGGCCTGGGAAGCCAGCTTTGTCCTAGCCTGAGCCAGGCTAGGTTTGGGGAGCATTTGGACTTTACAGCAGGCTTGAGGGCTCCCACCCTTCCCTGACACAGTAAGCTGAGAATTGTGATTATCCCCTGCAGGCAGCATGCTGTCCCTGGGCGAAGGCAGTGGCCCCATGCCCACTGGTAGACAAATTTTCAAACCAAACCTACCCCACTCTGCCCTTCCCCGCACTGGTCAGACACAAGTACCAAGCCTGCTGCCTTGGGCTGAGCCAAGGGCTCAAAGTGAACTCAGGTGGAGGAGAAAGGAATTTCTTCCTTCCAATGGCAGCCGGGGAGTGAGCTCTTCCTCACCAGCACCACCTCCCAGCTTTCTCTTGCCTTGAGGAGGGGTGGGGCACCAGAATTCCTCTTTCACTCTTTCTGTTACCTCCTCCAGCCTCTGCCCCTGAGAAACTCTCGGGGGTACCTGACTCCTGAAGCACCATGCAAAACCCAGCTGCTTTCTGTGGTCGAATAAGCAGGAGCCTCCCACCAAGTTGGGCCTGGGCCAGAGGAAAAAGACCAGGAATACAGAGCATCTTCACAGCAAATCAACATCCCATACGCACATGGTGGTCTCACCCCAGTTTCCACCACTCCAGCCCCCTCCCCCAGCTTGCCAAAGGGTGGAAGCCTTGCTGATTAAGACTTCCTTGAATGTTGGTAGCTCTGCACCTAGTGCACAGCTTGACACATGTGTGGGAAGGGGTGGCTGGGTGGCAGGATGGATGGATTAATGTGCTCTGATATTGTCTTTGATGTACCATTTGTTCCTAAAGCCATAAAACTAAAATTTGTTACATCATCATTTCCAGTGCCTGCTATGCCAGGTACCTAGTCTCCCACTAATCTCCACTGAGAAAAGGTGATGAGTACAGCCAACACAGGGATTCCTGAGAGCAGGCTGAGAAAACGGTCTCCCAGCATTGTCTCTTTTCACATTACTGCTTTTAGGGTCTTCTGGGCTGAATCATCCTACCTGGAGAATCAAGAGCATGGGGGTTGTCAAGGCTCAACCCTGCCATTTCCTACTGATTGCAACCTTAGTCATAAGTACAAGTCATTTCAGCTCTCTGAGATTTAGTACTCTGTGCTGTAAAATGGAGCCAAAAAATGAGAAAATGTATTAGGTTGAACCCTATGAAATCGACCCCAAACCATTGAATATCAGCAATTCTGGCCATTCCTGGTGTGGCTCATTTGATTGAGTGTCATTCCACAAGGCAAAAGGTTGACAGTTTGATTCCCAGTCAGGGCATGCGAGAGGCAACTGATCGATGTCTCTCTCGCACATTGATGTTTCTCTCCCTCTCTTTCTCCTTCCATTTCCTTCTCTCTAAAACAAACAAACAAACAAACAAATAAGTAAATAAAATCATTTAAAAGTTTCAACACTTCTGTATGGTTCAACCTAATACGTAAAGTGCTTTCTTTTTTAAAAATTTTATTTATTCATTTTTAGAGAGAGGGGAAGGGAGAAAGAGAGGGAGAGAAATATCAGTGTGTGGTTGCCTGTCACATGACCCCCACTGGGGACCTGGCCTGGAACCCAGGCCTGTGCCCTGACTGGGAATCAAATCAGCAACCCTTTTGTTTGCAGCCCACACTCAATCCACTGAGCTATACCAGCCAAGGCCATAAAGTGCTTTCTAATGCATGAAGCACTATAATAAGTATTTGTTATTCTTAAGAAATATAATTTGAGAGTCAGAACATAATTTTTGCAATAATGACTCACTAATCCCTTTCATCAGAGTACACAATATTAACAGAAGCAGCACCCCTCCACCAATCACAGCCACCAGTATTTCCTGGAGCAGTTTGGTCTGGGAAATGTGGACAAGGTGTTTTTTAGGAAACTAGACTGCTTCATGGAAAGTGATGCAGCTGAGAGGCAAGATGGCTCATGGCAGCTCCTACCTGGAAATGACTAACCCACATGAGTACAGTAAGAGTTGGTACCTTCTCCTGTCTTGGATCAGAGTGCCCACTCCCTGGTCCAATTTCCAAGGCAGAGACAGCCGAGGATGGGCCTTTCTTCCCAGGGGCAGAGGAACAAGGGTCCCAGGTCACCAGGTACTTGGAGGGAACTGAAAGCAGCTAGCTGCCCTCCAGCTTTTCTCTCCTTAGTGGCAGTTGTCAAGCCCAGCTCCCCTTGACCCAACAAAGATCCAGGCCTAACAAATCTCCAGTTTGAAAGAGACAGCTGTGATGACCACAGTTGGGGCTGGGGCTCTCATTTTCCTATATATCTACTACTCAATCCCAACCCTAGCTTCCAAGGTCACTGGGATTTCAGGCCAAAGGGAAATGGGTGGAGTCAAGAGAAATGCCCAAGAGAAAATAGACTGGCCATGCCTCAGAAGCTGACACATCAGGCCAACAAGGACCACTGGGGCACTAGGAAGACATTTATAGAGTGCCTACTCAGTGTTTCCCACTGAGGGCATGATTGTTATTTTTGGATTGGATCATTCATTATTGCATAAGACTGTCCCATGCATTGCAGGACATTTAGCATCTGGCAGCAAGCTAAGAGGAGGGTGCACCGTGTAAGCCTGAGAGCCAGAAGAGTCTCAGCTGTCAAAACCTAGAAGGGCCTGAGCAGAGTGGTGGCACTTCAAAGCTACAGGTGTCATTTTGGAAGTAACTTCTTCAACTAAATGCTTCAGAACTCTGTTTGGATCTGATAGCCATGAGCTGCCCCATGAGCCTGGTGTCTTCATAATTTCTAGGTAATCTTGGCTGAGCCAATGGAAATATGTTAAGTCATTCAGACAGGGCCTGGGACCAGAGGGGAGAGAAGCCAAGGAAGACAGCCCTTAGGAGCTTCCCAAATGGGATGTGTGCTCCTGGCAGCAGTGAGCTACTCTGTTCAGGGCCCTGAGCCCACATGGAAAATGGGGCCAACTTGGTCCATGCCCAGTGGACCAGTTTCCCAGAGTTCAGCCAGGATGAGAGGAGGAGTTTGGAATCTGTTTATGGGAATGTGAACCTCCAATTGGAGCTGCAGCAGAGACTCTCCACAGTACAGCCGTGCTTGACCAGAGAGTCCAGGTACTTGGGTAGAAAAAAGTTACAACTTTATCTTTACTAACCTCCAGTTGAAATTTCGCCTTTCCTTCTATTATGGACGCAGGCAGCACAGCACAGTAGTATTAGTGATCCTTGTGACATTGTTTCTGATAGGAGCCACGAGGATTTTGACATCTCCTTACTGTTGCTGCAGATGTCTTGAAATATTTTTACACTCGTGATTACTTCAAATGTATGGGAGTTACTGGACTCACCACTAGATCATGGTACTTAATGTGCTAATACTGAAATATGTATTATTCTATTATACGTTTTAAAACATATGTATTAATAACTGACTTTAAATATAATTGGCTTCCTTTGCAATTCCATGTATCTTGTTTTATACTCATAGAACATTCCATAAATGTCATCAGACACTCAAAGATTTTCAAGCCATGAATATGTTAAGAAGTCCTGGATCAGAGACTTTTCAGAAGCCAGGTTGAGTCCATAAGAAAGGCCTGAAATGCAAGGCCAGGCAGCATGGACTTTGTTCTGTAGGTGCTGATGGACTGCAAAAGTTTTCTAAGCAGGAGGGTTCTCGAGACGATGCTGGGGTTTCCAGACTTGGACTCCAATAGAAATTGAGAAGTCAGGAGGAAAGGCTGATGAGGGGAGTGGGAGAAGTTTCTATTTTAAATATATTAAATTTGGGACTCAAAAAGGGCCATCTAGGTGAAGTTGTCCACCCAGCTATGGGATGTGCAAGTGGGCAAACTGGGAAAGTGGCAATGGCAACAGAAAAGATTGGGGGATCATTCTTCAAGATGGTCATGGAAGGATTTAGAGTGATTGCAATCGTGAAGGAAGAAAAGGGCAGTGAGAGAAAAGAGGCCAAGACGAAGAGGCTGTCATAGGCTGTCTTCTGCAGGAAACAGATCTAAGTCAGAGATAGGAATGCAGGCTTCTTGAAGACTGCCTTCTAGAATGGCACCTGCACAGGGATAAGAGAAGCAGAGAGATCAAAGGCAGGGGTTGAACTTCAATACAGTTGCATCAGAGATCTCAGCCAATCGCATAGGAAGCTCTGAGATGGGATGGTCCTTCAGATGGTCCCTACTGAGGCCAAGTGGCTGGGCCTTTGTCCCATAGTCACCCTGGCCCTCATCTATTGACTAGTCTTTGGATGAAGACTGCCCCCTGCCCCAGGAATGGGGCATTACCTTGAAGAAGGATTCAACTGTGAGCCACTAGCAACATCCTTGGCAGCTTCGAGGAAAGAGTGTGTTGGTCCTAAACAGGGAGTTGAGCAGCTCAAGGTTTGCTGCCCAGCTCTGCAGAAGGTGCAGCTGGCTACCCACCTGCAGCCCTCTGAACAAGTCCTACCCTGCAGCCCACAGCAAGTTACAAGAGTCCCAGGGGCAGGGAGCCAGGGCCTATAAGGCATTTGAGTCCTTGATCCCTGAAACTTAGAGTCCTCAGTACCTCCTCCAAGCTTTCCCGTTTGAGGTTAAGCTGGGTGGGAAGGGATGGGGGAAGTTGGAGAGAGTTGAGTGGTTGCCATTCTCTGCAATTTGTTTTGAAGAGGTTACCAAACTGAGCAAACCAACCACTGGAGAAACAGGCTCTGTGGCCTCTGTGCCCCTCCCTTCCTCCTGGGGTGACCCACATCCCAAAGAGGTGGTATTACCACAATTGAGGTTAGAGCCCTGCTCACAAGGCCTGCGGGCTGCTCAGGAGAGATACTGTTGGAATTGCCAAGTAAAAGGGATTGGGCTTCATTTTGGAAGAGAGAAATGTGCAAACTTGACTTTTGATTTTGACTTTCATGTCCTTACACACACACACACACACACACACAAGAGCAAACCAAGTAGAAATTGGACTGATTAGGCATAAATTCCTCCTATCTTTGAAATTTATAGTAGCTGTAGGAAACATGAATCTAGAAAAAAACCTATTTATTCATCTGTCCATTTATTCATCCCATAAACAAATAGCAGGTTCTAAGTTAGCAAAATGATAGATCAAAAGACCGTGTGTCCTGAGAGCCACTTTTTGTTGTTTTTGCTGTCCTACATAGTTTTTTTTAAAGGCACTTTTTAGTTAGTTGCTGGTTTACTTTTTTAAAAACATCAAGATCCAAGCTGTAAAAATGAGAAGTGCTGCCCCCTTGTGGGTGGGTGTGGGGCTCCCCAGTTCACCTCAGGCCCCAGATGGCCTGTTTCTCTGCTTAGCTTGGGTGGGCCCTGTCATGTCAGAATTTGTGTTCATGAACGCTCAACCCAGTGAAGCTAGCATCATGGCTCTGCTCACAGGACTGTCTCATTTGCCCTCCTCTGCTCACCAGCTAGTGTGGGACATGGACTCAATAATCAAGACATGGGTGACTCAATTGCACCAACAGGCAGAAAAGATAGAGTCCTGTGGGGCCTTGGAGGAAGAAGCCACAGATGTAGTTGAGAGAAGTTGGGAAAGCATTACCTTGATTCCAGGAGGACAGATAGACTTCTATTGGGTTAAAAAAGGGAAGGCAGAGGTGGGAGGAAGCAGCTTGTTGGTGGAAAGAAATCGTAAGTGCTGGAGAATGGCGCTTCTAAAGGAATGTATACGTGAATAGGAGAGAGGTGGAGACTAGATGGAGGAGGACGCGTTGGCCAGGCTTGAGGAGCTGGTATTTTTATCTTGAAGGTTTTGATGCAGAGGTGTGTGCTGATGTGACTTGTGTGACTAGGAGCTGAATCTGGTGGCCCTGTGGAAAGCAAGATCTGAGACAGGCAGGAGTTTCTTTCGATTGTTTAGGTGCGAAGTAATGGGGCTTTGATTTGGGGAGGTGCCAGTGAGTCGTGGCAGGAAGAGATTCAAGAGGAATTTAGGAGGTCAGATTGACAGGTTCTGGTGATTACTCAAAGTGGGAGGGAACAAGTACATACCATGACACATTGGTGTGCTCTGTGACCTTGGCCACAGTGGTAGTTGCTCTTTATTCAGGGTTCTGTGATGTTTGCACTTGCCCATCCATTAACACACATCAATCTCAAAGCCAAGGCCAATCGACCTACTGTTTGTGCACAAGGCAACTGGCTCCTTGAGGAGCTCCCTAGCTTCCCTCCTGACACCCACCCTGCCCTTAGCCATAAGGAGAAGGGTCCAGACAGTACTTGCTATGTACCAGCCAGAGGGCTTTTCCCATGGAGTCACTCACTGGACCATGCAACTGTCCAAGGAAGTACATACTGCTTTTGTGTAAAAGCAGTCTTTACAGACAAGAACACTGAAGTTCACTGAGACCACATGACTGTTCTGGGCCACATAGCTAATCAGTGACAGAGCAAGGACTTGACCTTATGCCATCTGCTCCAGGTCACATCAGATCCTGTCCTCTCCCCAAACCATGAACCTTCCAATAGTTTTCTATTGCACTGGCAATCAAATCCAAACTCCTGACATCACCCTCAAGTACCTGAAGTGATCGGGTTCCCTGCCCACCTTTCCCACATCTTTTCCAATGGCACTCCCCCTCACTCACTACCCTCCAAGACTGCTGGCTCCTTTCAGTCATTATTTCCCACCCTAGGGCCTTTGCATTTGCCATTTCCCCCTGCCAGACCTGTGCCCCACCCCCACCTTGTATGGATGGTTCCTTCTCATTATTCAGGTCTCCTCTGCTGCAATGCAGAGTCCATGAGAGCAGGGACCATGCTTACCATGGTCACCAGAGCATCCCCCAATGCCTGTATGCCCAGTGCACAGAAAGGACCCGGTAAGAATTTGTTGAATTTTTGACACTTGTTGTATGTCAGGTGCTTTGCAAATATTCATTTAATCTTGAAAACATCCTTATGGGTTAGGTATGATTGTTATCCCCATTTTGTTAATGAGGAAAATGAGGCACAGAGAAGTGAAGTGACTTGCCCAGGGTCATGTACTTAGGAACAAACAGAGCTGACATTTTACTCCTAACTTATGCTCCAAAATGTGCATTCAGACAGGACATTTTCCCCCCAGGCAGGATCTTAATTGAGTAGGTCCAGAGCTCTGCTCTCCCATACACTGTTTCAAACAGCTAACTTGGGCTTCCTCGGGAAGGAATTGAAGCAACCCTGGTGGCCTCTCAACTGCGGTTGTTAACTTTTAAATTCTTGTTTATTAAACTGGTTGTCCCACTTTTTCATTCTTGTTTATTAAAATAAAAACTGTACAGATTTAGAGAAGTAGCCTAGAGAGCAGGGTTTTACTCCATGAGAAAGTTATCCCACCCCAGTGACAGATGCAGCTGAAACTTCTAGGACTGAGCATCCCCCGGAGGATGCCAGGAACAGAGTAGCCAAATGCCTCCCTCTGGCCCTGCTGTGTTTTCTCCACCAATTTCTTGTTCCTCAGACTGCAATATGAGGACCAGCAATAACAGTGGCAACTGGAAGCTAGTTAGAAGTACACACTCTTGGCTTACATTCCCCCCCTTCCCACCTACTAATTCAAACCTGCCGTTTTAAAAAAGATTTTATTTGTTTATTTTTAGAGAGAGGGGAAGGGAGAGAAAAAGAAAGGAAAAGATCAATGTGTGGTTGCTTCTCATGCGCCCCCTACTGAGGACCTGGCCTGCAACCCAGGCATGTGCCCTGATTGGCAGTTGAACCAGTGACCCTGTGCTTTGCAGGCAGGCACTCAATCCACTGAGCTACACCAGCCGGGGCCCAAACCTGCATTTTAACAAGATCCCCACATGCACAAAAATTTGAGGAGGGTGGCCTGTGAGAGTGACCTGGCTCAACACAACACTGGAGCTCCCTCAGGACAGAGAGCTGTGACTTGCGGGTATATCCCCAGGGCCCCTGCACAGTTCCAGGCACCTAGTGAAGAGTCAGTCAGTCATGTTGGTCACATGAGGAAATTTCAGAAGGAATCTAAGTCACACACAGACAGCTTAGGCACAGGGAGAATCATTTACTAGGCACATGGTGCAGCCCTGCCTGTTCCTATCAGCCACTCTTGTAAGCTGCCCCATGCAGAGGCCCAGTCCCAGCACTCCCTCCAGGCTTGTGGTGCCGTGAGAGAGTTTCAACAACAGGGAGCTTGTCTATATAGAATTTAGACTTTGAATAAGACACTGAGCATGGTTGTTGTCTCCGTTTCTCTCCATCTCCCACCCCCAAAACCCCAGGAGGAACTTCTGGTGCCTACGCCCTGTATTTTGCTCCCTTCACTGAGGGCATGGCCTCCTCAGCACACATGGCCACCACACTTTCCATGGCACTTCTCAAATGGCCCCCTAGAAGTCCAAGTCCCTTCCAAGGGGCAGAAGCTGCTGCCAGGTGCTGGCTACCAAGCCCTGGCTGAGTGTGGAGCCAAAATAAACCCCTGTTGATATGGTAACGGGTTGAATTATTTTAAGAAAAAAATTGCTCTTTCATTAAGTCACGTTGTTATGGCAACTGGGATTAGGAAAGTAACTTGGCCGAGGAGGTTATGCGCAATGTTTTGGGACTGAGAGTTTTCAGAATAGTGGAAAACAGGTTGTGAACTCATGTCCCCATCTCCTGGCTCCGCCTGGAGAAGGAGAATGAGGGCAAACTGAGTATTGGCCTGTCCTGCCTGGGTGGGCCTGTGCAGAGTCACTGGGGGCTACTCTCTGTGGTGATGTAGGCTGAGGTCATAAAGGATGTGTGGGAAAGGAAGCTCACAGGGAAGAGGATGTCCTGACCAGAAATCCAGCACTGTCTGTGTGTACAAGGGAACCCCTCACTCAGCCGCAATGAAATGCCCCAACTTCTCAGAATGAGAGGAAGGTGGAAGGATTGAGGAAAACTAGCAATAGCCAGTCTTGATTGTGTCCTTACTATGTTCGGGCACAGAGCTGAGTCCTTGACACATTCATATTCAATCCTCACAACAACCCTGCCAGACATGACCACCATCTCAATTTTGCAAATAGGGAGACTGAGTGTTAGGGTTAATGGAGTGACTTGTCCAAAGTCACACAGTATGTGCAGAGTTGGGATTGGAATCTTAGGCTCCACCTGTGGCCTCTGTTACAAAGCCAAGGGACAGCTAAGGTGAAACATGAAATCAGGCTGTGAACTTATGCCCTCATTCATTCATTCATCCTATTTAAAATGCTTTATTAAGCACATACTCTGTGCTAGGCACTGAGAATAGCATAGACATGTTACACTTGCATATGCCATCAAGGAGTACAGGGAAGAGTGGGGAGAAACCTTGCAGTAAGGTGGATACTGATACTGGCTGACCCAGGCAAGTGCTGCAGATAGAACCAGCAGCAGATCAGCCACTCCCTAGAGGTCCTCTGCTCTCCTTTCATGATCCTACCTTCCTTCAGATATTCCAAAGGTCTCCTCAGACTCATGAAACACTGGCCTTTGAAGTGGGAAGCAGAAAAGTTGAGGGACTGGAGACAACAGAGGAAAGGAGTAAAGTGCCTGACACTCCAGGGGTTAGTCAGAGAGGCCAGCCTCAGTCAAGTGCTCTGCTTCCTACCCAGCGAGTCTGGGCAATGCATCCTGAATCCTGGTAGTTGCACAGTTTAGGAGGCTGCTGTCAGGTGCATATATCAGAGCTTCATCCATTTTATTGCTGAATAATGTTCCATTGTGTGTATGTACCATACTTTATTTATCAATTCATCTGTTGATGGGCATTTGGGTTGTTTCCACCTTTCGGCTATTATAATATTGCTATAAGCATTTGTGTACAAATTTTGTGTGGATGTAGGTTTTCAATTTTCTTAGGTAAATAAGTACAAGTGGAATTGCTGGGTCATGTTGTAACTCTGTGTTTGAACTCTACATTTGATGGTTCAAGAGACTGCAGACTGTTTTCCATAGTGGGTGCACCACTTTAAATTCCCTCCAGCCATGTGTGAGGGTTCCAATTCTTCCACATTCTTGCCAGTACTTGTTCTTGCCTGATTCTAGCCACCCTAGGAGATGTGAAGCAGGATTTCATTGTAGTTTTGGTTTGCATTTCCCTGATGACTGAAAGTGTCAAGCATTTTCTCATGTGCTTATTGGCCCTTTGTATATCTTCTTTGGGAAAATGTCTATCCCAATCTTTTGCCTGCTTTTGAATTGGGTTGTCTTTTCATTACTGATTTGTAAGAGTTTCTTATGCATTCTAGATACAAGTTCTTTATCAGATATATAATTGGCAAATATTATCCCCAGTTTTGTGGGTTGTCTTTTCATTCTCTCTATGGCATCTTTTTAGTTTTAATAAAATCTAATTTATCTATTTTTTTCTTTTGTTGTTGTGCTTTTGGTGTCATATCTAAGAATCCATTGTCTCATCCCTGGCTTTTGAGAATGATTCCTCTGGCCATTGTGCTGGGAAAAGATGGCAGGCAGGGCTGCAGATGACCAAACCAGAGAAGATATGCCAGTAGCAGTGAGGGGTGTTTTGTGCAAAGTTCGCTGATGCCACTGAGCACCAAATGCAAAATCTCGGTCTCCTGATTCAAGGCTGGGCTCTGTAGGCTGCAAAGTGGCCCTAGGGGCCCAGACACAAACACAGACATGCTGTCCTCATTTTTCTTGCGTTTATTTTATGCAAAACCCATTTCCTGCTCCTCTTCTGGTTTGAACCTGGTTGGACAACTCAGACATCTGGAAAGATAGGCTCAGAGCTAGATTAGGAGGTGATCTGGTTGGCCTCAGGTGACTGGGGAGGAGCTGCTGTCATGCTAACTCAATGTGGGGCTGGAGAAGAACCCCTTCCTGTTTCTGGGCCTTGGTTTCCACATCTCTGTTTTGTGAGGGGGCTGGATTAGGGGCTACCCACAGGCTTATGGGTCTTCACTTCCCCATTCTCACAGGGTGGCTGAACATGGGTGGCAGAAAATATTTACTGTGTCAGTGAAACTTGAAGCCACAAATATTTACAATATGATCCCATCTTTGGCTGGCATAGGAAAATTTCCAGAAATATACACCCAAGGTATCAGCATTGCCTGTCTGTGGTGTATAACTTTTTCATTTTGTTTATATATTATGATTTTTCACTGTGATAAACATGTTTTGCTCTTGTAATAAGAAAAAAAAGGAAGGCACAAAGAAATTGGAGTTGACAATTATTTTTAAAATAGGGACATTGCCTAGAGGCCATTAGCAAGGAAATGGATCCAGAAAGGTAGCAACCTACAGCATCACTGCTGGAGCCCACAGTAACTGTGTCAGTGTGCCTTTCAAAGTACAAAGCACCCTCTCTACTGAGGAGGTTGGCTCCCCCAGAAAGCGGTCTCTGCAATGGAAATTAGTGCACAGGAAGTTTATTCGGATGCTCCCGGGATCAACAGCTGTGGAAAGGGGTGAGGAAGCAGGGTTGTGCAGAGGCGATAAACCAAACAGCACTGCAGTCTCGACAAAGGCTTCAGTCAATTTAACTTTGGTTCAGAGAGGAGACACAAACTAGGTAATGATGAGGCAGATTGTCAGAGCCAGCTCTAGTGCTGAGACTGCTCCTTCCAGTTGTCCTGAGTTAGGTTGAAGGAGCCATTCCCCAGAGGAGATGTAACATTGGACAAGGCAATCCCCAAACCAGGCAGACAGCACAATGCTGCCTTGTGGAAGTTCTGCCAACACTTAGGAGAGGGAGTTGTTTGTCCCTGAGGTGGGATCTGGATGGTATATCACAGTGTCCACTATAAGGGGACTGCCTGGTGGAGGTGACTTCCATGAAGGGCAAGGTCATGAGCAGATATTAGAGGGATTTTCAAAGAGGGATGCCTTATTGTTTCCTGATTTGTCTCCTAGGCCAGCATCTAGTTTAAGTGCTTCCCAGGATTCAAAACATTGCTCCAGGCTTTGCTCCCTAGTGTCCTTTAATTATTTTGCAATACAGAGAGGATGGAAGTATTATTGGCCCCATTTTATCAACGAGGAAACCTGGGTTCCTAGAGGAGATACAGCTAGGTTGTGTATGTGCTGCCAAAGCGAGCACAAGAGACATAGCTAGGTTGTGATGAGGCACATTCTCGGGGCCAGCTCTGTAAAGCTCCAGGTCCCACCCTCTTTCCCTGATGACACAACCGCCCAAACTTTCAAGTGATTTGTTTTGTGATGAAATGGACAAATGTTCCTCCTCATTAATGCTGAACCAATCTGTTTCCTCACGCCCACCAATCAGTTTTCAGACAAGCCAGTCTCAGTCCTACAAATCACAAAGTGAAATAGGACTTAGCTGATGCAACACATGATAGTCCTTACTCTCCTGGAAAGCTGTTCTCTTTGGAGAACAGCAGAGATTTCTTGCACCAAAGACAAGCCTGAGCCTCCCCAATTTGGGGGGACATAGGAGGCTACAGGCATTCGGCTGAGTTCTTCTTGAGTTAATCTTATTAACCTGTGAGATCGATTGGCTGCAGGCACCAGGCAAGCAATGGCACAAACGAATGACAGCAGTGGTAGGGGCTGCCTGACGGCTAGGGGCTGCCTGACAGCTAGGGGCTGATTTGTCCATCCATTTAATGGATGGGATTGCATTTAGCTAATTGAAGAGAGGACGAATAAGTCCTCTCTTCAGGCAGCTCCCTTGTGATGTGGCACTCCTTGGTGGGTGTCCTGCCAGTGCAGAAGGCTGAGGAAAGGAGAACTGGAAAGCAATGGTTCATTCCTGCCCACTGTAATGATTGCTTTGGGAGTCCAGGTATCTCTGACATGTGTACTGTTGTTGGGATGCTGTGCTGTGTGAGGCAGTGCTGTTTGAATGTAATCCTTGCACCAGCAGCCTCAGCGTCCCTTGGAAATTTGTGAGAAATGTGGAATCTTGGACTGTACTCCAGACCTACTTGATGAGAAACTGGGATTAGGGCCCAGCCATGTGTGTTTTAGCAGGCCCTCTGGGGAATTTTGATGCTCCCTAAAGTTGGAGACCTACTGGTGGAGTTGTATGCACAATCTCTGGTGCTGGGCAGCCTGGGTTACTAGCTGCATGACTTTGGTCAAGCCGTCTAACCTTTATGCCTCGCCATTTCTTCTTCTGTAAAAGGGGGGAAATGTGAGGAGGACTAGCTGCCTCACAGGGTTGTTGTGAAAATTGAATTTGTGAAATGCTTATGGGCTATACGTGTAAATGTTAATAGCTGTTTATTTTGGAAATAATGGAGCCTAGGACTTCTGTCCGCTCCCTCAGCATGACAGTGGTTTTAAGTAAAACACTGGATCCTAAAGCTCCTATGATTTGATAAGTAAAAAAAAATATGGTGCAAAAGAGTGTCTTTATTGTGATTGTACTTATGTAAAAATATGTATGCCTGTGGACAAGGTAAAATTATGGGTAATTTTTTCTCTAATCAAAAGCTTTTGATATGTGGTTAAATAGAATGTATCTTTAGAATCAAAATATTGAATACATTCAATTAGACAAAAATTGATTGGATCATGGATAGTAAATGGGCAGAGTTGAAATAAGGACTGCTCAAGAAGACATAAGGTATAGAACTTCCACATGTGGGTCCCATCTCCACTCTGGGACAAGAAGGCAGTTGTGGGCTCATCAGGTCACATGGGAGTAAAACACAAGTGTTCTGAGGGTTAGAAAGGAAGAGATGTGAGCCTGCGTCTGGTCCATCTGGGGAGTCTCAATCACAGTATTGAGGATGGCTGGCCCCGGCGGGGACACCTGGGAGGTGGGCATGAGGGCTGGGCAATGGACTCATCCTCAGGAAGGCAAAAGTTTCCAGCTGAGAATCAGCATGGTCATGGAAGCTGTGAGACCTGGCAGAGTGCTGTGTAGAAGTCTGGATATTTGATGAGGTCTTCAACTAGACCTCCAACTGTAAAGGAGTAAATACAGCTAGCTGGCGGGATCTACAGCACCATCTTGCCACCTATATATCTCTGGATACCAAGGGACTTCTGATTGGGCTGTAGAATCCTGGCATAGAGACAAGATAGATGACTTCAAGATTAGGATCCAGATCAGATTACTGGGGTGAGTGTGTGGTAAGCTTGAAACTCCAACAACATGTGTCATCCTCAACTCCACTTTCCTCTTTTAAGCTGCAGTGCATAGAACAAAGACACTCCAGTAAAAGTTTATTAAGGTCTGAACTGAGTATGGTGCTTGTCTCTGCAGAATATTTCTTTGCACCCCAGTAACCATTTGACTTTTAAATGGTAGCATACCAGTTGATACATTGTTCACTTTGGAGTCTACAAGGATGCACTAGAATTTCTGCAGTTTATCATATAGCTACCTTGATCTCATTTTGTGGCCTTTGTTTTGACCTTGGAGTGTGATATTGTGGTATGTTTCTGACTTACAGAAGCTGTTTTTTTTTCTGATAACAGCTTTATTAAGACATAACGTGCCCCAGCTGGTGTAGCTCAGTGGATTGAGAGCGGGCCTGTGAACTAAGGGATCACGGTTCGATTCCCAGTCAGGGCACATGCCTGGGTTGCGAGCCAGTTCCCAGCAGGGGACTCACGAGAGGCAACCATACATTGATATTTCCCTCCCTCTCTCCTTCCCTTCCCCTCTAAAGATAAATAAATACAACCTTAAAAAAAAAGACAGAATGTGTGCATATACCATACAATTCACCCACTTAAAGTATACAGTTCTGTGGGGTTTTGTATATCTAAAGCATTGTGCAGCCATAGCCACAATTTTAGAACATTTTCAACACCTCAGAAAGAAATCCTATACCCCATTTCCCCTTACCCCTCCCCAGCCTCTGGCAACCACTAATCTATTCTGTATCTATGGATTTGCTTATTCTGGACATGCCCTATAAATAGAATCCTTCACTATGTGCCACTTAGTGACTGGTTTCTTTCACATGTCATAAAGTTTTCAAGGTTCATTCATATTGTAGCATGCATCAGTACTTCACTCTATTTCATGGCCAGATAACATTCCATTGTATGGCTTCACTGCATTTGGTTTACTTATTTATCCATTCAGTATTTGATACACATTTGAGTTGCTTGTAATTTTTGGCTATTGTAAATACAGCTATGGTTGTAAATCAGCATTAACATAGTCTTTGTGTGAACATGTGTTTTCATTTCTCTTGGGTATATGCCTAGGAGTGGAAGTTCTGGGTCTCATAATAACTCCACATTTAACATTTTCCAAACTAGCTGAGCCATGTTACATTCCCACTAGCAATGTGAGAGGGTCCCAGTTTCTCCACATCCTCATCAACATTCGTCTGACTTTTGGGTTGTAGCTATCCTAGTAGGTATGAAGTGTGGTCTCAGTGTAGTTTTTATTTGAGTTTCCCTAATGATTAACGATGCTGAATATCTTCATGTGCTCCTTGGCCATTTGCATATCTTCTTTGGCAAAATATCTATTCAGACCCTTTGCCCTTTTTTGAATTGAGTTATCCATCTTTTTTTTACAATGATATTTACTTCTTAATTTATGAAAATCATTTTGTATTTAAGTACTGATTTTACAAAATGTGGTATAAAGGTGAACTAAATTTACAACTTAATTTGTTCATATAAATCACCTTCAGAATACTGCACCTAATATATATAAAACATCAAGATTGTTTTGGCCATTCTGGGCCCCTTGAATTTCCATATGAATTTTAGGATTAGCTTTTCAATTTCTACAAAGTAGCTAACTGGGCTTCTGATAAGGATGGCATTTGGGGGGATATTACCATCTTGAAAATATTAGATATATTTATTCATGAACATGAGATGTCTCTATTTGTTGTGATCTTTCATTTCTTTCAACATGTTTTATAAATTTTCAGTGTCTTGAACTGCAAGTCTTGAACCACTTTTGTTTGATTCTGTTTAATTCTTTTGATGGTATTGTAAGTGGAATTACTTTATTTTATTTGAGATTGTTCATTGCAAGTGTATAGCAATACAATTTTGATATTGATTTTGTATCCTGCTACCTTGTCAAAGTCACTTATTAATTCTAAATATATTTTAATGGATTCCTTAGAATTCTATATATAAGGTCATGTCATCTGCAAATATAGTTTACTTCTTCTTTTGCAATCTTTTCAATGCCTTTTCTTTATTTTTTTCTTATCAAATGGCTCTGCCTAGAACGTCCAGTACAATGTTGAGTAAAAGAAGCAAGAGTGGACTCTTTGTCTTGTTTCTGATCTTAGAGGGAAAGCGTCTAATGTTTCATCATTGTGATGTTATTGTGGGTTTTTTTTTTTCAGAGAAGACCTTTGTCAAGTTGAGGAAATTCCTTTTTATTTGTAGTTTGTTGAATGTTTTTATCATGAAGGGTGTTGGATTTTTGTCAAATTCTTTTTGCATTTCTATTAAGATGATCATGGTTTTGGTTTTTTATTCTATTTATATGCAGCATTTCATTGACTGATTTTTTTCTGATTTTTAAATGTTACAATAACTTTGCATTCCTGAAATAAATCCTCATACTTGGTTATGATGTACGGTCCTTTTTGTCTGTTGCTGGATTTAGTTTGAGAGTATTTTGTTGAAGATTTTTGTGTTATATTTATAAGAGATATTATTCTGTAGTTTTCCTGTGATGTTTCTGTTTAGTTTTGATATCAGGATAAAACTGACCTCATAGAATGAGTTGAAAAGTGTTACTTCCTCTTCTGTGCTTTTTTGCCTCTTTATTGAATTTATTGGGGTGCCATTGGTTAACAAAATTATATAGGTTTCAGATGCACGATTCCATAATACATCATCTGTACACTGTAGTGTGTGTTCACCACTTCAAGGCCAGTCTCTGTTCATCACCATTTATCCCTCCTTTGCCCTCTCTTACCTATCCCCATCCTCCCTCCCTTTCCCCTTCTATATTTTGAAAGAGTTTATAAAGAATTGACATTAAGCCCTGGCTAGTGTAGCTCAGTGGATTGAGCATGGTCCTGCAAACCCAAGGGTTACTGGTTTGATTCCCAGACAGGGCAGATGCCTGGGTTGCAGGCCAGGCCCCCCGTGGGGAGCATGTGGGAAGGAGCCACACATTGATGTTTCTCTCCCTCTCTTCCCCTCTCTCTAGACATAAATAAATAAAATATTTTTAAAAGGATTGACATTTAAAAAAAGAATTGACATTAATTTTTCTTTAAATTTTTGGTGTAATTCACCAAAGAAGCCATCTGTGTCTTGGCTTTTCTTCATGGGTAGTTTTGATTACTAATTCAATCTCTTTGTTTATTATAAGTTCATTTGGAGTTTCAATTTTTTCTTCAGTCTTGTGCAATCATGTTTGTCTTTCTAAGAATTTATACAGTTCATCTAAGTTATATAATTTATTGTATAATTGTTCATAGTGTTCCTTTTATTTCTGTAAGGATGATTATAATGTGCCCTCTTTCATTTCTGATTTTAGTAGTTGGGGTCTTCTCTCTTATTCTCAGTCAATGTAGCTAACCATGGTTCTTTTGAATTCTTATCTGGTCTTCAGTCTCCTTCAACCTATGTTTTGGAGCCTTGACCAATCTAAGGGATACATATATTTCTCCTATAGTCAAGAAAGTAAGTCTTCTTCACATTCCAGCATGTGGAGCTCTCAGCCTGAACTCTCAAAGCATACTGTTCTGTTCTCTCAACTAACTGAAGCAGATTCATTGTGAATCAGCTTCTTTACTAGCCAATGACAATAGTTCATAAGGCTATCACAGTCCCATCCTCTTTGGAAATTAAGCTGTAGCCTTTTTAGTGCATGGCTATCAGGTGACTATTGCTCATTTCTGAGTAAATATGAGGGGGCCTAGGGAATAGCAGAAGGCAATGGACCCTGGCCAGCTGGGACCTCCAAACAAGGCATTATGAGTGGACCTGGGGCCTGATCCTTTATGAGCAGGGCTCTCTTTGAGTATTGAATGGGAACAGAGGCAAGTTAGAAAGGTAGAGGCCTACTGCTGGTGCAACCATTTGTCTCCTTGGCCATGGCACCCAGGACTGTGCTGCCCTTGGTTGGCAGGGACTCAGCTGACAGGTGGCAAAGCCAGGAAGTCAGGAAAAAGCATTTGGTATTTTGGAAAAGTACCAGTGCTGACTGGTGTCCTGGAGTGCATGGCACAGTTGATAATCTTTCCCCTTCTCTCTGGGAGCCCTAAGCCTGGCTGGGGTGCTAGGGTAGAAGCATCCATTAGCTCAGACAATGTCTTAGATACAGTAAAATGTCTGCTTAAAGATTATTTATTTCCAGGCTAATGAGAAATCTGTAAGTGCAAGCAGGCCTAACTTTTAACATAAAGCAACACGCACTAAGATTTTACTAGTAAGGAAGTGGCAGCAAATCAACTTTTAGGGAATGGTGTGTGGTGAGCCTGATATTCAAACCAAGTGTGACAGCCTCGGCCCCACCCTGGGCTGCTGACTCAGGACCAAGAGGAAGAGGGATCTGCCAGACTTCACAATTTTTGTAAACAGTTCTTGAAAGAGAAACCACACACTTGTCTTTCTGCCAGCCTCCCTTCCCCCAGCTTCTCTTCACAGCTGACAGTGCAGCCATTGTCTTTTCTCTGACATCTGAGGGCAAAGCTCCTTAACTTGAGCTCCATGGACCTCCAAGGGCTGTGTGCAGAGAATTTACGGGGTCTGTGAACTTCGCTGAGAAAATGATTTGATCTTTTCCCACTGACCTCTAACAGAAATTTAGTATTTCCTCTAATTAGGAATGTAGGCAACATGCCATTAACAGTATTAACAGTATCTGTGACTTTATTCCCAACAGAAATCACAAATATTTTCACATCACATTATAGCTGTGTCTCAAAAAAGTTATTGATGCTTACCATCACTTCAAAGCTTCTAATCCATAGACTTATAAGGAGATCACAATTTCTTTAAAGCATTTTATAACTATTTCGATATAATTGGTTTCCTTTGTAAATCTATATATTTTATTTCATGCGTCTGAAAACATTCTGAGAAAAGGGTATAGAGGTTTCACCAAACTGCTAGAAGGATCTGTAACCTAAAAGAGATTAAGACCCCTGCCCTGGATCTTGGCGCTCTGCTGCTCCACTGGCCTCATTTCTGATGTGCAGAACTTTTCCTATCTGATCGGCAAGCTATACTGGTGCTGTGACACTGGGCAAGTTAAACTTTCTGTGTCAGTTCTTAATGTGCAAAATAGGGAATAATAACACTACCTACTTTATAAGTTTATTGTGGGGATTCAGTGAGTTAATAATTGTAGAACATTTAGTGCCTAAGAAATAGTAAGAGCTAATACTTATTAGCTATTTCTGTTGTTCTCTTTGGTTCACATCAATTATCTCAGTAATATATCCTATTATTATCTCCACTTTTAGAAAAAGAAAACTGGGACTTAGAGAGGGAAAATGACCAACCCAAGGGTACACCACAAGGTAGTGGCAGAGCCAGAATTCAGAGCCAGAGTTCAAAGCCAGGTCCGTGTGACTCTGAAGCCCAGTGGGGGTCACTCTCCACCACACACTGAGAACGAGTTATGACCCCTGCAAAGAGGCAGAAGCCATCAACAGGGTGCTCAGCTGGGAATGAACAACCAGCTCCTCAAGTTCCTGCTTTCTTTTCTTGACTTGTTTCTACTGTCCACATCTTCAACTTGATGGGGCTGTGAGGGGCAGTGCTCCCAGATCTATTTGCCTACCATTAGCCCTCAGCCAGATCTTAGGAGGCCAGTGCTTCTCCAAAAGGCCACTGCCAATGCAGAGCCCACCCCCACCCATCCCGCAAATGGGATGAGTGCATGTTCTCACACTGGACAGCAGCTTTGCAGCAACAAACTCATTTGTAGTCATGAACCAGCCCCTGGTCCCAGGTGCAACTGGAACCTCACAGAGTAATGAGGTTGGGGAGTGAGTGGGGACTCAGATGGCAGGAGCTTGTCTGGTGAGTAAAGGCTGTGTCCTGAAGGAAGTGGTCTATGAGTTGAGGAGATTGCCAGTTGGACTGGGGCCAGGACTGCTTGTGAATTTTTAAGGCAGAGGGAATAAGGTGTATAAAGGCCCTGGTATGTAAAGAAAGGAGGAGGTAATTCAGAATGTCTGAGGTTTGGACTGAATGGAAGAGGGGAGAAGGATGGCAAGGGGAGAGGAGAGGGCACACAGAGGGTATGAGCAGATAGTGAAAGACTGCCAGCATCAGGTCCACAAGTCTTCCTGCACAGGATGGAGAGCCCCAGAAGGGTCTTTGCATAAGAGCTACAGGACCAGCCAGATGTGTGTGCTCAAAGGACCATGCCCCTCCAAGCATATAGAATGTGGATTGACTAGAAGGGGTAGACACTAGAGGCTGCTTAGACCAGCAGGTAGGCTACTTCAGTAGTTCAAGTGAGAGGTGAGGAGGGGCTGGCCTTGCGGGGATAAGTTTGGAACCTCTGGAAACTCTCTCTGGTTTATGTCTCCTATGTGGTGAGGAACTGGTAGAACCGTAGTTGCTAGGAGCACTTGCCCTTATCGGGTTTGGTTGTGTATGGGTCCTGTGAGGCAAGGCTTCCTCAGATCAGAGGACAATCACCATGAATCCATAGGCTAACACCTTCCATTTTAGCCTCTTCCTCATATTAACAGCCCACAGCAAGAGCAGAATCAAAAGCCAGGGCCCTCTTTTTTGTCACCCTCACCCACCCCCAGGAGAGTCACAGAGACGAGGAGCCCCAGATCTACCCCTTTGTGTGGCAGGCAGGAATGGAAGAGGGGACTTGAGGAGCAGGTCAGAGCCTGCTTTCTGTCAAAGGAAATATCCACACCCTTAAGGCTTTCAGAAACTGTTTTTTTTTCCAAGTAGGTCCCACTGTTACCAGGGCAACGGAGAACTCTGGGCTTTGTGTTTCTGTGTTTGTTGAATTCCTGGGGAGAAGTGGCCTGCAGAGTTTTCCCTAGTCTGGACAGGATACAGGAAGTGCTAGTGGGAGGTGAAGACCCCTGCAATTTGGGGGTAATCTCTTGCCTTGGTAATGCCCGTCCTTCTTGCTGGGTGGGGCAAGAGCCCCACATGAATCAGTTCTGATGGTCAGGCTCCTATGAATTTGGCTTCTGAGGGTCAGACTTCTGCACCCATCTTATGTCACCTCACTCTCAGGGGGCCCAGTCTGAGCAGGAGTCCAGCAGGGGCAGGCTCACACCAGACCATGAGACATGGTGGGATCATTGCACGAATATTTTTTAAAAGATTTTATTTATTTATTTATTTTTAGAGAGGGGAACGGGGCAGAAAGAGAAAGAGAGAAACATCTATGTGTGGTTGCCTCTCACGTGTCCCCCACTGAGGACCTGGCCTGCAACCCAGGCATATGCCCTGACTGGGTATCGAACCAGAGATCCTTTTGTTCGCAGGCTGGCACTCAATCCACTTAGCCACACCACCCAGGGCTGCGCAAGTATTTTTTGATCATTTACTATGTGCTTAGCGCAGGATCTCCAGGCCGGTTACCTGCTCTGGAGAGCTCTATGGAAAGACTCAGAACCAAACTGGCCACTACTGGGTCGATTAGTCCCTAAGACTCTTTTCTGCACTTGGCTGGGCAGGGCATTAGACTTGCCTAGGGTGCTTTTTAGAACTAGAAATTTCTGGAGATTCTCACTTTGTCAGTGTGGGTCAGAGTGGAGGGTGCTGGTTTAAGAGTTCTGAATGTCAAACTGCTGGAGTTCACAGTAGAATTCTGCAAATGAAGCAAGTGACCTTGAGCTTCCAGTTTCCTCACAGAATGAGTGAGGGGAACAGTGGGTTCAGCAAGATTTTCTCTGCCTTCCTCCATCACTTGGGAACAGGATTTTTATGACCCTCACCATCCTTGTCACTCTTCCTCTACCCCACTCTTTCTTCCCTCTCCCTTTCTTTCATTTTAATATTTCCTTACTCCTGGCATGCAAAAGAGCTTCTGTAAGGTACAGTCTGATCACCTTCCATTGTTTGGCCAGGACCCCAGGAGGGGCCTGCCCATCCATCACTTGGACTCTCCCCACTCTTGTAGCAGCAGCCCAGGAAGGCATTAGCATTTCTGGCATCCAGTCTGCTGACTCATCATCCTGAGCCCCATCAACTCAAGTTCTCAGAATTTTTTTCATAAGTTCCATCTAAGCCACATCTTCCTCACTTAGGCTCCTGCCAGTTGGTTTTCTGAACCTGACTGCAAGATCTCACACGTGCACCTAGTAAAGGTCGTTTCCGCACATCCTTCCAGGTGAGGGAGATTTGGGGACTTCCAACTCCATTTGGAGAAGAACTTCTAGTCCTCCAGGCTTCATGCCACCTGCAGATGCCCCAAGCATGCAGCATCTAGGTCTCCATCCAGCAGCCCACTTATTCATTAACTTCATCGTTTATACCAAACTAGGCTTGAGATTCTACTGTGTACCCACCCTACACCCAAGGGACCTTATGGTGATTGTGGCCTGAGTAGGAATGTGGGCTCATGCAAGTCCCAAATGGAGTCAGTGGCACAGCTGGACTGGAATCCAGGACCCTGTTCCCTATACTCATGGGGCTTCCGGCCGCAGGTTTGGACAAGGCTCACCCTACTGGTCTTACTTTTCCTCACCTGCTCTGATGGGCCATGACAAAATCTGGATTCACCTACCCCTACCAGCAATGGGCAGGAGAAACTCCAGGGGTGCTGGAGATCATATCTGATCCCCTGAAGCAGAACAGGGAGTCCCAGTGCTCATGGATGCAGTTCATGGCCCCCATAGTCCTAGCCCTCCCGAGAAGGGAAAGTCTGCCATACTCTCCTGCAAACTCATCGCCACAAACTCTGCACTACCACCGCCTGCCTTCTCTGGAGCCTCCATGGATAGGGCATCTGATGCACACCTGTTTGCTTGGGCAAAGACCCAGACTCCAATCAGGTTGAGGCTTGAGCTCATCAGGGGTTTTGCTGGGCAACATCATGGTAGATTATAGTTGAGGGACTTTGAGTTTGGGAGTCACACAGACCTGAGTCCCCTATGGAGCCTAGTATCTCTGAGATTCAGACCCCTTAGCTCTAAAAGGAGACATTACCTGCCAGAATTGCTGTGAGAATTAGATGATGTTGGTGAAAGTGCCTGGTACATGGTCAGAAATGCACTGGTTGCTTCCCTCCCTCCCTCCTTATTTCCTTCCTTCCTTCCTTCCTTCCTTCCTTCCTTCCTTCCCCTTAAAGGGGCAAAGCCAATGTGCCTCTGAAACCCGGCTTTGTCTGCCACCACAGTCCTATAAGCTTAGAGGAGGGTGGGCATGACAGGGCAAACCTGAAAGACAGTAGAGCCTATGAGTGGAGGCAGAGAGGAGCCAACTCCTAGGCAACTGCAGGGCTGAAAAAGAGCCATTTACCAGCTGTGAACCTTGGGCCGGTGACTTCTCTCTAAGCCTGTTTCCTACCTCATAGGTGAGATAAAGGTAAATGAACTGAGATAATGGATGTCCAGTGCATAGTTCAGCACTTGTACCAGTAGGGGGCTCAATAAACGTTCCCATCCACTGTACCAGGAAAAAAAAATGTCCAATTCATGGCTGGGAAACTTCAGCAAACCCCAGAATGGGATTCAATTTCTGTTGACCCATGTGCTATGAGGGCAGTGAAATCTTGCTGGAAGGGTCACTGCATGGACTGCTGTGAGGCTAGTAAAAAAATCTCCACCAGCTAGCTTACTGGTGTCACATAGCACCACCTAGTGTCAAAAAGTGGAAGGGCCCTCCTGCCTCACCCAGCCTGGCTTCCCTACCACCCTCCTCCCTTCAAAGCGTGTGTGTTTTGGGGGCTGGGAGGGGCGCGTCACTGTTATAAGATGGTATGGCTGGGGCATTTATACCTTTATATTCCAGTAAGCAGAGAACTAATACTTTTTTAAGATGCCTAGTCCCTCCGCTTCCTTTCGACACAAATGAATAGGACTCTAGTAAGTCCTTTGGGCCTCAGTGAGCCTTAGTTTCCTCCTCTGAGGATTGCACGCCTTCAGGCTAGCGTTGCTTCAGGTAAAGTGCCTGGGAAGTACCTAATGCCTACTGTTTATATCCATCTGTGCTTGCTCAGTAACCCAGACAGATACATTCTTTACACACCCTTTATATTTTTATTGAGGAGAAAGCTTTAGCGTACAGAATTTATCTTCACATCACAATAATGCAACAATAACACAATAACAATAACATTTATTTCCAACGGGTTTCCTCCCGAGTCTTTGGGAATCCTTGGGCTGCCTCCATACCCCTGCATGCATCCCCCCACCCCGTCCCTCTTTCAGCCCAAGAAAGTTCCCAAAGCCCATAGTTCCTCTTATAGCTCTTGCAGCTGTTACATCACAACAAATATTGAAGATCTGGGAAAGCAGGGGAAAAGGATCAAAGGGAAGCCCAGGCCCCCCTGCCACCAGAGGGCCAGGAACCAGCTCACTGCTCACCCACTTTTTCCCTGGCTGAGGCTACAAGGTCTCAGAATGGAAGCACCACGGAAACAGGCAGGGCCTGTGCTGAGGGGTCCCTGGAAGTGGGGGTGCAAGGCACCTGTCCTTTGCACTTCTCCAGCAGGGACATGGGCAGCAGGGCCAGTATGTTGACCATCAGCAAATAGGGTTCACAGCCTCAAAGAACAGCACTTCCCCTTCTGGCACTCTCTCCTGGAAAAATAGCTGGAAAACAGACAAAATTTTCTTTACAGTGTTGTTCATTCCTGCACTGGTGGGGATGGGGGCGGGGAAAACAGGCAACTAAAATGTCCAAAGAATTAAGAGAATACTTCAATTATTCAGTACGCCTGACTGCACAGGTGGCAGCCATTTTAAATCCTGCTGATCAAGAGCTTGCAAGATGATCTCAGCTTTGACAAGATGCACTGAGAACACACTAGAAAGAAAGGCAGCTAAGTGCTAATAATACTTGCCTCTGTGTGCTGGGTTTCTGAATGTTTGGGTGGTTTTTTGTGCTTATAGTTTTCTCTGTTGTCCAAATTGTCTGTAATGATTAGGCATCACTTTTCTCTTTGGAGGAGGGGGAGGCCTTTTGAAAAGGTAGCAACAGGTTATAGGAACCCAGCTCCACTGATCCCCAGCTGAGAAATGCATGATAAACAAAAGGGCTTCTTACCTCCCACTGATGAATAGATCTCACCAGCAACCAGCCAGCAGATGAACTGGGTTTGTTTGTGACTCCTCTTCCTCCAGCTCCTTCCTCTTGCTTCCAGGAGGCTCAAAACCCTAAGTCTGGGCTGAGGTTATCTATTGGACTCCAGTGAAGAACACAGGCTTAATTTACTATGCCTCCTTCCCTCTGGCCACAGACACCTTGGCTACACTTGCCCAGCTGCCAGGCACTGTGCAGGTGGCTCAGTGTCAGGGGCAGTTCAGGCCAGCAGTGGGTTTGGCTGGCATTCTGTGGTCAATGACATAGTATGTCCTTTTCACTTCACAAGCAGTGGTTTCTGGACCCATGGCAAGCAGCAGGACTCGCTATAAGGGTCCTGAGGTTTGTACCCAGAAGTCCCAGGAGTTAGTTACTAGGACGCTGTCACCCTGTCAAGCCTTACCATCTCATTGAAACCCAGCATCAGGCCATGGCTTCCCACCCATGGGAGAGACCTGAGGATGTCTCAGCTGTGAGGCTGCAGTCTCTGTAGAGAGAAACTTCCTGTCCCTTCTGACAACTAAGGAACTTTTTAAATTGAAGTTAAAGAGCAGGGCTTGGGCCCTTTCTCTCCTTGTTGGTCCAGGTAGGAAAGGCCAATTAGGCCTCTGTGAACCCCCAAGCATGGCAAGTCTCCTGCAAAGACCTTTGGCTGGGTGCTGCCATCCAAGACCCAGCCCAGGGAGGAGACCGCCATCCCTAAGGAAACGGTCACTCCTCACAATGTCAAACTGAGTTGTTGCTGCTTCTTTTTGGTCCTCTTCCTCTTCCTCCTCCCCATCTTTCAGGAAGCATCAAAGGAAGTGGTAACACTAGGCTCTGTCCAGCGGGGATGCCCAGAAGGGCAGTGTGATAAGAGGAGAGGGCTCCAGATTTGGCAAGCTGGTTCAAGGGCCCTGATGTAGTAGTCTGTGTGAGGGTGGAACTAGCTTGCTCAGTCAGTCAAGGGCAAACCTCAGTCAAATTGTCCCTTTGACATGCAGCTTTGCCCACCCTCACTGGGCTAGATGTAGGGTCATCTTTAGGGCCCTTCTGCTGGAGGCTGAAGGAAGTGTAGGCTTCTAGGCACATTTCTTGATAGCATCCTGCTCTCCATCCATTATGTCTAATAATTAGTGGCATTAGGAGTTCAGTGTAGCCTGTCCTTTTGCTCATTGGGGCAGAGCAGTGAGCCATCAGGTGAAGTCCTGGTGAGCCAGTCAGAGTGGATAAAAGCATAGGACACAGGGTTAGGAACAACTAGAAGGGAAATAACGAGGGGGTGACCAGTTCATTTATAGGAATAGGCCCAGAAACCTGGTTGCTAGCTTGTGGCAGGACTGAGCAGAGTACCCAGTCAAGAGGACAGCTATCGCTGACCCCTCCTTTCCCAGGTGGCTTTGGTTGAGCACATGTCACTCCCTGGTCAGGGCTGCAAGATGGTCTGGAGTTCTACAGGTCTTCTTTAGGTTTTTCAGGTTTGGAACTCCCTTAGGTACTGGTCAGCAAATGGGGCAGATGTGGCAGCAATAGCAGGGGCAGGGAACGCAGTAGAAGGGTGTGTTCCAGGTGGCCATCTCACCCCAGCACTCACACGCGAATTCGGCCACGTGAAGCCCGGTGCCCCGCCTGTCTTGGAGTGAGGCGAAATAGCACTGGAGGCCGTCTTCGAGTATGGCGTTGCCCCAAGCGACCTGCTCGGCGAATCAGGGGTGGTGAACTGTAGAAAGGCGAATTGGTACCTGGAAGGCCCTCCAGCAGTGGGACTCGATTCTGGTTCCTCCGTCTGCTGGGCTGTATTATTGGAGGTGATGTATCTAGGAAATTTTCGTGATAGTAGCCAGTAGTCTGGGATGAAGCATTGGCATAGGTTGGCTCTACCTCCATCAGCTCATCTAGGTCATCATCCTGGGCTTCATCCTCGGTCTCTTCCTCCTGTTCTGGCTCCTGCTCTGGTTCCTGCCCTGGTTCCTGGCCCTTATCCTCATCCTTTTTCTCATCCTCATTCTTCTTCCTCATCTCCTCCTCTTCCTCGTCCACAACATCCACCACCACAATCTCATCCTCGTCGTCGTCGTCCTCCTCCTCCCGTTTCTGTTTCATCTCCTCCTCCTTCTTCTTCATCTCTTCCTCCTTCTTCCTCTTCTCCTCCTCCTGTTCCCTTATCTCTTGCTGAATAGCTCTCGCACGCCTCCACTGGTCCTTGTCGTGAAGCCTGCGCCTGCGCACCTCTGCATCTTCATCCTCACTGTAGCGCTCTTCTTCTCCACTGCCCTCGACATTAGGGTCTGCAGCAAAAGGGAAGAAGATATTGCGAACCCCAGGGAGCGGGATTGGCTTGGGGACACGCACTTTCCTTTCTATCTCCACACATTCGAGAATCAGCTCGTCCAGGTCGGCCATTTCAGTTGACCATAAGAGCTCCTTGCGGAAGAATTCTGACAGGCCTTTGAGGAACTGGTTTTGAAGGCGACAGTCATCCCAAGACAAGAATTGGGCCAGGAACTGAAAAGCATCTGCATAGCTGCCCAGGGTACAGTCTCCCTGCTTGAGCTTGCGAATGGCCTTTTTCGCCACACTTGGGGGGATGGGGCCACAGAATTTCTTACGGATTTCATCCAGGAAGCGTGGGAAGTTGGCATGCAGGGGGCTTCCTTCCTGGGTGACTGAGACGGCCCAGTCCTTGGCGTCACCAGTGAAAAAGGAGATCAAAAAAGCCACCCGCTCGGCACCCCCGGGGAAATGATCCTCATGGTCGGCTATGAAGGTCTCTAACCGCATCAGGAATTCAGGCAGGTAGACCGGGTCGCCTGAAAAGAGCTCTAGCTCAGGCCGCTCCAGAGATGGCATAGGAGGCTGCACGGGCGGCTCCTTGGAGGCCGGAGGGGGCAGTGCCGGCGGGGGTGGGCTGGGCTGCGAGGGAGGGTCGACCTGGCCCTCAGAGGTACCACAGTCCTGGGTCCCACTGACCAACAGCTCCTCCGGGGCGCACTCGGGCTCGGTGCGTGGGGGAGGCCAGCGTGTGAAGGGCATTTCACCCTCGGGCAAGGAGTCTATTTCGTTGAGCGGGAACTCAAAGTTCTCCTCTGCAAGGACGGGCACTGGCCAGCGGATGTAGCTGGAGACATTGCCCCGCAAGGAATTCACCTCCGCCAGGGCTCTTCCTAGCTGAAGGCCCAAATTGGCATTCTCCCCGCGAAGGGCATTTAATTCCTCGCGCAGGGCCACGTTCGCCATGCGTAGGCTATTGAGATTTCCTGATGGCTCGGACATCTGGACTCACCCCGGACCCTGGGTCCGCGGGCAGGGTCGGGGCTTGGGGTGGGGGTGCCGAGCTAGGGGCCGTGAAAGGAGGCCGAAATGCAGTGGGGCCCCAGAGGGGAGCGAAGTGTTGCGGGGAGCGCAGGGTAGGCCGAGCCACACCCACCGAGGAGAGGAGGGAGGGCGGGAGCTCCAAGCACAAGGCCCGGAGGCTGGGCCCAGAGGCTGGGCCCGGGGCGCGTTACCTCGTCCCAGGGATCGCAGAGGGCGGGCAGCGGCGGGAGCTGAGAGGCGCTGAGCGGAAGTTGGAAGTCGCGGGTGGCAAAGACAGCAGCCCCCAGGCAGACCGGGATAGAGCAGACTGCTGCAGGATCTCTCGAGGAAAAATGTTGCGGCTGCGGGATCCCCGCCTTTTAAGCACAGCCTCGCCCCGCCTCCCCACCCCAGCAGGGGCGGGACTTCGGGAACCGCGGGCGCCCAGTGGCCGCCGCGCCCACCCCTCGACTGAGCCTCTCACTGACTCTCTCCTTCCCTAGCTGCAGCTAACTCGGGTCGGGAAAATGCGACAGCGACTGCCCACTCGAGGTCGTCATGGCGACAGCCAGTGAACGTGTTCCTCTCCTCGGGCAGGCCCCCGAGTGTAGAGGAGCTGCTTCGAGAGGCGCAGCTTAATCTCCAGAGCCTGTTGCAAGGTACCGAGAGGGAGCGGGGCTGCGGCCTGACCCCATAGGCCAGATGTGCAGTGGCTGGAGGGAGGCACAGAAGAGAGGACAGGGACCAGCGAGAGAAAAAGAGAGAACACTGTAAAACCCATTGAAAAACAAAGCACACATTTTCCATCTTTTGCCTTCTTGACTCACAATTCTAAAAGGTCCTATTTCTATGGTGTTTACCACCCCCTCCTTTTTTTTTTTTTTCAGTTCCATACTCCATGAGGGGAAAAGGACAGAAACTGAAACAGGGCAATGGGTCAAACCATTTCCAGACAGCTGGATGAGAGAGACTCCTACAGTGTCACCCACAAGCCTTCCAGACCTTCTCTTGCCACATCACCCATGCATGCCTTTGGAATGCTGTCACTCAGCCAAAAAAGGCACCTGCAGATCTTCTCCTCTGGGCTTCACTCACTCTACTCTTGCATTAACCTTGTCCACGTGTCTCCTGGGTAGCTACTGCACTCAGTTCATCCCCAATTCCTAGCCCAGTGTCGTTGAGGTCATAGTGCAGCAAAGCTGGGTGCTCCCCACCCAGAGAAACAGCCCAGTCGGAGTGCCTGAGCGGTCACACTGCACCCACCGGCAGAGGAGGAAAACCAGACTTGGAAAGCAGACAGAGCTAGAATCTAATTCAAATCATAACCTACCTAGCTGTGTGACATTATGCAGATACACACCCTCTCTCAGCTTCTAGTTAATCAGTCATCTTTAAAATGGGAATTCCCCACATGGCACACTTTTGTCAGAATTAAAAATAGAGTCAAAATAAATTGCTTAGCAAGAGTATCTTGCTGCTAGAGACACCCTGATGAGATGTAACATCAACTCCCAGTACATGTTGTTTGGAACATGGGCTGAGCTAAACACAATACTAAAGTTAATACAAAAGAAAAGAAAAACAGCAAGATAATTCCTGATAAAACCTTCCAATAGGAAAACTATACACGTTGGCCAGAGGGATTTATCCACCATACATGGTATTAAAGCTCAGACCTATGAGGTGGACTACTGGACTGCTGTAAATACCTGGGTGGGGGTTACAAGGGGGAATGTATATGTCAAAATTCACTGAACTATACACTTACAATTCATGCACTTTACCATAGGTAAGTTATATCTCAATACAATATTATACATAAAACCTCAATGCTAAGTCACAAGCTCTATACCCCCTTCAGGCCCTCTCATCTCATTCAGACCTCTTTTCCAAGCCTAGAAGCCCTTTCTCTATCCCATTCTGATCCCTACACTTTCTTTTAAGTTCAATTCTTGCCTCATCCAAGAACACTTTTAACATGAGTTCTGTACTTTGCACCATTCCCTCCCTCCATAAGCACTCATATGAGGCACTTTGTACCATCCAGTTCAAGAGGACTTGTACAGTTCTGAACTACTCTTTCTTTCATCTGTTCATTCATTTACTCATTTGTCTATTAGCCTTGGATATATACTTTGTCTGCCTAACCAGCCTGAGCTTGTCAATGTAAAGAACCATATCTCTTAGGTTTCCAGAAGCACCTGGCACAGGGCTGGATCCCCAAGATCCAGATGTGCTCAGTAGACATATCTTAAGTGAACATTAAATTAAACATGAAAAGACATCAGCTCTCATTTATTCATGCCAATGAGGATTAACACTGGTGGAGAATAGAAAATGGCAGATAGCCACTCAATTGGACTACAGCCATAACCCCCACCTCCTTGCCAAGGCAGTGGTGACTTTTGAGCAGCAAGGTTCCAAGAGACACCATGAGCTTTGTGTTCAGATAAGAGAGGAGCTACTGTGCTGTAAGAGAATCAGTGTGTTCTGTGTTGTCATCACAGGCAGGATTAGGACTAGTGGGTGGAAATTTAGAGGGAGGCAGATTTCACCTCAAGATAAGGAAGAACTTTCCTGACACCTGACAGTCCCAACTGTCCTTGGATGGAATCAGTGGCCTTGGGAGGAAAGCTGCCTCCCCTTCTCTGCCACTATGTTTGGAGTCTGAGGAGGTACATTGAGGGGCTGCTGAGAGGAAAGTCTGTGCCTAGAATGAGGTATTGAATCAGACAACCTTTGAGGCAACTCTTGACTCCCTGCCTGTTAATTCTTGACTCTCACTTCCTTCATTTCATTGGATTCCCTCACTTTTGAATTTATCACTTAAATGAAACCAGTTCAAATCTCGTGCATCCTTCTTACTCCTTGACAACGCCCCTGAACTTCTCCTTCCTCCCCTGCCACTTTCTCTGACTTCCTTCTCCTTCACCTAAGCTCCCCTGGACCTGTCACTACCTACAGTGGGACTAAGGTGCAGGAAGCCAGGCCCTTGGAATCTCGAGCAAGAGTTCTTGACATCCAAGGGAGGACTGCACATTGGACTTCCCAATACAAGTCTCTCCATGCTTCACACAGGTCATTTCCCATATAGGGCTGCAGAAAACCTGAAAAGCTGCAGGGCTTCAAAGAGAGGACCTTAGGGCATAAAGTAGCAAAAGGTGTCTGTGTCCTGAGCCTCTTCTCCAAGTTGAGCACAGTGGGGGCCACTGAAGCAAAGGCTTAGAGTCCCAGGACCAGCACAACTCAAATTTATTGGTTCCCTTTTCTTTTTGGCTCTCATAGCCCTGGGGAGTAGGCATTCTCCCATTTACAAATCCAGAGGCTCAGATGCCAGGAAATATCTTAAAGAAACCATGCAAGTCAGGCCTGGCAGCTAGAGCAGGAGCCCTGGCTCATGGTCCCTCCCCTGCCCAGCACTTGGCCATGGCCCCCTAGAGTGTGTATCCACTGTGCTGTTTTTCAGAAGAATATGAGGAACAGTACTCGGAGGCCAGACTGCTGGGGCAGACCTTCCGCTCTGCTGATGAGGCCCCTGAGCCCACCCCTAGCCCAAGGCCCCAGTCTGCCAGGCGTCTGGAGTTTGTCTTGATGGTGAGTCGCCTAGTCCCCTGCCTGGGACAGCCAGCATGCAGAGCTCACCCTGCACCCATCAATAGGGGGACTTGAGCTGCTTACATTATCCACTGGAAGCTGCTGCTCCCCTCTGCTCACCAGCAAGCTGCCCTGAGGCCTGTCTGAGATGGGCCCTGCATAGCAGGTGTCTGGCCTGGCAGCCTGTCCGTGTTTTCCTGCCTCCCAGACAAAGCCTCCAACCACCCTGCTTAGACAAGCCAGGAGCACACCCTTTCCATCACCTTCTTTCCCAACAGCCTACAAAACAGCAGCTGAACGAGGATGAAACTACCACCCAGGGTGTGAGGGCCCCTGAGGCCTCCCTGAGCCTGTCTACCACGGCCGACAAGCAAGTTGCCTGGAATAGCCCCTTCCCTCTGCCCATCCTAGAGGAGAAGCGGTGGCTTCAGCCTTGCTCCACGCAGTCTGACATTGTGCCCATCAACATCTCTGGTAGAGTTGCTTAGCCCCACTTCTGTTTGCTTCCTTCCATGCCAACTACAGACCATCCTCTCCAAATGCACTGGGTGCTGGGGGAGGGTGCGAGACTTTCTTTGCTATTGGCTCGCCCTGCACTGTCAAGGTCACAGCTCTCGCCAGGGAACAGAGGCATGCAGAAGAGGGTGCTCTGGCTGTTCTTTCTTCACCCTCTATTGGCACTACCACATTAACTGCAAGTTGATCCTAACAGAAAACTCTGAAACTTTATGAACTTGTATGCTCTTTGCAGCATCTATGGAAATTTGAAGTGTTTGAGTTACATTTGGGTTGGGGAAAGAAAATTTCTTGTGCCAGAAGCCATGACTGGATAGAACTCTGAGGGAAAGTGTGCAGTTCAGAATGCTTGTGGTAAAAGGGACGCTCATACTCAGGGCATGGGCCACAGGCCTATGGCACTTTAAGTTGACACTTGATCTTCTAGTAAGGTGGGCCTCCTCAGCTGGCATGGCAAGTATTTGATAAGGGAAGTAACAGAAAGAGGCCAAGGCCAAAAACACCAAAGAGGGGTCCAGTACTACCTTGAGAGTGGGAAACATGATGTGTGAGCTCAGCTGGACATGACTTTGGGGATATGGGACACTTATACCACACACATTATTAATTTGTGCTCCACATTCCACTGGCTGTAAGTGAAAGAGGAGGAAGGTTGGTTATGGCTTCTTCAGAAGAAGTTATGGTCAGCGATCTGGTGAAATAAAGACTTCACAACCCAAAGGGACCAGAGGCACCCTGTGGGCCACATTGGCCTGTGATATGCTGGGAAAAGTTGATGAAGAGGAAGAGGACAGCTCTGGCCACACGTAGTGACGTTCCCTGGATATAGGGTCATCCAGTGCCAGTGGTGTCATCGCAGGAAATCAGAGGCAAGAAATAGAGCCAACAGCCTAGGGAGATGTATAAAAAGGAGTGAGAGCTCAGAACAGAGACTCACAAAGTGATGGTGGACACTTTGTTTCTAGACTTCTATCTTACTTGCAATAAGGCTGGCCCTAAACTTTGTCCACAGAGCCCCTTGCTGTGAGGCAGAGAGGAGAGGGTTTGGTTAGACAACTGTTGAATGAGAGATGGTGAGGGGAGCAGCGGACCTCACCCCTCATCTCACCCTGTCCCTGGCCCAGCAATGCCACAGGAACAAAGACTGACCCGGTGCTTTAGGAGAAATAGATCTCAGTCACCACCAAAATGCAATCAAAGGTGGCTGGAGGACAGACTGTCAGGCAGCTTCCTGGATAGTGGGGAGAGGTAAAGCAGCTTCTTGGAGACACTGTCCTCTGGCCCACATAAAGGCTTTCTTTAAGAAAAGATTATAATCAAGTGACCTCTAGTCTCAACCTGTTTCTCTGTAGTAGTGGTTCCCGCCTCAAGCTGTACATCTTAATAATCAACCACCTGGGGAGTTTGAGAAATAGCTTCTACCTGGGCCTTCTCCCAAAGAGTTAAATGTTCTGGGCTGGGATCCAGGTATTGGAGTTTCAGAAGCTGCCTGGTTTATTTCCACATGTAGCCAGGATTGAAAACCATGGCTCTCAGCCACTTAATACTCACAGGTGACCCTGGGTGTGGCCTATGAAAGCCAGCATGTATGTCTTGGGACTCTGGGTATCTAGGGTCATGTTGGGAGGGATGTGGAAGAAGGGCCACCTGCCTGGATGCTGTTCATGCTCATCGCTACTGCCATCATCCCTTCTCTTTGCCTCAGGCCCATTTCCACTATACCGTAAACAAAAACCAAGATGCACCCAAGTGTCTTTATTTTGGCTACAGGGCAGCAGTTTGATAAACACGCAAGTTTGCGACATTCATTGTTTAATACAGAGACAGCCGTGAACCCCAAGTCCACCCTGAGGCGGAGGCGGACCATTATTGGATTCTCTAACTTTTCCCAGCGAGACCAAGGTGACCCCACTACAGCTGATACCCCAGACCCTTCCCCTTGCTCACTTCCTCCAATCCTGCCACCTGGGTTATATTGTGGTGATGGGGAACAGGAATAATTTGAGGGGGTGGGCTTTGGATATTCTGAAAAAGTCAATGTGGTAATTAGAGACAACCAGGGGACCCTGGCTGGTGTGGCTCAGTGGACTGAGCACTGGCTTGTGAACCAAAGGGCTGCTGGTTTGATTCCCAGTCAGGGCACATGCCTGGGTTGTGGGCCAGGTCTCCAGTAAAGACAACCAAGGGCCTTTGGTCAAGGGGAGCAACCAAACATGAAGAGCAGGTCTCCCAGGCTATAAATTTATTATATTATTGTTTACCATTATAAATGGAACATAACCATCTATGTCAAGTTTACCCAAGTAGGTACAGGGGGAATTATCATTAAAAGCACCATCTTAACAGAACCATTACTGCTGTTAAATGAATGCCATCCAAAGAGCACAGACCAGAGAGGTGGATGCAAACCCAGGCTCTCCATTTCTTAACCATGAGGCCTTGGGCAAGTTAAAGAACCCCTCTCAGCCTCAGCTTTTTCAACTATAAATTGGGGATAATGACACCAACCTAGTGGAGTTGTCATAAGGATTGTAGTTATTGTATATAATTTGCCTACCATGTGCCTGGTACATAGTGTGCATTCAGCAGATGGTGCCTGTTACTATAAATTTTATCACAGCAGTAGTAGCAATAGTAATGATGACAGAACAGTGATAACTGTTGTGGGTATGAGAAATCTTGGGGGATTTTGAATATCGGAATGGTTCCCTCACATCCGTGGCTTATCTTAAGTCGTCATGTGGCAAAACTAAAAAGTGACAGGTGCCAAAAATGCAACTACACTCTGTGCTTTCCAGCTATGGCATACTCCAAATTCATTGTTGGAGCTGAAAGTCATACAGTGCTGTCTTTTATAGTTCAAAAGTCTCTGCTTTCATCTTAGGAGAAGTGAACACTGAGGTCTGTGACAGTTTCATGAGCCTGTGGTGAAAGCCCAGGAAAAACGCAAGGTAGTCCCCACCTGCCACTTCAGATCCAAAAGGAATAATCAAAGCTGGAAAGTCCTTGGCAGCCATTTGGATAATTCAAGGGCACCCCGTGACTCACCGTGTTGTGATGGGTGAGGACCCAACTTCCCGTGCATTCTTGTCTATGGAAAGGAAGAACCAAGGAATTCTGCCCAAGTTGTTGGCAAATGCTTCTTGGCAAAAACTTGGTGCTGACATCACAGGAGCTGCTGGGTGATTCCTGGTTGCACCACTAATGTTCTGTGTTTCCCTCCTCCAGGTCACAGCAACAGCCCCACAGGCAGGGTGGCTCGCTCCACCAGCTCAGACATCAAGCACAGTCATTCTGTTCCAGAAGGTGTTCATGGAAGAGTCGCAATCAGTCAGGAAGTTCGCTTCCCAAATCTCAGCTCACCAGCACTGAGAAATCCTTCTAGTGATCTGGAAGAACCTCTCCAGGTGCGTGGTGGCACCAAGCCTCCTGGCATGGAAAGCGTGGGAATGGTGTATAGTGTCCCCAGTTCTTGCAATGGACCAACAGAATCTACATTCTCTGCTTCCTGGAAGGGAGATGCTTTTACCTATATGACTCCGAGTGCCACAAGTCAGAGCAATCAAGTCAATGAAAATGGAAAACATCCTTCCTCTGGGAATGCATGGGTTTCTGTGCACACACTGCCACCTCTGGTTCCTAAGGAGGCTGCCACTGTCTTTGTCATTCGTGATAACCCAGCAGGATGCAGTGGATCAGCTGGCTATTCTGAACACCCTATGCAACGAAGGCAAATATCGGAGCGACCCTTCAAGATTGGCCTTCTGACTGGTGGTGGTACCTCAAGACTGGAGACAGGCCCAGGTGGGGCCAGCAGGTTCCGGGAGCGGTCACTGTCTGTGCCCACAGACTCAGGCACCACAGATGTGGACTACAATGAGGAGCAGAAGTCCAGTGAAGCCTGCGCCCTGCCTTATGCTAGTACAAGTTCCGAGGGCAGTAACAGTGCTGACAACATTGCCTCCCTTAGTTCCCAACAGGAGGCCCAGCATAGAAGGCAGAGATCCAAGAGTATCTCACTCAAGAAGGCCAAAAAGAAGCCTTCCCCACCAATGCGCAGTGTCTCGCTGGTCAAAGATGAGCCAGAAGGTGGGTCCGCACTACCCAAGGATCAGAGGCCCAGAAGCCTTTGCCTCTCCTTGGAACACCAAGGACATCACTCATCCCAGAGTCACCCAGCCGTGCCTACCTTCAAAGACCCAGAAGGTACACAATTCTCCCACCATTGGTATCTTACTGACTGGAAATCTGGTGACACCTACCAGTCCTTGTCCAGCTCCAGCACTGCCACTGGTACCACGGTCATTGAGTGTACTCCAGTTCAGGGCAGCTCAGAGTCTCTTGCCTCCCCTTCCACCTCCAGAGCTACGACACCTTCACAACTCTCCATCGAGGTAGAGGCCAGGGAGGTACCCTCCCCAGGGAGACCCACTGGGTTGATGTCACCCTCCAGTGGATACTCCAGTCAGTCAGAGACACCAACACCCACTGTCTCCATGTCCTTGACCTTGGGCCACTTGCCGCCTCCGAGTGGCAGTGGTCGGGTGCGTCCAGTGGTACCTGAGAGGAAGTCATCACTACCCCCAACATCACCAATGGAAAAAATTTCCAAGTCACGACTATCATTTGACCTCCCATTGACCTCGTCTACCTACCTGGATCTGTCTGGGATGAGTATCTCTATCCGAAGCAAAACCAAGGTGAGCCGGCATCACTCAGATACAAATTTTGGGGCCAAGCTGCTCCAGAAAACTAGTCCCAATCAGCCAATCATGCCTATGGTTACTCAGTCTGACCTACGTTCTGTTCGCCTGAGGTCAGTCAGCAAATCTGAGCCAGAAGATGACATCGAGAGCCCTGACTATGCTGAGGAATCGGGAGGAGAAGTCTTTGCCTTGCCAGAGAGAAAGATGAAACCTCCCATAGCTGAGAAACCCCCACTGGCCCGAAGGCCTCCAAGCTTGGTCCATAAGCCACCATCTGTCCCTGAGGAGCACCCTCTCACTTCACCTACATTGGCTATGACCCCTAAGAGCTCAGTTCAACACATGAGGCCACTCCCTCCAGACATCTACACCGTGGTACAGAAACCAAAGTCTTTCAGCTTCCCTGAGGCCAGAAGTCCAGGGGAGTCAACAGCATCATCATCTGTTGTTTTCACACGTTTTGCCAGTTCCTCTGGTGCCTTCTGCTCAGGAACACAGCAACCTCCCCAGGGAAGCACAGAGGATGCAGGCCCCAAGATGAGAGCTCTGCCTGAAAGAATTAGCTTCCAGAGCCAGGAACAAGCTGAGAAGAAAAAAGGCAAGATTCCACCTCCTGTACCAAAAAAGCCCAGCATTCTCTACCTGCCTCTAACTTCACCTACAGCTCACATGGAGGCCTATGGGGCTGAACCAAGGCTGCCTGTCAGCCCCATCATCACCCTGGAGGAAGATGCCAAGTGTCCCCCAACCAGCGACCACCTGCAATCCCCTGATACAAGGACCACTACAATACCACATGCTGATGGTGAAAGGGAGGCAAACCCTCTGGGTTAGTAAACTATCTGCTGGCTTTTCCTTTCAATCCCAGGAGAGATGAGGCTGAGAATGGAGTGCCAGAGACAGAAGCCAGTGCCCCATGATCATGGCCCCGGGATGACCAAGTCAGTAAAGACATATCTTGAGGGTTTGGGTTACTCTAAATAGGCCTCACTGCCCTTGGGATTGGAACCCAGGGACAGATCTCCAAGGCTCAGTTTGAGCCAGTGTACCCTGGAACCCCCAGTGCCAAGGTAATGAAATGAAACTAGGTCTTAGCATCCTAGGACTTAAGGAGCCCATTTACCTAGTCAGGCATGCTTCCTGTGCCCCAGGAACGATCTCTCTCTTTCTCTCTCTCTCTCTCCCCTTTACTGTACAGTGCTTTGCACTAGCCACACTGAGTTTAGTTTCATGCATAAGACTGGGCACCCTCCCAGGCTGAGTTCAAGTGACATGGTGGGCTTGCAGGCTTCTGAAGCAATGGAATGCATTACCAGCAGCAGGCTTTCGACAAGAAAAGGAGCCCACTTTCTTAGGTGGTTAGCTCTTTCTGGAACAATAAGATTAAGTTAGATAATATTTCTCATCCTTTTGGGGTTTCTTCCTTGTCTCTTTTTGTTCTCATTGTGGCAAAATACACATAACATAAACTGTACCACGTTAACCAATTTTACATGTACAGTTCAGTAGTGTTAAGTATACTCACACTCTGATATATCCATCACCACCATTCATCTCCAGAACTCTTCATCTTGCAAAATGGAAGTCTGCACCCATTAAACATTAACTCCCCATTGCCCCCTCCCCTCAGCCCTAGCAACCACCATTCTGCTTTCTGTCTTTGAATCTGACTCCTCTCGGGACTTCATGTAAGTGGAATCATACACTATTTGTCTTTCTGTGGCTGGCTTGCTTCACTAAGCATAATGTTTTCCAGGTTCGTCCATGTTTCTCTTCCTTTTTTGAACTCTCAACACCAAGCATAAAAATCTTTTTTGTTGTTATTTTATTTATTTATTTGTAGAGAGGGGAAGGGAGGGAGAAAGAGAGGGAGAAAAATATCAGTGTGTGGTTGCCTCTCACACACACCCCACTCTGTACCTGGCCTGCAACCCAGGCTTGTGCCTTGAGTGGGAATCAAACCAGTGACCCTTTGGTTTCCAGGCTAGCACTCAGTCCACTGATCCACACTAGCCAGGGCCAAACGTTAAAATCTTACAGCCTTCCTTAAGCTGATTTGGACTTTCAATATAAATTAGATCATTGTGACTAGAACATTCAAACAAAACAAAGTCAGAGATAATGTTAGAATTTCTTCCTCAAACCCCTCAGACTCACTCTGAAATTCAGGTAGGTACCACTCCCACCCACTGGTTGAGTCACTGCTTTAGATTTCTCTCAGCTCTTTGATTTTTAAAAAGGACCTATTTAAAACAAGAGAATGCTCAAGCAGCCCATTGTAACAGAAGAGGTATGAGAGAGCAGGGACCCAGGCTGATCTTCAGCACTCAGTCCACCTTGATCAAATCACTAACCTCTGAACATCATGTTCCTTTGTAGAATGGAGACATTAAGAGTCTCCACCCTGCTGCTCTTCCAGAGTTGCTTTGAACATCAGATGAAATACAGATGAGAATGTGCTTTGTCCCTACTCTTGTAGTCAAAGTAATTCCTTCTGGTTCTTATACCTAGGGAGTTCCATGGAACCCAGCACTGAAGAGAAAAGTGTTATCAGTGATAAAACAGCTGAATGGATTGCAGAAGATGATGATGACGTGTTTGTGGCTTCACGCACAACTGAAGATTTATTTACTGTGATACACAGGTCTGGACCAATTACCTTAATTCCTATTGTAATTGCCTTCCCTTTCTATACCAAAAGACAAACTGCTCTCTCTAAGCAGCCATTAGAATTGAAACTGGAGACAAGTTCAGATATCCACATATGTGAAAGCAGTACAGGGCCTCACATCGCCAATTCACTGACATCTTTGGGTGAAGTGGAGGAGGGGCGGGGAAGGGAGGACCAGGTGCCAAGTGAGAGGCCCCTCGTCTCCTAGCAACTGCTCAGCCTATTGTGGCTCCATCTGCTTTCTCACAGCTTTGTCTACAGTTGGAGACATTTAACCCTTTACAGAATTCTTTGCACACAAAAAATCTTATCAAGAAGTAAAGTGGGGCACCAGGCCAAGTATCAGAGCAGGAATTTAGGTGAAGGGGGGACCAGATGGGGACCCAGTTATTGGACAGGGGCACAAAGCAGGACTCAGTGAGGAGGAAACTGGAAATAGCCCGTTATTGGAGCTAGAGCACCAGTTTTGAGAAAGGTCAGTTCCCAGGCTGTCTTGATCAGTCACTGAGCTTGACTCCTTAAATTCTTCTTCATTCCTAAGAGCTGGGCAGGACCGAGCCTACAGGCTCAGGCCAATGACTCCAGCTGCAGGCACTGAAAGGAGTATAGGGAGAGGGACCAGACAAGGGAGCCCAAGGACTTAGTGGAGCGAGAGAAAGGTGGGGAGTGCAACTGCTTGCAAGGCTGCTGCATGGAAGTTCCCAGATCACGTCACTGGCATATATGAACTTATGTGAAGCCTTAGGAAATGCCTGCCCCGTGAATTCACTCCAAGCAAACTTTCTCTTACTTAGGTCCAAAAGAAAGCTTCTTGGCTGGAAGGAGCCTGGGGAAGCCTTTGCTGGAGGCAGCAGACCGAGCTCCTACTCACCAATAAGGAACACAGCTGATTCTCCAATTAGTGAGTCAGCTGCCTCTGCAGGGTCAAGCGGCAGTGCCAGCCTAGATGCTGGCAGAAATGATGATTTCAAGGCCTTGCTACAGAAGAAGGGAAGTAAGGCAACTCCAAGGTCCCGCCCCTCAGCAGCCGAACTGCTGAAGACCACTAATCCACTGGCTCGGAGAATTATCGCACAGTTTTCAAAAGACTACGACACCACCGATAGCTCCAGTACCTAAGCCTTGAGTGATCAAGTGGGGTACTAAACTTGAGTAGAAAAGGGGGAAGAGAAAAGTTTTTAAAAAGAAACCATGAACATATCAAAAGAGCCTACACTTCTTTTACTTTAATTCACATTTTGGACAGCAGGAGAGAGACCACTTTATCTAGAACTAAAGTCATCAGGCACTTTAATCATGTTCAGACATTTTACGGTTTCATACTTAACATCTTGCCATTACTGACTACGGATCTTCTCCTTATTTCCCGCCAGTGGTATGCACTAAGAAGAAATTCTCAGATACAAGGACACATGTGCCATCTTTTAAAACAATGATCAGCTGCTCCGTCCATGGCTCCTGGCACTGAGGGGCACAGTGTGAGAGCAGACTGAGGGCTGCCAAACCTGGGGACCTGGGGAGCCACTGCTGATGATACATTTTCCTGGTGAGGTCTTGCTGACTTTGTGGAAAAACAGAAAGACTCTGATGCCTCTTCAACCATGGTGTAGCTCCCTCCTTCTAGAGGTTTGCAGGTGTGCACTTATTTCGGCATGGGGTTGATTGTATGGCTTTTGTGAAAAATATGAATGTTACTCTGTCCTGAACTTCATGCCTTTTGCAGTTTGATTGTCTACACGGTGATCAGGGTGATGAGTTTCAACAACATAGAGATCCTCCCCACAACCCCTTAGCTTGAAAAGGTCAGGATCAAGTTGCTTTGGATGAACCAAGCTTGGCCAAAAAACAAGGCAGTCATTTGTTCACTCTGATCTTGCCAAGGGGACTCGCACTAGCGCCTTCAGATCCTGTAAGTGTCTGTCAACATTGATAGGTAGGATCTGTGCCCAGCTTATGCTGCATTCGAAGAACTCTCATATCATTTGCATATAACATTCATTACAGGAAGTAATTAGCTAAAGGAACAGCATCATGAAAGGCTCAAGGAGGAGAGAAAGTAAGTGTGGTTTGTGGTTGGTTTTGTTTTGTTTAAAGGAAGTCTTATGATGGTCTAAAACTAAGAACATATAGACTAAAAGGATATATCCAGAATCTAAAAGGCAGACTTGCAAATTGCTATGGCCCATAACACACACCCCAAAAGGCATACTTTTTGCCATTTAGCTTATGCTGTTTGACAAACTTTCTGTTAACCATGTGGGGACAGAGGGTAAGAACTGGGTAAATGGGTTGCTGATGGAGCCTCGGAACAATCATTGGGATCCCTCCTGCCCCACCTCAAAGCTTATAGGCACTAACTGTTCTTGTCAGTTCAATTTCCTAAGCAAAGCAAGTGCAGTGATTCATTGGATTTTCATATGTCTGGTTTCTGGGGGGGGGGGGAACAGACAAAGCATTGAATAAAGAAAACTGGCTGACCAGTAATGGAGGGGTAATTGTCCACCATCTCTTAGGGAAAAAGAAGCCACGTGCAATTGTAGACTGTTCCACGAAGAGAGTTCCCCAACCCCTTCCTCCTTCACCCCCCTCCATCCAATAGATTCATTGGTCAGCCTCCTGGAAGAAGCAGAAACTGCCCCAGAGACAAGCAGATCTTGATTTTGATAGGCCATGTTACTCACCAATGAGAAGCAAGCTCTTAACACAACTGCCCACACTCCAGGGGACAGAGCACCTGAAAAACCACACTGAGTGCTGAGAAGATTTAAACCTCTCACACAGAAGCCCTAGGCCTAGGCCCTTGGTTGGTACAGTTCTGAATTCTAGACTTCTGAGTACAGGCTAGCCCCACCTACTTCCTTGCAATCAGCACTTTCCCCTGATTTAGACAGAAGCCACTTAAAATAATAAACGGCAAAATTCCAGGTGTTTTTTAAGGTATTCAAATTATTTGGTTTAAAAACCTGACCTAATTTCAGGGGTTTTACCTGAAATAAAGTAGAGTCATTTCTGGCCTTAGTTTATATATGAATGCCGCACTTGTCTGTCCCAGACTCAGAATTCCAAAAGACATAAACATCTTGCTCAGTAGGAAAATGAAGGAGAGTTTGTGCTTTTGCCTAACAGAGGTAAAAGGCAGCCAGGTCATTCTCCTTGGGAACCATTAATAATAGCTGAACTCTAAAGCTAAGTATGAGACTCACACAGTATAGGACTTATTACTTCTGCTGATTTTTCTGGAAGCTTCTTGTTTGCTACTTCAAGTGGGGTTTGCCTCTCCCCTCACCTTGCTACCTCTGATGGTTTCCCCAAAAGATTCTAAGCTGAATACCCAGATACCTGTATATTTTTCAATTACCTTGAGTCTTACTTTCCTCTACAACACTCTGTATGCCTGGAATTTTGAAAACATCATCATCACTGTGACCCTCAAATACCCAGTGGTGTTCTCATTAGCACATGAGGATTTCAGGCAGAGATTGTGTGGTTAGAGGTAACATGGAGGACAAGAAATATTCATTTAATGTTTTGCAAGAGGTGGACCTACTTCCCAGCAAACAACAACCAAACTGTTTGATTTCTACCAGTCATCAATGAACATAACAGTGAACATCTTTCCTACTCGTAACACTCAACCTCTCTCCTCCCTTGATTATCATAACACCAACTCTTTCTCCCACCCAGGCACAAACGACAGTATTTGCTGCCTTCTTCACCTACTCTGCTGATACTGGAGAAGAGAGGCTGAGAGCCCCTCCAAAAAGGCTTTCAGAGAACCTACTACTGCCACTATTACTATTATAAGTAATAATGATAACAATTTCTGAAGGTGGAATACAGAAGAGGTGCAAGTGACATGAAGTTGGCCCCAGGAGGCCAGCTTCCATTCAAGTTGTTTCTGTCCCTTTGTTTCCTCTGATTCCAACCAATAGCAGCAGGTAGTCCGGTCAGGAGTGCAGGAAGTCATTCCTAGGAGAGGTTAATCGGTAGTTAAGAGTGCTTTGCTCTTGGTGGGTATTCATTACATATTTGTGGTTCAGATGCTGAGGCTAGAGAGCAAGTCATTCTCAGCATAACAAGAAGCTTTGCTGATGTCTCCTCTCCTTTGCCTGCCTCAGTCTCTCTCCTGAGACTTCCACCTGGCACCAGCTTGCCCCTTAGCCACAATCCCTGTGAACTGCAGCCATAGTTGACAGCTCACCCTTGAAGGAGGCAAGAGCAAGGCATCAAATTAATTCATGTTAGCTTAATGACCGCATACTGACCAATTGATCTGGAAACATCACCTTGAATGTGCAAAGACAGAGGAGATTCAACAAGCATGTTACCAGACATCCATTTTAACTCTAGACAACACGGTTTGGGTTGCGGTCCCACTATACCTATCAGTCTGAGCAGATCTGTCCACGCATCTGCCTTCTTCCTCATAAATGCTCTCTTCTCTAAAAAGATGAGCTCATGGTCAGTGCTCTTTTCCTCACCAGTGCAGCCTTTCAGCAGCACCAAGTGCAGCCTTTCAGCAGCACCAAGCAGCACACAATGGTGAGCTTTCAATTTAATATGATTTGCCAGGGCCAGGCCTGGAGTGAGGTAAGTGAGGCATGTGGGGTGCAAAATTTAAGAAGGCGCCCACTCTCAGGGCTGTGCAAGTGCCTTACCCTTGTCCTGGCTCTGTGGTTTGCACTCCATAAAGTACTATCAGTTTATCTTCCTCCTAAGAGCAACTATGGTTCTTCTGACTTGAGGGTAACTCCCCACCTGTTGTTGTACCAGATGTTTTTGTTGCCATCTGTTTTTCCACTACTCTAAACTTTTGTATGCCTATGTCTATCAAAGAATCTTCATTATTATCAGAAAACATGGTTGCTTTCTAAGTAACCTGCTCCAAGTGGCAAGTTAGTACCCATTTTAGTAAGGGATGCCGGCAGGATAGCCCATCAGCAAAATACTGAATGAGTTGGAGGTCTGGTCATAGGGATCGTTGGTCTCCTCTTTCTGCTCCATTCTTCCCAGACCTTCTTCCCAGCACCAACTCTTCTGAGTGCCTCCTAGTTTGTTCTCTTCCTAGCTAAGAAAAGTGTGCTCTCAGGAAAGGGGTAAATTCCCTTACTTTGAGATTATAAGGCTCAATGCTACCTCTTTTGAAGGTTGTTTGCAGTTTAACAGGGGAAAAAACCTATGCCAAAGGAATGAAATTCTACTTGTAGAATTATAGGCACCAATTAGTTGCAGAAGTGTTGTTTTTTTTTCACCATGGAAAGGCCAAATTCCCTGACAGCTAACTCCAGAATATGACAAATACATTAATCTCCTGGAATTATTATAGTAAATTACTGATAGTCGATTCAATTGTCTTCATATCCAGTGTTGTTCAAAATGGCTACAACCAAGGGACTCTCAGAAATGCTACTAAAAGCCACTAAAAAGGCCTAGATAATTCATATTGTACATTAACATTTTTACACAAATGGAATTAATGATATTTATCATTTGAGTAAAAAAAAAAGGATTTGAAGAGTTTGTGAAGATATGTCCTGTTTGTGAAAGGTGAAAGTGTCCAATATTGTCCAATCAATGTCAGTCCAGTATCGGTGGTGACTATTAAACTTATTGGAGATACAAGTTTACTGAACATGAGCCTCTGCTCCCCGCCATCTATGTTTTGTGCTATCACTTCAAGCTTGGTGTGAGAATGAGACAAGATTCCCCCCAAAACCCTTTGTATGTATTTCAGCTATAAGTAATAAGGGATTTAAGCGAACAAGAGAGAGGGAAAGAGGTACAAACAGCTGCCTTTGTCAAAGGGCAGGAAAAATTATAATTATTTAAACAATGACATTAAATTGAAAAAGTTTTAAAAGACTTGGAAACAGATTTACAGAGGAATACAATAGTAAATGATTATAGGCACGCATTTGAGAATTTTTAATGTGTTTAGCAAAAAGGAGTTTGCATAGATAATGGGTTGTGTGAAATAGGTATATCTTTTGTTCAGTGAAGCCCTGAATCTAAACCAGTGCCTCTCAAAGTATGGTACCAGGACTATTAGCAGCAGCAGCAGCAGCAGCAGCAGCAGCCCTGGAATGTATGTGGGGGTGGGGGGTGCGTGTGGGCACGTGCGCATGCACGTGTGTCTCTTCTAGTGATGTTACTTCTTCAAGCTCCTGGATCACTACAGTCACAACTCTCCAAATGATTACAACCTTCCCATCATTTCTGCTATCATTACAGTGATCAGTCTCTGGCTAAGTGATATATATTGTCATGTTGTTGTATGGTGTTAATAAATCATCAGTTTGAATCAGCTACTTGCTGTTCTCTAGAAGGGCTCTGGCAGAAGTATATTAGATTTTAAGATTTTGCCTAAATAGCAGAATTTGATATCAACAAATCCCCAAACAAACTATGAACTGGAACAACCAGTTAACTCCTCTTAGCCTCTCTTTAATGCCAAGCTTTATAGAAATTTATTCCTTACGTGGTGTTAAGCTTTTCTAATGTCCAATTTTATAGAATGTTATGCATGCAAACACAGCATTGTGCTGATTGTACAAGTCACCCCAAATTCATTTCCTCCTCTGTATGTATGATGGTGAAGAAATATCAATATGTATGTTCTTATCTCTCCTGATCAATTGTAAATTGCAAATCTTTCATTAATTTTTAAATGAGATATATTTACTCTGGCTAGTAGTTAAAATTTTATTCTTTTTATTATATTTCATTGCTACTTTTTTCTACTGGCTCCAAATCTTACTTTGGGGAATATTTCTTATTTCTAGATTGTTGTATTTATCTTATTTCTATATTTATCTGTAGTCATGGAATACTAGAGCTCAAAGGGACCAACTTCTCATTTTAAAGATGAGGAACTGAGGCCCAGAAAGGTTAAATAACTCATCCAAGGTCACACAGTGGCAGATCCCGGCTTCAATCTCAGGTCTCCTGCCTTTGGGTTCAGTGTTTTTTCATTTTAAAGCACTACATTTATAGAAGACTTACAGCTGGCTTCTGCTTTTGTGACACATGTGTTTCTCAGATATTTCATATATATATATATATATATATATATATATATGAAAATGATCAAGAGTTCTTTAGTTCATAAATTCAAAGATAAATCTGATTTTCAGTTTAGAAACATTAATTTTCCTCCAAATTCAACATATGTGTTCTACTTTGTACAATGGATGTTTTCCTTAAAAGTTATTTGAAAAATGAATTTTTTGCATCAAATTCCATTTTTAGGAGAGAAGCTTTCTATGTAAGGGAATCTTTGGGTGATTTCTTTTGAAAAACAAAGAATTCTCTTGTCACTGTCTCTTAAAAGCCTCTACTTCTTTTAGCGTGAACTTTTGTAACTGGTGTTTATTTAAAGTAGACGAAGCCAATATAGGCTCTCCTAGAATCTACTTTATCTTTCCCTTCTTAAATTGTATGAGACTTTCAGACTGTTACATGCTCATGAGATACTTAGTTGTGTCCTAGAAACTTCACCTAGCTTGATATTTTGTCAATCCCTGGGCTCAAATTCTATCTTCGTCTTATCAGACAATAACAGAATTCTCTAACCATACTAAGTTCTGCATGCAGTCTCTTTTCCAGAACATTCTTTGCCTAGTACTCATTAGTCTAATTCTCTCTTTAGCTATTCTTGAGTTTCCCTCCATCTTTCATGCATACCTCATTATTCTGTGGTGTTGCAGGCAGTGGCCCTTTAGGGCTGTCTTAGTCGTATGGAGTGGTATTTCCAGTAATTGCCATTGTTCCCTTTTATTCTCCTGGATCTTTTTGGTTTCCCTTTTCAGGAATGCTCAGAGGGTGGTGGTATTTTCCCCATCATTAGACCAGGAGTTGATAAAGTATTTTTGTAAAGGGCCAGATAGTAACTATTTTAAGCTTTGTGGGCCACTATGGCCTCAGTAGAAAATTCTTTTTTGGTGTTTGACCTTTCAAAAGGTGTTTTTAGACCTTAAAAATGTAAATACAATTATTCGCTCTTGGGCCATAAAAGCCACAGGCTGGATTTGGCCTACTTGTCATAGTTTTCTGAGCCTTGGTCCATACTGTCCTCTGAGACTGGCATTTCTGTGACCTGTCCCATGTGATCACTGGTTTGTGTACTTTGTGTACTGCATAATATGGCTCACTGACTTCCCATGTCCTGCACTGTCAGACAACTCTTCACAGAGGTGGGTGGAGAACAGCTGCTTATGCCAACCATTACTCTTCAATAGGGTACCCCTTATGATCTGTCTATCTATCATCTATCTATCTATCTATCTATCTATCTACCTATCTATCTATCATTCTCACTGACTATCTCAGTGTAGGAACCTTCATTGCTTTCTCTAGCTCTCTTATCCAGGTTAGCCAATGTGCCTCTGCTTCTACAAGTCTAAGGTAAGTTGGCAGGGAAGCATGGATTTCTGAGCTTTACTATTTCTTTTGTCCCATCCTTACCCCCAAACTGTGGTTCATCTGTCACTCTGCCTCATACTGCCATCACAAGTTTAGGGCTGTCCCTGGAGAGTCTGGTAGCTCAGGCCCTGAGACTCTAGTCTAATGTACAATCCCCTAAGAAAATCCCCAGCTCTCTTGGTTCCAATGACTAGTTTTAAAACTCTGAATGTCCACATGCCCATTTTCTAATGTGATTTGGACCTGTTCTAGACTCGGCCCCAGCAAGAAAAACAATGAGTTACAGAAGGTATTCTGTGTCTTCAGCTTTTCCTGCCAAAACCTCCTGCTTCCTGGGTCCCTGCCCCCAGGTATGGGCTCCTTGGGATGCCCTGGGCAGCACCATATCAGCAGGTATTCAACACACTGCCACTTCCTGTTTCCTGCACCTCTAAAAGGATTTCTTAAAGCTCCTCCACATCTTTCTCCATCTTGCTCCGTCTCTATCTCTAATGCTATTACTTGGAGGTCTAAAGCTCAGAGTCACATGTTCATATTTGCTCATATAAACATGAGGAGATATGAGTGAATGACAAGGTATATGCCTGTGTAGTTTCACCAGCTGACTGTGAAGTCCCCATTCCCTAATGTATGTATCTCATACACATACACATGTGCACACATGCCCCATCCACTGCTCACAGCAGTTCTCTGGTCTAGGTCCAGGTCTGATGGGGCTAGTCAAGGAGAAGGGGATTGTCGGGGCTCCTGAGGCATTTCCTTTTTTTTTTTTGTCTTTTCCACTGGCTTGTGCTGGCTTCTCCCAAGAAGCCATTTGAAGAAACTCTTCTGTGGCAGTTCTAAACAGGCCAATACACAGAGAGCTATGACTTTCATTCATTAAGGACTCGGTCACTCAGCCATACCTCTCAGGCATCAGATTTTTCTATCTAAGCAAATTGCTTCTTAGGATCTTTAACTGACCATTTGTCATTTGAGCCCAGAGATCTACCTACTCACTGAAATCTAAATTTTAGAAAGTCAGAGACATGAGTTACTTTCAGGATTTTCTGATTTGAAAGCATCCATGAAACAGTTTCTTTCTGCCTTTTGTTTAGGATTCCCAAGTTTAGGAAGGGAGCCAGGCTTGTGCCTTTGACGCTAAGGCAGCAAAAGTGCCACACTTGCCAAAAGCAAAATGAGGAAAGAGGATTGACTAGTCCTATTATGCACAGTCAGGAGATGGACTTTTGTGAAGTTAGCACTACGGTTCAATTTTCACTGAGTGCCAACAATGCACTTAAGGAAAATAAGGAAGACTGGAATTTACAAACCAATATCCTAAACTGGAAGGCAGAAATAAGGTAACCCCTTCAGTGATGAGAATGTGTCCATGGAAAAAATTCAAGAAGCAATGGAAACCAAGAAGGATTGGAATCCCAGTCTTTCTATAATTCCAACACAAAATGGAAGGGAGCCCTCTGTGGGGTGATATTACAAAGGGTTTTTCTAGTCTTTCTTTTTTTCTTTTCTTTCTTTCTTTCTTTTTTTTTTTAACAAAACCATTTCTTACTGGCTTGCTACCAGCAATTGAATTGTATTCTTTATATAGCTAGAGCTGTTTGTGTCTTCTTAAAATAAACAACTTCTGTTCAAATTGTTTTCTGTCTCCCCCTCTGGTTTTCATTTTAGCAATGATGCCTTTATTCAGACACTAAGCCCAGTTTGTGAGCATGTTTTCCTGACCACACAAGTATGGGGCCCACACACATGGAATCTGATTCTCATAAACTTCTCAGAACCGTGAATAGATATACAGCACACAGTGTCTTGCAGAAACCTGGCACACTGAGTTGGGAACCTCAGCCATATAGTCAGGTAAAGCATGTTCGAGGGCTTTGCCTCAAGGATTTGATTTCAACTGCTCATGGAGACAACAAGGGGCTGTGGGTGAGGCAAAGCCCTGGTGAAGTAGGCTGCCACTGTTGCCAGGCTCCTGAGGGAAGGAAGTTGCCTTGGCAACTGTGCTCAGGGCTGCTCTCCCTCTTTGTTCTCTAGTTTAATGAAGCCATCCAACAGGGCAGTCCAGTGTGAGTTTGGGCTGGGAGCAGAAATCACAGACCTGATGTGGCCCAGATCACTTCCATCCCTCAGAAAAGATATGGTCCCACCATTCAGGTGGTGACACCTATATTCAAGGGTCAACTCCCATGCAAAGGGAGTTTTGTTTTCTGTTCCCAACTGGTCCAGACCTCTAGACCAGTTGTGGTGTTGTAGCCAGCATCCTTGTCTCCTTGAGCCCTGTGCAGCTCATGTTCCCAGACAGCACCAGGCTGCTCTTCCAAAAAGACACAACAGAGCTGGAAACAAGCTAGAAAGCTTACAAGGGAAGGGAAAGAGGTCAGGGCTACTCTCAGACAATAGCAGATGTTCAGATTTAAGATAAAGGTCAAAAAAGGAGGCTGGCTCAAGGTGGGCCTTATGCCAGCAGTGCCTTGGTGGGACCCTGCAGTTCAGGGTCTAGTGTTCACCCCGCACCATGAGTTGGTGAAGCTTTTAGTATCTAACCCACAGTGAGAAAACTCAAAAGACATACCAAGGGCAGGGTTTGGTATATTCACTAACCAAAGAGAGAGTATACCTTTAAAGCACAGGTCATCAACAAGAGACCTGGGGGCTGAACTTAGCTTACACATGTTGTCCATTGCACAGAATGTTGTTTTTTAATTTTTAGAAATTTAGATAGGGCACAACCTCTCCAGTTCATCTAGTTCTCCACCACTTCCTGCTATATTCAATCCAACCAGCTTCATTCATTTATATCCCTGCCAGGTCCCTGAAATCACATGAGTCTTGATTGTGTTGCTGCACGTGTCAATGTGTTGCTGCAAGTTGGATTCCAAGGGAGCAGACTCTGGAATGAAGTTTGGTATGCAAGGTATTTCTTAGCGAAAGCCCCAGGGATCAACATCTGTGCTGGAGAAGGGAAGGAAACAGGCTTAGGCAGGAGAGAACGGCACCAACACAGGCACCACAAAACCTTGGCTGATTTGATGGCAAGCCCTGGTGTCAAAATGCCCTGTCAGAATTGTCCTGCACTGGGCCAAAGGCAGGCCTTTGTACCCTTTTCAGTCAGTCACTGACTGTGGGCCACCCCACTAAGGCCCTGACCTTGGATGAGGTAAGTCTCTCCAGCTCAGGCAATCCCAGAAGAAGCTGGTAGCTATAGAAGTTTCTTTGCTGACAGCACTCCCAGCAACAAGTCCACCCTTGAAGAGGGATCTGGGTAACAGAGTTCTGTGTCCCTTGCAGGTATCTTGGTACCAGGAGCACTGCAGGTTAAACACATACAAATTCTTATTTTCTGATTCCCACTCCTTTTACGGTTGGTTTGATAGCTTTATCAAAGTTCATCGTTTTCTTAAATTGTAGTCCCCATCTCAGGATACATGCCAGTAGCCTTAACTGGATTTGGTGTTTCACAACTCTCATTAATGCCCATTAACAAACCCTTTCCAAGGGTATATTATATATGCAAATGGATAAGTGAATCCATCATAAAATACCAGGAATAATACTAGCATCTATCAAGCACTAGCAATCAATGAAACACCTACAGTGGGCCGGTATCGTGTGTTCTTCCATCCACTTCCTTTACTCATCCATTCAACAAAAATGTAATGAGCTCCTTCCACATGCCCAGCAGAGAACTAGGTTCTGAGGGTAGAGTAGTGACTGATATAGACCCCAGTTTGGTGCTCACAGAGCTTACAACCCAGCAGGGCCACTGCTGAGACTAGTTCACTTGGCAGCCCTGCGGACCAGGACCAATGGGCTTCACATGCTCATTTTCTAGGAGTCGCCACCCTGGATATGAACTCCTCCGCTCATCTCTTTTAGCACTTACCTTATGCTGTTCTAAGCTTCCACTCTGCTACTCAATGTCCCACTGCTCCTCTCCCTCCCATCTTTTTTGAAAGTGTGCCCACTGGAACCCCAATTCTAGAGATAAATACTCTTACAACCCAAGCAGAAAGATCTCCCTGCCAACACCTTCCTTAACTGAAATGTGGCTCTCTCCTGAGAATTATGCTTCCCCTGTAGGCTTGTTCTCAGAGAGTCTCTCCCCTCTGCGGATACTTCTGCATCTGTAGGTGCAGTGGGTCCCTTCCTTACTCTCCACTGCAACTTCCAGACTGTGATTGTTGAACCTCTCAGTCACTCCCCTTCTTTCAGTTTTTATTTCCACCACTAGACTTGTCTAATCCAGGATCACGTTAAATTTGTGTGAAAAAAAGCCATCGCAAATCTCTGGCTTCTCATTTCTTTGGCCCACACACCTCTGATGACCTCCTCTTCTGCTCCAGCCACCTACTCTCTGGGTCACAAATGGACCTTGTTATCCTCCAGAACCTTTATACCACTGAAACCCTGACTTCAATCCCCCACAACCTCATATCTTTGTAACTCTCTCATTCAATTACTTCATTACACTGCTCAAATTCATTGACACTTCCAATAACTTAACCCATTCATTCATTCAATATTTAGTAGGCATCTACCACACACCAAGCATTCTGTTAAGTACTGGGTGTACAGCTTTGAATATGATAAACACAATCTCTGCTCTCATGTAGCTCATTCTTATCCCTTATCTCTCAACACTTCTCTCTATTTCAACTTCTCCCCAATTAGTTTAGGTCTAGCATTTTGACCACTATCTCTCAAACACCCTCAAGTACTTTTGTTCCATTGTCCTTCCTCCCACTCACCAGGCACAACCCAACATAGGTCCGTCCAACTGTCCAATTCTCTGTTCCCACACGGAGGCTGCTGGGGAAAAATATACAGTCATGCAAACTGGTGCTCACTTACTGAAAGAGGACCTTCAGCTTTGCTAAAAAAAATTCTTCTGTTTCCATAATCAGCTCTCTTTCTTGTTTATCATAACCTCAAACCTCCACTCTTCAGATTTAAGACCCCCCATTAGCCAACACCTGCCCTGCCCCATCCCATCTGCTACCTCTCCAGCAGATGACTTAGCCTTTTGCTTCCCAGACCAAGTAGAAGGTATCAGACAGGAAATTTCATTACCTCCCTAACAATAAATCCACAATCCCACCTGTATATGCACATTTCCTTATCCCTTCTGTATCCTGTATCTCCAACTTCTCCTTTTCAGTGAACCTTTATTCCATAAATATTAATTAAGCACCTACTGTATGCTAGGCACTGTGCTAGAATCTAGGACTATAATGGTAATCAAAACAGTCAAGTCAGGGTTCCTGTCTTTAAGGACATTACATTCTAGTGTGAGGAAATTGACAGCACATTAGTAAACAAACAAGCATGATCATTTTAGATTATTAAGAAAAATACAATAGTATTTTATGATAGTAAACAGGACAACTATTTTGGAGAATGTGGTCATGAAAGGCATTTGTCAGAAGGTGACGTTTGAGCTGAGGGAAATAAAGTTGTGTTTTGACCACATTAAGTTTGAGGCTTTTATTAGTGATACAAATGGAAATATCAGGTAGACAGCAGGTTATATGAACTGGAGCTTAGGAGAGAAATCAGGGCTAGAGATATAAATTTGGGAGCCATAAGCATATAGGTGTATTTGATGCCATGGTACCAAATAAACTCACCTAGGGAGAGAATGTAGTTAGAGGGGAAAATCAAGCCAGAGGTATGGGGCCCACCATCACTTGGAATCTTGGTAGAAGAAGAGGGAGGGTCAGCAAAGAAAAATGAGACAGAGCAAAAAGAGAAAACCTGGGTGATGTGGTGTTGTGAAAGCCAAAAAAGGAGGGTATTTATAAGGAAGCAGTGATTAACCGTGTCAAGTATTGCTGAGAGATAAGTAATATGAGGATTGAGAAGTGGCCAATGGATTTATTGAATACACGATAACAGAATAGAGTTATAAAATAGAACCTTGGGAGAAAAGTGAGAACAACTATAACAGCTTAAATGGTAAATAATAATAATAATAATAATAATAATAATAATAAATAGAACCTCAATTGGAGTTAGTTGAATAAAAATGGGAGTAGAGGGAGTGAAGAAAATAACTATAGACAAGCCCTTTGAGAGTTTCTTCTGTGAAGGAGAACAAATAAATAAGAGCATTAACTAGTGGGGGAAACATTGAGAGAGTATTTATAGGATGGGAGACATGGGTGCTTGTTTATATACAGATGGCAGTGGTCCAGCAGTGAAGGAAAATTTTGGTGAAGCAGGAGCCCTTGAAAAGGAGAGAGTAATACTCTGAACTCAGTAGGAAGGATTGTTTGGGTTTTATAGGAATGAGGACAGTTCTTCCATAGTAACAGGACAGAGGCAGAGTATCTGGGCAGCAGGTATATGGTCTGGTGTGGATGTAGGAGCCTGGGGAAGTTCATTTCTGGCTGCATCTAATTTTGGTGAAGCCAAGCCATCAGTTGAGATGATGTGGCTTTCTTGGGGGTGGGGTCACTCTCTCTGAAAATAAAGAGTCAACGTGGGGGTACATATAGTGTCCTGGGATTCCTCTTTCCCAGCTCCTTCTGCTTGAAACAGAAATATGTCCATATCTCTCCATCCTAAAAATAACTCTTCCTGGACCTCACATCACATTCCAGCCACCATCCTGTGGCTCATCTCCTTTCTTTAAAACCAATGTCATGAAATAATTGTTAGCACTGAGCAGCTGGCTAACTCATAACTCTCTGTGATCTGACTTCTGCCCCTCCCCCTCCCACAGGTTCACTGTCTTGAGGACCGCTGAGGAGTTTAGTGTCAAAAAATCCAGTGATGCTTTCAGTACTCACCCTGTCTTACACCTTTGAAGCACTTGGTACTGGTGACCACTGACTCCTTAAAAAGCTTCTTCATTTGGCCTCTGACATTTCAGTCTCCTGGTTTCCGCACTCACCTAACTGACCACTCCCTCAAAATTTCCTTCGCTTATTTCTCTATTCTTTTAAACCGTGGATTTCTCAGGACTATCCCAGGCCTTCTGCCCCTTCTTTACAAGCTTTTCCTGAGTGGTCTCATCCACATCTACTGCTCCTCTCCCTGTGTTTCCTAAGTCAGTAAATTGTATCACCATCCATTCAGTTGCCCAAGTCAGATGCCTGGATATCTTCCTAGATGTTTCTTCATCTCTCCTACATCCAATAAGCTTTGTAGATTCTAAACACAGATGTTTAGCCATAAGATTGTCACTTTGAATATGTGTGGTTTGTTATAACAATTATACCTTAATGAAGCTGTAAAACACACAAACACAATGACACATCATTTCACATCCACCAGGCTGGGAAAACATTTTAAAGTCGAACAGTAGCTACAGTACTGCCTTGGTACTCATCGTTAATTCACTCCCAGAACTCATGACGAATGCCAAAACTGATGAGTACTGAAGGATGAAGCATTTTCTCTTGTGGGGCGGCATGATGACCCATACAAATTCTAGCAAGTGTGATGAGCCCCAAGCAAGTGCTAAGTGCTGAAAATTTTTTTCTTGTGAAAGTGTGATGAGTACAGGGTTTGACAAGTTCTGAAGCTGATGAATACTGAGGTATTACTGTGGTGTTAAGTAAGGTGTGTAGGAACAGAAACTCTGATACACTGCTAGTGAGGATCTAAATTGGTTCAATCACTTGGGAAAACAGTTTGTCTTCATCTATTAAAGTTGAAGATACGCATCCCCCCAGGACTCAGCAAATCTACTCCTAGACACACGAGTATATTCTAGGGAAATGGATGCATATCTTTCCTGAAAGATATATAGAAGAGTCATGGCAGTATTGCACAAAACAGCCCAAACTGGAAACCAAATAGTCCATCAAGAGGTGAATGAATAAACTGTGGAACACTAAACAGCAATGGTAAGCTATAGTGACAGGTAACCACATGTGTGGAGCATACAAGTATAAAGTTGAGCTAAAGAAGACATGAAGAAACACATACAGTATGATTCAATTTATATAAAGTGCAGAAACAAGCAGAACTAAATTCTTGTTTAGGGATGCATAGATAGATGATAAAACTATAAACACAAGAAAGGAAGTTGTCATCATAAAAGTCAAGAGCATAGACCTGGCTGGTGTGGGTCAGTGGATTGAGTGCTGGCCTGTGACTGAAAGATTACTGGTTCAATTCCCAGTCAGGGCACATTCCTGGGTTTCGAGCCAAGTTCCCAGCTTGGTGCATGTGAGAGGTGACCACACATTCATGTTTCTGTCCCTCTCTTTCTCCCTCCCTTCTCCTCTCTCAAAACAAACAAACAAACAAACAAACAAGCAAATAAATACATTTTAAAATGTTAAGAGCATGGCTCCTTATAAGAGGGAGGGTAAATTGTAATTGGTGTGAACACAGGGGAGGCTTCCAAGGTGTTTGGCAATATTCTATTTTTGGACTTGGGTGGCGATCACACTGGTGTTCATTTGTAACCATTTTTACAAATGTACAGCCTATACACTTGTTTTAAGCACTATGTATGTATGTATGTATGTACGTTATATTTTACAATAAGAACATCTTTTTAAAGACCCAAGAAATGGTTCTGAATTACACCAAATTTAAGGCAAGGGCTGCAGGAAAAGGAGTCTGGAAAACAGACAGGGCAGGTGACAAACCAAAAGAGAAAGAGCTCCTGAATTTACAAACAGGAGTGAATAATAGCACCAAACCTTCCCTGCCCCTGTTCAGCAGGACACATCATAGCAGGGCTGACAGCCACCAGCCTGTGTCCTTACAGCCGTGACAGGAATATGCTTGTACAAGAGAACAATGCACGTGGATGAGAAGAAATACTGTTAGGAGGCAGTCACGTAGGAAAACGTTTACCCTTCCTTAATGAGCAAAGATATACACATTTTTAAAAACTAAATGGCCATTTTTTGCCTATTGTAGTAGCAAAAGTTGGGGAAAGGCAGAAGAAATGGCAGTACATCAGGCTGGAAGGAATAACAAAATGATGCTTGAGGACTAGCTGTCAACACAATGGATAAATACCATCCCTTTCAAATAAAATCTGGCAATAAACATCAGGAAATTTAAATGCTTATACCATTTTAACTTAGTAATCCTTCTGAGAATTTATGCTAGGAAAATTAGGCAAAGAAAGGAAAAAGATATATAAAAGAGTCTGGAAGTGAATCAAGTATCCTTTCACAAGGAAACCATTGAATAAACTTTGTAAGGGCCACTAAGTAAAAATCATAATTATGATAATGGGTGATACATTTGACGTATTTTACCGAGTGCATTTACTGTATTTAGTTTAATGCAACCACATCCAAAGTCTTTTATTGTTACTTCCATTTCAATATGGAGAAACTGAAGCTCAGAGAAGCAAATTAACTTGCCAAAGATCACACAGCTAATGAGGGTCAGAACCAAGATTTCAGTACATATCTGTCTGAATATAAAACCTCTTTTATTTTCACTACATTACACTAAAACATGAAAAAAATAGTTCTGCTGGCATTCTTGAAGTATTTTCCACAAAACACAGGACATTACTAATAGATGTTTTATTTCTCATATGATCTTTATTATATTTTTTCTATTACCATTCAGTCCCCTTATATCACCCCCTTATTACACATTTATTTATTCAATAAGTATTTACTGTGTATGTCACTCAGATGTTGAGTAGTAAAGCAGTACATCAGAGAGATAAGATCCTTGCTCTCCTGAAGCTTATATTCCAGTCAGAAGAGGCAAAATACAGATAAATACCCCCAAATCACTTCAGATTGCAGTGAGTACTGGACAGGAAATTAACAAGGTGGCATGGTACATGGGAACTGAGAGGGAGCTACTCCAGATGGGCTGCTCCACAGAAGGTTCCTCTGGGTTGGCAATTTTGAGCTGAGACCACAAGGAGCCTGAAGGGAGTCTCCTGGGCAGAAGGGCATCAAACGTAAAGACTCATAGAAGTGAGAGAAGGTTTGTTGTTTTCAAGGAATAGAAGGAAGCCCAGCAGTGCTGGGGGAGAGTGGAGGAGGTAGAGTGACCACAGTAAGGGCTTTGGAATCTATTCTAAGAGCAAAGGAAAGCCATTAGAGGGTTGTGGAGTGGGGGAGGTCACTGACATGATCTAAACTTTTAAAAACTATTCTGGTGAAACACCAATATGAAAGAACATAAGCACCCCTATGTACATTGCAGTGTTATTTACAACTGCCAAGATCTGGGACTGGCCCAAGTGCCCATCAGTAGATGAGTAGATAAAACAGCTGTGATATAGTTACACAATGGGATACTACTCAGCCATAAAAAGGAACTCTTACCTTTTGCCACAGCAAGGATGGACCTGGAGATTATTGTGCTAAGTGAAAAAAAAAATCAGTCAGAGAAAAACCAGCATCATATAATCTCATATGTGGAATCTAATGAACAAAATAAACTGAGGAATATAATAGAAACAAAGGCATGGATACATGGAACAGACTGACAGTTGTCACAGGGGAGGAGGGACTGGATAAAAGAAGGTCAAGGGATTAGCCAAAGAACATATATGCATGACCCATGGACATGGGCAGCAGCGTGGGGATTGCTTGAGGGGAGCTTGGATGGAGGGGGGCAAAGGGGGAAAGAGTGGAAACAACCGTAATAACATAAACAACAAAATATAATTTAATTTTTTAATTTAAAAATTACAAAATAAGCACATAGTTAAACTCAACAACACCATTAACCAATTGGATATGATTGATATTCTATAAACTATGTTTTTCATCAGAAGCAGAGTTAACTAAAAAACTGTTCTGGCTGCTCTATGGAGAAAAGATCACAGTGAAGTCAGAATGAAGGCAGGAGACCATTGAAGAGACTATTGCAGCAGGCCAGGCAGAGAGGACAGAGGCTGGGGCTGGGGTGTTGACCCTGGATATAGGGGGAAATGGAGGGATTTTGGTTATATTTGAATATTGAGCTCACTGGACTGGCTAGTAAGTTGGAGGCAGGTGACAAGTGAAAGAGAGGAATCTACTCGTTAGGAATCAGCCCTAACTGGTATAGCTCAGTGGGTTGGGTGTAGTCCTGCAAAGCAAAACGTCACCAGTTTGATTCCTGGTCAGGGCACGTGTCTGGATTACAGACCAGTCCTCAGCTGAGGTGCATGTGAGAGGCAGTTGATTGATGTTTCTCTCCCTCTCTTTCTCTTGCCTTGCTCTCTTTAAGAATAAATAAATAAAATCTTTATTTTAAAAAAACGACTCAGTTGTGCATTTCAGATGATGTAGATTTGAGAAAAAGAGCATTTGGGAGGCACAGAGAAATGAGTGGTTATGGTTTATATATATAAAATCTCAGTTATCTATTAGACACGTCAGTGGTGATGCCAGATGGGCTGCTGGATGTACAAACTGTCAGCACAGGCAGTGGTCAGGACTGCAGAGAAATTTGGGAGTCCTTAGAATATTGACAGTTAAGAGCCTTGAGACTGGATGAGTTTGCCTAAGGATCAAAAGCAAAAAAGAGGAGAGAAGAGAGCTCAGGCTGAGCCTGGGGTCAGCCAATGTTTAGGTATCCAGTACAGAAGGAGCAACCAAGAAAGGAAATTGAGTTGTGAACTGCCAAGAGAAGGTCTCTAAATGACAGTGTTCCTGAGCCCTCTTGATCATGGGGCAGCTTGTGCTCAGGAAAACACACTAGGAAAATGCTGGCATATGCTACAGTAAGTTGAAAAGTAGGCTACAAAATGCTATGCAAATTATGATTGCAACTGTGTACAACCATGCACAGAGAATGCCTGGCCCATGTGCTCAGTAAACATTTGTTGAATGAATTAATGAAAAATTTAATAAACTTAGGAACAACAACCACGACACAACCACAAGGGAATAAACAAAACTGACAGCAGTTGTTAGTAGTGAGAAAGTTTTTCCAAAATTTCTCAGTGTTTTGTTATCTATTTTTTTCTAATGATGTTTTGCCAGTTTTTTGCATCCATTTGTCTCTGCTGCATTCAGAGATACTGTTCCCGGACACCCTGTAAGAATCCACAATGCCTGTTCTTCCCTACTTGTTTGGAGATCCTTGACACCGTTCCTGACCGGTTTAATTTTAATTCCATTCAGTTCCATCAACAAATATTTACTGAGTCATCTTCAGCCTAGAGAGATTATTAGTATATGGTGCCTCTGTTGTCACATTGCTCACAAAGGGAGATAGATGTGTAAACTTTGGGCAAAACTCACTCCCCCTCTAATCTCTCTTATTCAGTCTGTCCCTGAACTTTCATCCCTGTTTGTTTACACTTGCATGCTTCCACCCAGGTCCTTCCTGCTTCCAGCTGTGACCCTAGCCTTGCCCCTCCAGCTAGTCTTTTTATGTATCCAGTTGGGATAAACAAACCCCACCAGCAAATATGTGAAATAAACGGGTTGCAGTGAAGTTTCTACCACAAAGGTGATTTCTCTGAGTCCCTGCATAAACTGTCTTTTATGGACATGTGTTTATTGTGTATGTGTGACTGTCGTTACCCTTTATTTGTTGATAGCTCCTAAGGGTTGTCATAGATTTTGCTAGGAGAATGCAACTTACACTGTAAAACACCCACCATCCACCAGGAACTCAACTCACAGAGCTTTATGTTAATTGATACATTTGTCCACAGAAGGAAAGTACTGGCTCATGCAAACATAGTAATTGCTTTTGTTTGTTGAAAGCACACCATATGGCAAGCATTTTTGTAAGTGCTTTATTGAAATTAATTTTTTAATGCCCCCAGCATCCTATGAGAAAGATACTAGTATTACTTTGTTTTACAGATGAGGCCCAGAAATGTTAAGAAACTTGCCTGCAATGTTAGGTGATGAAAGTGGGATTCATAACCAGACAGTTGGATTCCAGTGCCACTTGCACTATACTCACTATAAACTTACGTATACAGGCACATCATATATCAGTTTTTATATTATTTTAAGTCCATTAACATTGATTGCTACCTGGTTTATACTGACCTCTTAAAGCAGCATTAACACACTTTCACATCATTCAACTAGAAGGGGCAAAACTTTGAGACACCAAAATGACTCATTAAACCATATGATTTTTATATTGTTTTGGGAGGAAGCATTTTGTTTAAGTTACAAAAGAGAAACATGTCTAGCATCACTAAAAACAATCACTATCTTGAAACGTTTTAGGTGTAATTCTAGTTTCAGAGGAGATAAGCTCCCCAAAGGCCTGCAATTAATTTATTTTTAAGATGTTTCAGCAGAGCAAAAACTACCACATTGGAACCTTGCCATGGCTCTGTTCCTTATAAAGCCAATTTAGTATTAGGCCAGAGTCTTTGGATGGCATCCAAAGAAGGTTTATTCCTGAAGTAATCAGAAACCCCTGCTAGATAGTGACTTTCCTTTCTGCAATGGTCCTATGGCCTGCACATAGAGAAAACATTTAATAGGCTTATTAAGTGACCAAGGCAGCTCTTTTAGGAATAACACGTAAGTGAAGAAACAGGCATCCTCATACGCAGTTAGTGAAAACAATGGCTGGTCCTGTCTTTGGAAGGAAGTTTGACAATTACTATCAAAATGCAAAATGCACATATCATTTGTCCCTAACCATTCCATGAGTGGGAATCTATCTTAAAGATAACTCACATATGTGTGAAATGTACATTCAAGATGTCCATTGAAGCAGTTTGTCAAGAGACCAGAAATCATCTCTAAATGTAAACCAATAGGCAACCTATTAAATAAATTATAATATATCCTTACAGTAGAATTCTATGCAGTCATTTAAAAGGGAGAAAATACTCATGGAATAGAATATTACCATCAATTTAAAAAACAACAAACTGCTGCTACTCACAAAAGGAGCAAGTTACAGATGACTACCTACTGTATGGTTTCATTCATATGAAGTTCAGAACTACCCTTTCTTGCCAAGATGGAGTAACAGGGACCAGATTTATCCTACTATCTAAAATACCAAAAAAAAGGCAGAATATATATAACTATGGAGTATGTTTTTCAAGATATGGCATCAGAAAATGAAGGATAGTGATCCCTGAGAGGCAGGAAACAAACTAAGTGAGCCTTACCATTGCCCTAGCTTCCTACTGTGTGACAGTTTCCAGGCCAATCATGCAACAAGGGGAACCCAGTTACAGCCCAGTGGACTTTCTGAGTTGAGTAAATGGAGCTAAGAGTTCAGGAAGGCCAAGGCAGCTAGAGTTAGCAGGACAGTATTCCAGAGAGGAGGGCACTGCACAGAAAGAGAAAACCTTAGAGATCTGTAGGTGGTATTTCTCAATCATTCAGATGGGTATTGATCAGTTTGGAGGAAACTGCCTGAAAGGAGCAGGGGCAACAAACAATTAGAACAGGAACAGAATTACAGAAATGTAGATCACATGGAGGGTTATCGGTTATCAGTGGGGAGGGGGAGGAGGGAGAATGGGGGAAAAGGTCCAGGGAATAGGAAACATAAATGGTAAATACAAAATAGACAGGAGGAGCTTAAGAATAGTATAGGAAATGGAGAAGTCAAAGAACTTATATGTATGATGCATGGACATGAATTGAGGTGGGGGATGCTGGTGGGAGGGGGTTGAAGGGTGGAGGGGAATAAAAGGAGGGGGAAATGGGATTACAGCATAATCAATAAAATATACTTTAAAAAGAGTCCTTAAAGAAATATAAAAATCTAGGACACACAGTATAAAAATTCACAATGTCTGGCATCTAACTAAATATTAACAGTGTAAGGTACAATTCCAAAATGGCTCCCCAAGACTTCCTGCCCTAGTCCCAAGAACTGTGACTATGGTTTGATAATATGCTCATGATTATGTTAAGTTTCACAGCAAAAGTGATTCAAGGGAGATAATTAGGATTACTAATTGATTGACTAGAGTTAATTAAAAGAGATTTCCTGGTAGACCCAATCTAATCACATTGAGATCTTAAAAGTAGTGAGTTTTCTCTCTCTAGTAGTAGAGAAGGAACTGTGAGAGATTCCAAATGTGAGAAGGATACAACATAGGATTATTGACTTGAAGATAAAGAGGCCTAAGTGTGAAGGAATTTGAGTGGCCTTGAGAAAGTCAGCCAGAAAAAACAAACACAACACGGATCTTGGTTCTACGGGTTCAAGGAAATGACTGTCAATCACTTGAGTTTGGAAGCGAATTCTTTGGAGATGACATGATGATCTATATAGAAAAATCACAAGAAACCCACACGCAAAATAAACAATCTCCTAGAGTTAATAAATGAGTTCAGTAAGGCCACGGGATATAAGGACAACATACAAAAACCTCAATTTTATTTCTACATAGTAGCAATGAACATGTGAAAACCTAAATTAAAACTACAGTATCACCCACAATCATCAAATAAAATACACAGATATGAATCTAAAAAATGCACGGGACTTATGCTGAAACTACAAAACACTGATAGAAAATATCAAAGAAGATCTAACTACATGGGAGTTATACTTTGTTTATGAATTGGAGGAGTCAACTAAGTAAGGATATCAATTCTCTCCAAAATATTTTATAGGTTTAACACCATTCCAATCAAAAAATACAAAGAAAACCCCTCAGCAACATTTTTTGTAGATACCGGTAAGATTATTCTAAAATGTGTATGGAAAGGTAAAAACAACTATAATAGCTACAAACAATTTTGAAAAATAAGAATAAAGTGGAAAAAGAATCACTCCATCCAATTTTAAGACTTAGTATGTAGCTACAATAATCAAGACTGTATGACATCACAGCCCTGGCTGGTGTGGCTCAGTGGATTGAGCACTGGCCTGTGAACCAAGGGGTTACTGGTTCACATCCCCCAAGGGGCCAGGTCCCCAGTGGGGGATGGGCACGTGAGAGGCAACCACACATTTGATGTTTCTCTCCCTCTCTCCCACCCTTCCCTTCTCTCTAAAAAGAAATAAATAAAATCTTTAAAAAAAGACTGACATTGTGTGATATTGGTAAAGAAATAGACACACAGATCAAGAAAACAGAATACTGAATCCAGAACAGACTCACACAATTACAGCTGGCTGACTTTTAACAAAAGTGCAAAAGCAATTTAATGAAGGATAGCTTTTCAACAAATGATGTTGGAGCAATTGGACATTTATAGGCCAAAAAAAGTCTTCAATCCAAACCTTACACCTTATTCAAAAACTAATTCAAATGGATAAAACTAACTCACAATTTTTTTAATCCTCACCCAAGGATTTGTTTATTGATTTGACAGGGGGGGAAAGGAAGGAGAAAGAGAGGGAGAGAAACATTAATGTGAGGGACAAACATCAATCGGTTGCCTCTTGCATGCACCCCAACCGGGGACCTGGATTGCAACCCAGGAATGTAAGCTGCAACCTTTTGGTTTGCAGAATTACACCCAACCAATGAGCCACGCCAACCAGGGCAAACTCACATATTTAAGTGTAAAACAGAAAACTTTTAGAAGAAAATTCTAAAATTTTCTGGCTGGTGTGGCTCACTGTGATTTTTTCCTAAGGAAAAAATCTTTGGGATGTAGAACTTGATAAAAAGTTCTTAGATGTGCCACCATAACCATGATCAGAAAAAAAATTAAGGACTTTTGGGCCCTGGCTGGTGTAGCTCAGTGGACTGAGCGCGGGCCTGCGAACCACACGATCGTGGTTCGATTCCCAGTCAAGGCACATGCCTGGGTTGCAGGCCAGTTCCCAGTAGGGGACGAATGAGAGTCAAACATACATTGATATTTCTCTCCTTCCCTTTCCCTCTAAAGATAAATGAATAAAATCTTTAAAAAAATAAGGACTTTTGTTCTGAAAACAAAAAAGAAGATCTCCTAAAGAGAATGAAAAGACAAGGTTAGAGACTGGGAGAAAATATTTGCAAACCACATACCTGACAAAGTACTCGTATCTAGAGTATATAAAGAGCTTTTGAAAATCAACATCTACAAAATAATCCAATCAGAAACAGGGCAAAAGGCATAACATTCATTTCACAGAAGAGGATATACAGACAGTAAATTAACACATGAGAAGATGTTCAACATCATTGGCCATTAGAGAAATGCAAATTAAAAATAACAATGAGGGGTGGGGGACAGTGGTGGGGGAAAATGCAGACAACTGTAATTTGACAACAATAAAATAATTTAAATTTAAAAAAATCACAATGAGATATCAGTACATATCTATCTAAGTGGCTAAAATAAAAAAATTGTGATAACTCAAAATGTTAGATGGGGAAACTGGATCACTCACACATTGCTGGTGGGTATGTGAAATGGTATAGCCACTCTGGAAAAGAGCATGGCAGTTTTTTTACAAAACTAAACATGCAATTTACTATACAACTCAGCAACTACACTCCTGGAAATAATCCTAGAGAAATGAAAACATGCATCCACACCAAAATCTGTACACAATGTTTATAGCCACTGTATTTGTTGTATCCCTACCTGGAAACATCCCAGACGTTTTTCATTGAGTGAATGGTTAAACAAACGGTGCTTCATCTATAGCATGGACCACTACTCAAAATCACATGTTAGAGATAACCCTGGGCACTTTGGGAGTTCAAAGGGGTACTTAGCCTAGCCTGAGAGAAGGTGGAGAAGTGGATCAGTGAAGGCTTCCAAGAGAAAGAAGCACCTGAGCTTGATTTTGAAATGTAAATGAGAGTTAGCTAGATCCAAAATGGGGGAAGAGCATTCAGGTAGAGACCAGCATATGCAAAGGCATGAAGTCTGAACTACACACTTGAGGGCCTATAAATGGTAATAAATCGGTTGGGGCCCAGTGGGGACTAACAAGAGATGAGCCTGCAGATAGCAGCAGAATAGCCTTAGGGCCTCCAGGCTAAGCAGCCTCTCAACATCTGGTAGCTACTGAAGGGTCTTAATTAAGGAAGTGGGCGTCAAATCTGTTTTTGAAAGTTGTCAGACGCTGGGGAAGGTAGTTTGGAGGGTGGTAAGACTGACGACTGAGAGGGTAACGTGGAGGCTGTTCCAATGGTCCAGAGAATGTGCAAAAGGTTGTGGCAGCAGAGAAGAGCATGGGGGATGAGCACAAGAGACGTTTGGTGAATCCTAGTAAAGTGTTCATTGTTCACTGTAAAATGTTGAAGAGCAGGTGAGAAGAGTTATTTCAGAGGCAGAATCCACTGGCCATGGAGACCAGATCCTGAAGGTGAGGATACAGAAGACCTCTTCCCTACTGTCCCCTCTCTGCCTTTGTAACAGTGCTGCACCTGCCCACTGTCCCCGGCCGAGGCAGTGTTCTTTCTCCTTGCCTCAGTGCTCAGAACCAACACACACTGGTGCATAAGCCAGAGGAGCATTTAATCTCTGTCCCATGGTGGCTGAGGTAACTTGGCCTTGACACTTCTTGAGCACTGTGTTCCCTTGTGAGGCCTCAGATCCCCAGGAAGCTGAGAACAAAGGGAACTGGGTGTTCATGGATTTCATTTAGGGGATGGCAAAGCAAGTCATCATCCCTTAAAAAGCAAGGGTACCAGCTTGGGAGTCAGACAGACCTGAGTTCAGAGCCCAACCATGCCACAGTCTTTAGCTGTAAAACCTAAAAGACATTTCTTAACCTCTCTGAGCTTGTTTCTTCAGCTCTAAAATGACAATGGTGATTCTCTGTAACAAGACTTGTGAAAACTAAAAGAGATAGTGAAGGGAAAGCTCCAGGGTCATGCTACATATGCTATTTGTGTTGGCTGTTATCCATGGTCTCAAATGAACACTGCCTTTGACAAAATCCATCTCACTAGATACTGGAATATTAGTGCCTCCAGAAACTGCAGCTCTTTTGCTTAGACAATGCTGGATAAACATAGACAGAACCTTCTCTGAAGCCCTTTCTTTTTTTAAAGCATATTTGATTGATTATGCTATTACAGTTGTCCCAATTTTTTTCTCCCCTGTATCCCCCTCCACCCTGTTTCAGCATTCCCGCCCCCCTAGCTCATGTCCATGGGTTGTACATATGAGTTCTTTGGTAAAGCCCTTTCTTAAAAACCAGTTGTTCAAAGCTCCATTATCCCATTGCAGGCATGTAACAACATCATGAAAAGCAGAAAGTTCTTCAGCCACTGACTAGGCTCAGGAGCTGCATCTATCCAATCAGCAATATACCAAAATCGATTTGCCATAATGGGTGGCTACTTTTGCAGGTGGCTGATCTCATCCACTGTGTATTTTTTATTTTTTATTTTATTTTTTATGTATTCTTTTTCCTGGTTTCAATTTCCAAAGGGTGGCCTTTTTCTATCCCTGTCCCCAGAGTCTGAGACCCAGAGTTCCCCATACATTGACTACCTCTGAATGGGATCAACTAGATTGCTGTTTTCTTGCTTCCAGCCCCCTTTTCAGAATAAGCTCTGCTGGGATCTCAAATGGAAAAGACACTACAGCCCTTTGGTTGTAGAGCAGATTGGGCAGAACAGTAACTCTGGGTGAAGGTTTGTGAACTTCTCTCCTGGGAAGAGAGCTGCCAGATTTCCTTCCTGCTTTTGCTTGTTTAAGAAATGCATGGAAGAATCAGTTTGAGGAGATAATTAACAGAAAATATAACTGGCAGCCATTCCTGGCTCTGACTCATTGTGCACACTCCTGCAGTCGTTACCATGGTTTCAGGGCTGAAGTCTTCTCCTCTGTGCCCCCTGCCTATTCCTCTGTTGGTTCGTCACTCTGTTCCACAGACTCCTCCACAGTTGGCCTCCACAGACTGGTTCAGACTTAAACCTGTACAGAAGCTAGCTTCTTTGTTGTTTCACAAATAACATTTATTGCCTTTTTTCTTGGTAGTAAAAAAAATATGCCAGTTGACATAAACTGAATATGAACAGGAAAAAAAATGAAAATTAGTCACAAACTCATATTCCAGAACACAAGATTTTATGATATTTCCCTCCCCATATTTTTATGACATACACTGCATAGTTGAGATCGAACATGATTTTGTGTCTGTCTCTAAAGTGCTTTTAACCCCAAAACCCCTCCCACAGATTTGTGGCTATCTTTTTCTCCTTTGAGTTTTGGTCCTTCAAGCACTATTTTGGGCAAATTCAGCCTCTTGCACAGGCTCACTTATTATTGTTGCTGCTGTTGTTTACTGTACTGCACAGAGCTCTCATAATATTCCCTGCACTAAGCACATCAGCCATTAAACACTGGCTCTTCACTGGGACCTGAACTCTGTTTCACTCTCATATCAAGACTACATAGCCAATGGTCTCAAAAAAGGCTGCTTCATATGAACACCCACAAGTAAAGACGCCTCCTGGCTGTGGGTAAAGCCGATGAACATCAGGCCACACTGTCATTATCAAAGCCCACCCCACATCTTCCAGTTGGACTTGGCAGGTCAGTATGTGGCTCCTATGGGATCTACCTCAGAAGTGAGGGAGCAATGATCCCTTTGCTCTAGTTGTGCTCCCCACAGTTGATCACTGCCAATCTGAAATAAGGTGTACCCAAGATGTACTGTGTCCAGAAATCACAGCAGCACAAAGTGAGGGGGCTGCTTCTTATGTATGAGATGGAGGTGGGCATGGTCTCAGAAATACCTGACACACTGGGGTCAGCACAAAACATCCCAGTCCATCAAGGCTGTCTCCAAAAACTAAACTCTGAGCTGAACCACCTATAGGTTCTGGCTGGCAGTAGAAGCCGGCACAGCTATCTTGTGGAGTGGAGGGAAAGCCCTGACCTTATATATAAATTGGGGGGAAGGGGTTGCGGGTTAGGGGAGAAAGTGTGAGGACACAAATTGAAAACTCATTTATCTTAAGCTAATACTGTATGAACTAGTCATTGTTTTATGTGCTTTATGAATATGAACTTATTTAATTCTAATAACATCTTGTAAGTAGGTACTATTATCATCAACAACTCCATTTTACAGATGATGAAACTGAGCCAAAGAGACTGAAGTAACTTCACCGTCACAGAGCTAGTAGCCAGATGGTACAGAAGGGATTTGAAACCAGGAATCTGGCTCAAGAACCCATGGTTTTAACTACTATACTATGCTGCACCATTACAGCAATTTTGGAAAATACACAGGAACATACATAAGAACCTGTGCTAGCACCACTGGTCATATTTTGCTAGGCAGCCTTCCTGTCCTTTATATGCATGTATTATATAGTACTCTATATACTTTTTAAAAAAGGAATATTCTACAGCTTGGTCAGTAATGTACCTTAAAGTCATTTCCCGTGTCTATAGACAGCTTTACTCTCATTATTGTAAATGGCACATATCATTTTCTGTGGTTGAAACATTATTTTTTAAGCAATGTCCTACAGCTTCCAATTTTTCTCCATGAGAATTCTGGAAGAGGCAGAGGGGTGAGAGCCTTTTTTGAAAACTATCCTTTGAACTCAATCAGCTACAGCTGCAAAATAAATTTTAGACATGAAAAAAATCGCAAGGGTAGGCGGGCTAGTGTGTAGCAGGGGCAGGAGGAGGGGGCAGCCACCAAGGCTCTTCCCGCTTTCCCTTTGTCTGGGGAGCACGCGGGATTGGCTAGAGTTGGCGCCGAGAGACTGCAGAGGCTAGCGGCTTTCACTGCGCATGCGCACAGGGTGTAAGGTTGGGATGGCCAGGAAACAGGAGAGCGGTTTCGCGCAAATTAGGGGGCGAGAAAGATTGAACAAAAAGCGCGGAGGCGGGGTTTCCTGCCCCGCTTTACCTTGGGCCCCGCCCCAGCCCAAGCTTCTTATTGGTCAGGCACCTTCAGCCATATTGGTCCAAGAGCCAAAGGCCTGGGCCTGCCCCAAGATATGCCTGCCTCCGGAGCCGCAGCAAAAAGGGTCCATTTTGCTGCCGCTTTCAGGCATTTGTGTGGGACAAGCCCAGGGGGCTTGAAGGGGCTTTGCTCGGCAACCGATACAGTTGGAAAGTCAACATCAAGTTTCGAAGATGCCGCCTAAAGGAAAAAGCGGTTCTGGAAAAGGGGGGAAAGGTAGAGCGGCCAGAGCAACCAGGGAGAAAGGGGTCGGGTAAGAGGGGTGGGACCTGATCGGCGATCCCCGGGGTCCGGGACAGAGGCCTCGGGCAGTCAGTGACCCGGAAGTGATTATGGTGGGCTTCTCTGGAAAACTTTAATTTAAAAAGTATGGGGCTGGCTGGTGTGGCTCAGTGGATTGAAAGCTGGCCTACAAACTAGGGGGTTGCTGGTTTGATTCCCGGTCAGGGTGCATGCCTGGGTTGCGGGCTGGGTCCCCGGTGGGGGGCGTGTGAGAGGCGGCCGCGCATTGATGTTTCTCTCCCTCTCTTTCCTTTCACCTCTCTCTAAAAGTAAATAAAATCTTTTAAAAAAGGTATGGGAATTAGGTGATAGGTAGAAGAGGACAAGGAACTAAGAGAAAATTTTGTTTGCGGAAAACTTGGGAGTGAGGCTGATGTGAAGGATCCAGTAGAGTTTCAGAGGTAAAGTTACAGAGGAGTGAGATTTAGGAGAAAACGGGGTCCGGGGCAGAGGTGAAGCAGTTGAGCTTTGAAGAGTCCTGATGCTTGAGGCCACAAGGACAAAGATGGGGATGAGTGGTTGTAAAAGTTGGGGACCGAGAGTGAGGAAGGGGTGGAGTTCGTGGGAGATTGTACTTAATGGCCTCAGTTTCCCTTTTTTAAAGACTTTATTTATTTTTAGAGGAGAAGGGAGGGAAAGAAACATCCATCAGATTGCTCTCGCACACCCCTAACTTGGGACCTGGCCTGCAACCCAGGCATGTGCCCTGACCAGAATCCATCTGGTGACCTTTGGGTCTGTGGGATGACGACCAACCTATGAGCCACACCAGTGGCCTCAAGTTCTTAATCTTAATAAAGTGGAAGGCAAGGGTAATTTTTAAGGCTAAGAGCCAGGGACTCAGCAGGAGTCTTGAAAGTGGTAAAGATTTGGAATAGTGTCTGAAGGTGATGTGAGGAGGGATGAAGGACTAATAAAAGGATTGCCCCGAGGGATGGCAGCCTAAGATTGAAGGCCATGAATTTGTAGAAGACACATTCTGCACAGTCGTGATTTACCTACTTCCAGGCAATTGGCACAATATGGGATTGAAAAGAGGTATAGCCTTGAGCCAAGGTTGAGGTTTTGTTGGGCAATGATACTAGAAGGGTAGCAACCCAAGTGAATTAAGGGTGCTAGTGGGAAGGGATGAAGTTCAGATGATCAAGCATGGGTTCCAGACTGGGAAGGGAAGGAGAAGTCTGAAAGTGCAGGGGAACGTAGCTGGATAAAGGGACTGAAGGTGGGGGTGGTTTCTGTAAAGTCAAAGAGCCAGTGTTGTGGGAATGAGGCATATGAATGCTGGAAGAACAGGAAGTTGGAGCCAGAGACTGAACTACTAGTTCTGAGCAGCACGGTGTCATCATGTGCCTCTGGGAGCAAGTGTCCTGGAGTAAGAAAGTATGCACATTTGGGAAGGAGGTCCAGAAATATGCAGTTAGGTTGTCGGATGACTCCTCAATGTAGATAGTGAGCTCATCTAAGATGATGGCAGGAGTGAGAGTGGAAAGGAAGCCTGAAGCTGATGCCAAAGTCTTCAGTCAAAGAGAGTGAGGTGACAGAAGATGACAGCATCCAATGGGGGAGAGGATAGGATAACCAGAAGGCATCATCATTCAACATGACTATGCAGCAGATCCACTTAAGAGTTTGATGTAGTCCTGGCTGGTGTGGCTCAGTGGATTGAGCCTCAGCCTTCGAACTGAAAGGTCACTGCTTTGACTGCCAATCAGCAGACAAGCCTGGGTTGCGGGCAGGTCCCTGGTCAGGCCGTGTGAGAGGCAACAGATGAATGTTTCTCTCACACACCAGTGTTTCTCTCCCTCTCTTTCTCCCTGCCTTCCCTGCTCTTTAAAAATAAATTTTAAAGAAGAGTTTGATGTGGTGAAACTCCTTCAACAGTAATACGTCCTTCAGCATTTGGTGGTCAGTACAGTATTTTGGTTTTTCAATTTAGTTGAAATTTATTTAACAAGTGTGTGCCAGGCACTGTGCTAGCCTTTGGAGCTATGTGTATGTTGGAGTGTCCTGATTAAAACTTTTCAATGGCTCCCTATTACTTCAAGGATAAATTCCAAGTTCCTTAACAGGACCTAAAGGCCTTCATGCCCTAACCCTCAGCTACATCCCCTGGGCTCATCTCACAGCACTCCCACCTCAGATTACGCTTTGTCCATAGTTTCCAACACATACCTTCCTGTTCTTCTACCATAGAGAATCACCTCACCCTTGCTTTTTCTTTACCTGGTCAGTGCCCATACATCCAGAAGCCTTCCCTGACTGGCTGAAATGTCCCTCTGTGCTTCCCTGGCCCGTGTTCATAGGTCATAGATCGTTCTCCTGAAATGATCTGTTTGCATATCTGAGAGCAAATGAGCCCTGTGAAGAAAGGTACCATGGGTTATTCATCTTTATATTCCCAGTGTCTGGACCTTAGTACTTATTTAGGAAATGTTTATTGACCTGAACATTTAATCCAGCAATAGTTCTTAGGAAAAACAGCCTCTAACAGTAAGTATGTTGCCATTGGCACAGAAGTGGACGATGTAGTAAAATGATATACTAGTAAAACGTAAGTTTCTGCCAGTGGTCATTAATCTGAATATTGATTAACTTTTCTTAGGACGCTATCTATCGATTAACAATGTAGCAGACTCTGGGAATTTGGACATAAATGTATTCTGTAGCCAAGTATGGGTGGTGGGGAATTTGATCTTTATTTAAAATATATTCCTAGAGATTTTACATATTGGAATTGTGAGTACTCGAATATGTAGTTGCAGTGCTTATTAGAAATTTTACAAGAGATCAGGGGTTTTCACTTAGAAGGCAGGACATCAAACTGGATCCAGACAATGCACCCGGCTTCTGGGACTCTCATTCGATCATCAGCACACTCACCTATGTACCTGTTTTCCAGTAAAGGATTTATGTGGGGCACAAATTTCCCATTTTAAGAGAAATGAGTGGTCGTTTCAGCAACACATACACTAAAATTGGAACAATACAGAGAAGATTATCATGGCCCCTGCTCAAGGATGACATGCAAATTCATGAAGCAATCCATATTTTTGTAAAAATGGGAGTGAGTCATAGATAACTTAGCTTGATGTAGTTACGTGTCTGGCAGAGTTCCCTTTTGAAACTTGGTGCTGTGACAAGATCAACTCCTGTTATTTGGACCTTCCTGTGATCAAGGTGCAGTTTAAATGAGTACCTGTCATCTCTTCTCTAAAGGGGGAGCAGCATCTGGGAGCGACAGTTCTGACAAGAAGTCTCAGGGTCCCAAAGGTGGTGGCAATGCAGTAAAGGTGAGTTACTAGTTCCTTTTTTCCATGTTAAATGTAAATCTCATATGTACATGTGTTACTTTGGTACACATAAAAGGAAAAGACAGTTTGCTTAACTCATTCTAAGGGAACAGGCCAACATTGATAGAAAAATCAAGATAACATACAATTAGAAATTACAGACCAATCTCACTTACGAAAAGTAATTCCTTTTAAAAATGTGCTCTGGCTGGTGCAGCTCAGTGGACTGAATGCGGGCCTATGAATCAAAGGGTTGCCAGTTGGATTCCCAGTCTACTGTGTACTGACTACTGTATTGTGAATAAATGATTCGTTTGGATCTCCAGGTATTATACAAACATATTTTTTCCTTGTAGGTCAGGCATATTCTGTGTGAGAAACATGGAAAAATCATGGAAGCCTTGGAAAAGTTAAAGTCCGGAATGAGATTCAATGAAGTGGCCACACAATATAGTGAAGATAAAGCCAGGCAAGGGGTATGTTACTCTTATCATTTAATATGATCTGTCCCCCAACACTCAGGGTTATTTCTACATTTTGCCATTAATTTTAGCCATATCTTGGTTTGAAGATCTTAAAAACAGAAATGTCCAACTTGTAAATAGTTGAATGTGGGTGACCTGTATCTAAGCCTAGGTATGACCAAAATCGCACTGGCAACATTATGACTGCTTGTGGATTCAGTGCAGAGTAGGACTTCTGTCCATTTGTCCTGTCTAGCCTACTTCTCTACAGCCCAAATGAAGAAACCTAGGAACCTTACCATTCAAGCTACAATAGAACCTGTTCCCTCTGCAGAGCCATTGACACCACATATCTTTTGGGTTTTTCAGGGTGACCTGGGTTGGATGACCAGAGGGTCCATGGTGGGACCATTTCAAGAAGCAGCATTCGCTTTGCCTGTAAGCGGCCTGGACAAGCCTGTGTTTACAGACCCTCCAGTTAAGACAAAATTTGGATATCATATCATTATGGTCGAAGGGAGAAAATAAAATTGTGTGGAATACAGAATGTATTTTATACATTCTATTTAGTTCTTTAAAAAATGTTAAATAATCCTTATATTTTATGAACTCTGTCATTGTGGTTTTGTAAGTGCAAAATTGGGTGGGTAGAGGTTGCTATACACTACAGTAGGTGTTCGGTCAGTGGTTCTCCAAGATGGATCAAGCAGACTCCTTTTAACCTGTCATTCCTTTCCTCCCACAACTAATTTATCTGATTCTCAGTATATCCGTAAGTTAATGTAGAAACCATCTCTAGGGGAGTCAGATATCAGCTCCCACTATTCACACATTGAATTGGGCAGCAAAAAGACAGATCAGCATATGAAAATCATAACATGGGTTCCTAGACAACACTTCTTTTATATGTTAGTCAACTGTGATCTGCCAGGACAATTATTAGCTCCACTGTCTTAACTTAGTACATGGAACACAAATGGCCATTCAACATTAACTCCTGTGTTTTAAAATAAATCTTTATTGGTGGGGAGAGAGGCACTCAGTTCTTCTGCTGGGTGTTTGTACCAGACGGAGCAGCCATTCACCAAGTGTTGGTTAAAGGGAGAAATGTCAGTATGAAAACATTTGCTCATCTTCAAATGTATAGTTTATGTGTGACCAACCTTCCCAGGACTAATGTTTTATGTGTCTCCATTTTTTAAATTTATAATTCCATATTTATATCCTCAGGCAGGACTTAAATAAATAGATAAATAAAATGAAACTTCGCCAACACAACTATGTGATTCTTGATACTCATTTGACATGCCCACATTATGCCACATAGTTGCAACTTCACCTCCAGACCTAAGTTTCCCATTTTGGAAGGGTTTCTGAGCACCCCAGCAGGCTATGCCTTCTTATTTTTCCCCACGGAGCAGACTAAAAGGTGCCCCTGGGATCCAGATATACCAGTATGATAGAAGTATTCAAACTAGTAGGTATAAGATGAAACTGCATTAAAAACAACATTTGAAACAATGTCTCTAAATAAGTGGTATCAGCCCTGGCTGATATGGCTCAGTGGATTCAGTGCTGGCATGCAAATTGAAAGGTTGCCAGTTTGATTCCTGGTCAGGGCACATGCTTGTGTTGTGGGTCAGGTCCTGGGTTGGAGGTGTGCAACAGGCAACCAATAGATGTTTCTCTCCTCTTATTTCTCCCGCCCTGTCTCTAAAAAAAATAAACAAAATCTTTTTTAAAAAGATATAAGCCCTGGCTGGTGTAGTTTAGTGGATTGAGCGTGGGCTGCGAATCAAAGGGTTGCTGGTTTGATTTCCAGTCACAACACATGCCTGGGTTTTGGGCCAGGTCTCCAGTAGGGGCCACATGAGAGGCAACCACACAATGATGTTTCTCTCCCTCTCTTTCTTCCTCCCTTCCCCTGTCTCTAAATATAAATAAATAAAAATCTTTTAAAAATATATAAATGAAGGCGATCAATTCTGAAAATCTTTTTTAAAATATATTTTATTGATTACGCTATTACAGTTGTCCCATTTTTCTCCCATTTTTTCCTTTCTGTCCTGTACGCCCCTCGCACCAGCAATCCCCCACCTTAGTTCATGTCAGTGGGTCATATATATAAGTTCTTTAGCTTCTTCATTTCCTATTTCTTTTTTTAAATTTTTTTCCAATTTTTTTATTTAATTATTTTTCAAGTACAGTCTTCTGTCTATTACTCCCATCCTATCCCACCCCCGGGTTCCCCCCTCCTCCCATTTCCACCCTTCTCAGTTGTCCATGTATCCTTTATATATGTTCCTCTAAATCCCTCCCCTATTTCCCCTGAAATTCCCTCCCCTCTCCCCTCTGGTCACTGTAGGCCTGTTCTCTATTTCAGTGTCTTTGGTTATATTTTGCTTGCTTGTTTGATTTGTTGTTTGGCTTCCTGTTAAAGGTGAGATCATACGGTATTTGTCCTTCAACGCCTGGCTTATTTCACTCAGCATAATGCTTTCCAGTTCCATCCATGATGTTGCAAAAGGTAGGAGCTCCTTCTTTCTTTCTGCAACATAAAATTCCATTGTGTATATGTACCATAGTTTTTTGATCCATTCATTTACCGACGGGAACCTAGGTTGCTTCCAACTCTTGGCTATTGTAAATTGTGCTGCTATGAACATTGGGATGCATATGTTCTTTGGGATTGGTGTTTTAGAGTTCTTAGGATACAATCCTAGCAGTGGAATTGCTGGGTCAAAAGGCAAGTCCAATTTTAGTTTTCTGAGAAAAATTCCATACTGTTTTCCATAATGGTTATACCAGGCTGCAATCCCACCAACAGTGGACCAGAGTCCCCTTTTCCCCACACCCTCTCCAACATTTGTTGTTTATTGCTTTGTTTATGATAGCCATTCTCACCGGTGTAAAGTGGTACCTCATTGTGGTTTTAATTTGCATCTCTCTGATAGCAAGCGATATTGAGCATCTCTTCATGTGTCTCTGGATCCTCTGTATGTCCTCCTTGCAGAAGTGTCTGTTCAAATCCTTTCCCCATTTTTTAATTGTGTTAGTTGTCTTCTTAGAGTGAAGTCGTGTGAGTTCTTTGTATATTTTGGAGATTAAACCTTTGTCTGAGGTATCATTGGCAAATATGTTTTCCCATACACTTGGTTGTCATTTTATTTTAATGCTGTTTTCTTTACCCACACAGAAGCTTTTTATTTTGATGAGATCCCATTTGTTTATTCTTTCCTTTATATTCCTTGCTCTAGGGGACGCATCAGTTAAAATGTTGATGCGTGAAATATCTGATATTTTCCTGCCAATGTTCTCCTCTGGGACTTTAATGGTGTCACGGCTTATATTTAAGTCTTTTATCCACCTTGAATTAATTTTGGTGTATGCTGTAAGTTGGTGCTCAAGTTTCATTTTTTTGCATGTAGCTGTCTACTTCTCCCAACACCATTTGTTGAAGAGGCTATTATTAGCCCATTTTATGTTGCTGCCCCCTTTGTCAAATATTAATTGACTGTAGAGAGTTGGGTTTATTTCTGGGTTCTCTATTCTGTTCCATTGGTCTATGTGCCTGTTTTTATGCCAGTACCAGGCTGTTTTGATTACAGTGGCCTTGTAATACAGTTTGATATCAGGTATTGTGATCCCTCCTACTTTGTTCTTCTTTCTTAACATTGCAGCTGCTATTCGGGGTCTTTTATGGTTCCATATAAATTTTTGAAGTGTTTGTTCTATGTCTGTGAAATATGCCATTGGTA